>NC_089650.1:22389866-22692896 GCF_037042795.1 Molothrus aeneus | reverse complement strand
GAGTTTCCCCCCAGAAGGAGAAGAAATGAGGGAAACGCGACCGCTGAAACTCAGCGGCGGGCAGCTGCAGAGACCTCGGCAGAGAGAAACCTTCGGTTTATATTTTAAAATTAAAATTTACCGTGAGCTAAATGGGCACAACTGGCACAAAATGTTGTTCTTTAGAAGGTTCTCTACAGAGCAGAGAAAAAACAGAGTGGTTTGAGCGGTTGGTGTCAGAGTAAATGGATATTTAATCCGAGGAAGTAACACAGTTTGCCCCATGGTCCCAGGCGCTGATGCAGAGCTGGCTCCCTCGGCTGAGCCGCTTCCCTCCGAAATCACCGCGCTCAGCCTCTTCAGAGATCACGGTCTCACAGCCAGTGCCTTTTGGGGAGATGTTCGTGCTTTAGCAGCGTGTGTGAAAGTCCATGTTCCTTTCCTTGTGCTTGGGCATTACAGTGGAACAAAGCACCGACTGTGTGCACCCTCTGTACACTGATGCTCCTGTCGCTGCATTTTCCGTATAACCTTAACGAAGCAGCTTTCCTTTATTAAATTCAGAAATCAGGATTACTGCAACTACAGTTTATCTGCTTTTAGTGTTAATACAGTCAGAGTAATAAGAGTAGATTTGAAGAGTAATTATTCTTCTCTGCCTCATAATTAATTAAAATTGATTAAGAAACAGAATCTGGAGTATACTGAATTTTGAATTGTACGGGGAGTTAAACCTGAAAACTCATCTTTTGAGGGTATGTTGAGTAGCCAGGAGACTTAAAGCAAAACTGATTTCTCGGCTTTAATGAAAGAATGTAGATTGTGTAAGCTTGTATCTTTGATAACACCATCTGGTGATTCGGGACTTTACTTTCAGAAGAAAAGAACCCACACCTTAGCAAGAGGATTCCTGCCCTGGGAAGTGGCAGCTCCATATTACAAACAATGGATGGATTCTCTTTTCTTCCCCCTTCGTTTTCAGTGCAATGTTGCTTTCTTTCAAACACCGACCAGTTAACAGTCTGCCGGCAGCAGTATTGTCTTCTGTACCCTCCATATCCGGGGCTATCATCAGCTCCTAAAGCCCTGCGAGCAGCTAAATTCAGTGCTGAAAGGAGGTGAGAAAGGATGAAATGTCGGTAAAACCTGGAGTCCCTGCTGTTTGAGAGTGTGAAAATAAAGAAACACAGCGACTTCAGTAATTTGAGAAACGTCAAGTTCTTTTCTTATTACCCACGTTTAATTGAAAAATCTAAACTGTTACAATCAGAGCAAACACTGGATTTATTCTAGTAATTTGAAATACCCTTTTTCCCTGCTTGAAGATAAATGTTGAAAAAATACAGCTTACTGAGGTGTCCCTTAGTAAACCTATAAAACAAAGGTAAATGCACGTTTTGAATGATAATAACAAGCATAACAAACCGTGGTGTGACCCTGTAGAATGTTGCACTCTTTCTTGATTAATCACAGAAATGGGAAAATAAATTTAATGCCCACTTAATCTGATACTATTTCCTATAGTGGGGGAGGATTAAGGCCTTCTGTGACACTACTGAACACTACCAGAATGCTGAAAATATTTTTTTTTATAAACTAGTAATAGTAACCCCATAGCCAAGAACAGTTCAAAACCTCCCAGAGGCACTAGTGCTAAGATCTGGAGTTCTTTAGTCCCTTAATATTTGTATATAAATGGTTATTTGTGTCAAAATAGTCACATTTATTGGCAGCTTTCTGTCCACTTTCTGGGCTTGTATAGGAACTGTTGTAATGTTGATCTACCCCTGAAAGACTCAGTAATCCTTTTATTTCTTCCTACTTCATTGTGGCAGAAAGGAATTCTGAAATTCCTGGAAATAGAAACAGAACAATTAGTATTTTTCATTATTTTCATTGTCATGATTGTATATTGATTTACTTAGAAATTAAAAAGTGTTTCGAGTTGTGATTCTACTCTCTCAAGCTCATCTTTCCTTCATGAGAGACATTACTGAGCCTTGGAGATAACCCCTACCCACTGTGAGAGACCAAGAAATGACAGATTGGTGGGGTGGATGCTCGTGGGAAATGAACCATTAGGAACTCCTACTCAGTGCAGACCAAAACAAAGGTGAGCATAAGGCAGGAAGGGCAGACCTGAGTGTTGATGCAAGTCAGAGATCACTTGCCTGACTTTTTTCTTCAGCTGTGTTTTGCTTTTGGGTATTCAAGCATAATACCTTAGAATCATCCAAGTATTTGTACTGTAATCCAGTAAGTGGGTTTTAATTTCTCAGCCACTGTAGACTAAAATTTATTTTTTCATCCCCTATAGAAAAACCCAAAAAAGGGAATATGTGCTCAACACAGCAGGTTGGTGCACTTGCATGTGTATACCAAGGAGTCTTCCCAAGGCTTTGATGCTCCATCTTTTCTTCACATTGAAGTTGTGTTTGGGTATCATCACTCCATTCACCATCCCCATATTTTTAAAATCAGCAAATATCAATAGAAACATCAAAATATTTTAGTAAAATATTGTTGCTTTCTTTCCAGGGAATAAACATGTTTATGAATTAGCACAGGCCTGTACAGAGATTCTGCCCAGAATTTTTTTAGAAGGTTAATAGAGGGGAAAAGGGAAAAAAAAGAGAGCCATTGCCAAGTGTGTTCATGTTCTGCATCAAAATCCTACACATGCTGTAAATTAATTACACTTTATGCATATTGCTTACAAAAATTGGACATCTACCCCTGCCCCTGTTCCAAAGACAAATAGGGTAGGTAGTAAGAAATTATTGTTTTTCTGTGCTTTAATGCCAAATTCAAAGCTGATGCCTAGCATGGGTGTTCTAATGTAAAATAAACAATGAATCTTTGCTATTCCTGTTTAAATAAATGAAAGGCTGTCATTATTTTCCTCTGCGCCCACTGACATTTATTTTTCTGAATGACTAGTAAAGTGAAAATGTCCTATAACAAAAGTTGATTTAGTATTTTCATGGCCCCTTTCCTCAATGAGCAGCACCCAAATTTTTCATCAAGTGTGACTTCCACAATGGTGAGTCTCCTGGCTTCGTTGTACAGTAATCTTATTTTATATATCTAATAATTTCTGGGTAGAGACCAGGGCCTAAGGTGAGATATGCACTTCAGGATGTTAAAAAAGTCTGTATTCCACATTTGAAAGACATATAAATTTTATTTCTTTTTTTTTTTTCCTTATGCAATAGAGCATGCCTCATTTTCAGGAAATGAAACAATTCTTAAAACACAGAAATGAAGGTTCACACTATTCAAACACAGATGGAAACTGTATCTCTGTCTTTCAATCTTTGTCCACTAATACCATTGAGAGGACAGAAATCCTCTTGCTCAGCATGCAGAAACACAAATGGACTGTAATTTTTTTTCCTTCTTAAGTGGAACATAAGGAGTTTCTGACACAGCATAGGACCTAAATCTGCTGCTGGAGCTGGCAAAAAAGTGGATTGTGAGACGGGACATTTTATGTTTAGTCAACAGTACAGATCTGGTAATAAGCATGGAATACAAAGAGCCACTTTCAGGTCAGATTCCCAAAGCTGAGTGAAGAATGCTGTGACCTAGAGTGGTTTTCTGGGAAGGATGTTAGAGTTTTCCAGAATTGTAGTAGCAGGAGGTGAGTGAGGCCTTCTTGTCTACAACCAATGAACAGGAATTGCACTTTGGAAACTCCAGGTATGGCACAAGCAGATAAAGGTTTTATACAGTGTAGTGAGTGAAGTCAAGGATGTTTGCAAAATTTCTAAACAGTGTGGATTTTTTTTCTTTTCCCTCACAGGGCAAAATCAGTTCATGGAGTTCCCCACCTCCATTGATACCAGGTAACTGAATTCCTGTTACTGTGTAGCAGACCAGACTCTGGGGGTTACTTTAGACCACTCCAGGTCTTTCTGCATTGAATGGAATGTCTGCATGCCTGCTTCAAAGCTTATTAAGTCAATGTTGTAGTTTTAACAAAATACATCTTTTGTTGTAACATTAAAACATGTTTTTTTTCCCCTTTCAGTTTCTATTAAACTATCTTAAAATATAAATTGTTTCTTCTAAAAAAAGCTACTTAATTCCTCCTTCCTTTTTAATGTTTCTTTTATCTTAATACTGCTGCATTAAAATCTCTTTACTGAGGACTCACAAAAGAGGGAGATTTATTTTTAACCTAATGGTGTAAATTGCAGATGAATGAAGCAAAGCTTCCAAGAGAACTTTAATCTAGTCTTTGGCGCTTGGAATTTCGAGTAAATAACCAAAATTCAAGGAAAAGTGTGTCCCTGCTCTTTGCAGTTTTGTGAAGGTTTTGTCTGTTGCATATAAAAGGAGATTATCTGGTGGATTCTTCAGCATGCAATGTGGTAGATAAAAGAGGGGAATATAACCAGATGGCTCATAAGTGAGTGAAAATATTATTCAAAAAAGTGCTAAATAAAAATACAGTGATTGAGAAACCTTGGTTTCCAAGGCTCTGCATATCTGTAAACATCTGGAGGCATATAAAGCCCAGGGCAGCCATTTCACAGCAATTTCTGCTGTTTCCTGTGGCTGGAAGTCATTTTGAGATTCAGTTCACAGCTGATAAACTCACATTCAGTGCTGGTCCTCACTAGTGAAATATAAAGAAGTCAACTTGTGTGTTTGTAACATACAAATCAAAATATCTTCCACAAAAAATGATAGTTCCCTACTGATTTTGTGAAAGAAAAAAACAAACCAAGCCAAAACCAAATCAAGCAGAAAACCAAACACCACCACATCCCTCAAAAAACAACAATTCCCCCCCAAAAAACCCATCTAGGAAAACTTAAATGGGACAAATAAATTAAGAAAAACTGTTGGAAATTCTTTCAGAATTTTTATGATTAATTAACACAATACTTGCCATGGTTAGCCAGTGCTTTTATACATTATTAAGCTATTCATTATTTTCTAGTATTTATAGATATATATATTCACATGAAGTAGTGCTTAAAAGGGTTCCATAGTACATGTAGGCCCAAAATACATCTCTAAAAAAGGAGAAAGACTAATGAAGTGGACATACACTTTTCTGGCAATTATTTTCACTGCAAGCTGTACTTGGTTAAGTTTCTTTATAAAGTACTGTCACATAAGTTCCTAGTAGACAGTACACAGCATAAGAACAACAAGAGATTAAGAGGATATAGTGCTACTCACTAAAGGAAATAAAAGGAAATTAAACTAGAAGTTCTGCACCCAGTCTTGGAAAAAATTAGTACGCCCAAAATATGGGTTATTTATACTCAAATTTGACAGGTAAAAAAAATATGTTGTGCTGTAGGTAAAACAACATAGTAAGGTAGAAAATACGTGTTGTAAATCTGAAAGAGCAACAACAATAGGAAGAAAAAAATGCGTTTCTGTTATGTCATCGGGTAGAAAAAGTGATGTGGCAAAGTTAGAAAAAAAATTACATGCTGTGCAGCAGGGGAGAAGAGAGCGAAGTTCGGGAAAAAGGCTCCCAATGCTTTTTGCTTTTCAGGAGCCCGCCACTGGGAGAGCGGAACGCACGCACACGCTGAGGATTCGCGGAGACGGCGGGGGCAGCCGAGCCCCGGAGCAAGAGTGCAGAGCCTGCATCCGTCCCGGGAACCTGAGCCGTGACACAGCGAGCCCGGACAGGCAGCACCGCGAGGCCCCGCTGGAATAACAGACACAGCTCTGGGGCCGCCACTGCCCGGAGGGGACGAAGCCGAAAAAAGGGGCTCGGGGGAGCCGAGGGGCTGGGGAGGGCGAGCGGGGCGGGGCAGGCGGGCAGAGCGGGAGGCGGGGAAAGCAGCCGGGCCCGGGGCGGAGCCGAAGGGGCGGAGCCGAAGGGGCGGAGCCGAAGGGGCGGAGGCTCAGCCCGGGCCCCGCCCGCCGAGCCCGCCCCTGCTCCCAACCAGGTCGGACCAAACCCCATAAAGGCGCGGAGCGGGCGGCGCTAGGTCACACTGGCGGTGTCGGTATCGGCAGCAGCGAGCGTGTGACCATGTCTGGCCGGGGCAAGGGCGGCAAGGGGCTCGGCAAGGGCGGCGCCAAGCGCCACCGCAAGGTGCTGCGCGACAACATCCAGGGCATCACCAAGCCGGCCATCCGCCGCCTGGCTCGGCGCGGCGGCGTCAAGCGCATCTCGGGGCTCATCTACGAGGAGACGCGCGGCGTGCTGAAGGTGTTCCTGGAGAACGTCATCCGCGACGCCGTCACCTACACGGAGCACGCCAAGAGGAAGACGGTCACGGCCATGGACGTGGTCTACGCCCTCAAGCGCCAGGGTCGCACTCTCTACGGTTTCGGCGGCTAAAGCCTTGCTTACTTGCCGGACCGCCGCCACAAAAACCCCAAAGGCTCTTTTAAGAGCCACCCACCTATTCCTTGAAAAGAGCTGTATCGCTGTATTTTGATATTCGTTTAGTGCTGTATTTGTCTCTGATTTCTTCCCTTTCACGCAGTACCCTTCTTCCTTCTCTTTTCCGTCCCCCATCGGGTAAGTCGGGCTGCTGTTCAAGGGCCTTTCATAGAGGAAAAAAACACAAACCGAGGACAAAAGAATTAATTGCCCTTTCCTAGGAAAGTTTGAGCGAACTGCTATAAGCTTAAGTTCTGCACAACAAGGTGCCGCAGCATTCATTCTTTTCCTTATTCCCCCTCGCCCGTAACCCAAAGGCAGCAGGAGAACCAACTACGGCGCCCACAGCAGTGAGCCTCTGGAGGAGCTTCTCCCGCCCGCCGCTGCCGCCCGCGGGAGCCCCGGGCCGTGGCCAGGGCGGGTTTGGCGCCCGCGCCATTTCCTAAAGCCCGCGCGGGACGCGATTGGCTCCGGGACATTCCGCGCTCCCTCCGCCCGCGATCGGCCCGGGACAGCGGCTCTCTGTGCGCCGGGAACAGAGAGATCACACCTATCCCATCCGTACCAACAACGAACACGCAACCCCGCCAGAACCGGCCCGGGTTAAATACAGCGAACGCACGCCAAACCACACACAAACTGAGACAAACACAGCCGGCCCTTTCTTTCCCTTCCCCGCGGCACCCGGGCCGCAGCATTTCAAGCTCTTCCTCGAGACTGTGGGTGGCTCTGAAAAGAGCCTTTGGGGTTCGCTTCTGGGCTCCGGACGCTTCCGCCGCCCGCTTTACTTGCTCTTAGCTTTGTGACTCTCCGTCTTCTTGGGCAGCAGCACGGCCTGGATGTTGGGCAGCACGCCGCCCTGCGCGATCGTCACCTTGCCCAGCAGCTTGTTGAGCTCCTCGTCGTTGCGGATGGCGAGCTGCAGGTGGCGGGGGATGATGCGCGTCTTCTTGTTGTCGCGGGCTGCGTTGCCCGCCAGCTCCAGGATCTCGGCCGTCAGGTACTCCAGCACGGCCGCCAGGTACACCGGCGCGCCGGCGCCCACGCGCTCCGCGTAGTTGCCCTTGCGCAGCAGCCGGTGCACGCGGCCCACGGGGAACTGCAGCCCGGCCCGCGACGAGCGCGACTTGGCCTTGGCCCGCGCCTTGCCACCCTGCTTCCCACGCCCGGACATCTTCCCGCGCTCCTCGCTCGCTCCGCACACAAAGTCCCGCCGACACTGACACGCAGTGACACCGACACTGCCGCCCTCAGCCCTCCGCCTTTATATCCCCTCCCTGCACGCGACCGCCGCCTCCTGATAGGCCGAGCCCTCCTCTCGGGGCACGCGCTGCCCAATGGCGCAGCGAATCTCACGCTGACCAATCGCGACGGCCGCAGCGCCCAGAGGTCCCGCCCGCACCCTTCGTCTGACCAATGATGAGCCGCGGAGGGCGGGCTTCGGCTCGCGGCCCCTCCCACGGGAACCGCCGCTCCCGCCCGGACCGGCGGGGCCGCGCTGCCCCGTCCCGCGCTGTGATCGCTCTCTGCCCTGTGCTAGGGTTCTTCTAAAGCCGCCGGGCTGCACTGTGCCGGTTGGAGGTGCCGGGTCGAGGACACAAAGAGGAAAAGAGAGACAGTGGGGCGGTGTCCGTGAGGGGGAAAGGGGGGACGCAGGGGACACGCACGCACTGACAAGGGAGCAATGCCCTCCTACATTTTTAGCGGGACCGATTTTAAAAAAGGGGCTCTAAACTTAAAACTTAAAATGAATGTAAACCTTCCTTTACAAGCCTTGATTCCTAGCCATGCCTTCTTGTTCATAACTGCTTGTTAAATTTTACGTATCAGTCTATTACCAGCAAGAACTGAAAGCTCTGTTTTTTATTCTGGGGCTGAAAAGACTTGCTTCAATATACTTTTAAATTTTTATTTTCACGTAGACATTTTCATCTACTATTTTCACCCACTTAATTTTGCATACTCATGTAACAGCTTAAGGTATGTAAATAAAACTACAAGTACTTTCAAGTGAATTTTTGTCCTTGTCAATTCTGCACAAATATACCCACGAAAATAGAAGGGAAACTTTCATACTTAAAGGATGATTAAGTGAAGTAGGAAGCAAAATGCAATTATAAAATTGCATAATATAAATAGAAGCTTGAAGGCTTCCGTGGTTTAGTATTCAAGTTAAATTTCGTCAGCTAATAAAAATACCAAGTCTTAAAAATACCACAAACAGAAATAGGACACGTTATAGCTTTTTACAAAAACACTGAGTATTCAGTAGGAATAGAGTCTGTAAAGGGTAGGCGGTATCGGCTAAGGGCGGGAATTTTAAAATTTGAGTCAACCAATCAAATGTAGCATTCATCCATCTGCCTATCAGAGAAGGCACCAGTGCTATAAATACTCCCCAAACACGGGCAGCTGTTCATAGCCGCTGTTGGTCGGCACTTAGTCGCTGGTAGCGGGAGTTATGGCGCGTACGAAGCAGACGGCGCGGAAGTCGACGGGCGGCAAGGCGCCCCGCAAGCAGCTGGCCACCAAGGCTGCCCGCAAGAGCGCGCCGGCCACGGGCGGCGTCAAGAAGCCGCACCGCTACCGGCCCGGCACGGTGGCGCTGCGCGAGATCCGGCGCTACCAGAAGTCCACGGAGCTGCTGATCCGCAAGCTGCCCTTCCAGCGGCTGGTGCGCGAGATCGCGCAGGACTTCAAGACCGACCTGCGCTTCCAGAGCTCGGCCGTCATGGCGCTGCAGGAGGCCAGCGAGGCCTACCTGGTGGGGCTCTTCGAGGACACCAACCTGTGTGCCATCCATGCCAAGCGCGTCACTATCATGCCCAAGGACATCCAGCTGGCCCGCCGCATCCGCGGAGAGCGCGCGTAAGCCGTGTCAGAACTTTACTACCTGTATTTAAAGTATCTAAATCAACACAAAGGCTCTTTTAAGAGCCACCACAAACACAGTAAAAGGAGCTGTTACACAAAGTGTTGCATTACGCTCATACGTGCACTTACCAAAACCCACCTTATACAATTATGTATACAGCTTGAACAATTCTGGAGAGAGCAAAGGTAGTGTTGTGCTGCACTTTATATATTTCAATTTCGGGATACAGAGGAGAGAGTTATTTTCAGATGCGGAGAAGTGTATGAGGTTTTATAAGCTCGAAATAAGGATCGAAACGGTTTTAAACGTCCCCGCGTCCGAAACCGCGGGGAAAAAACCCACCGTAGAACAAGGGGAAATTCACTGCTCTCTCAGAGCGTGCGTGTCCCCTGCGTCCCCCCTTTCCCCCTCACGGACACCGCCCCACTGTCTCTCTTTTCCTCTTTGTGTCCTCGACCCGGCACCTCCAACCGGCACAGTGCAGCCCGGCGGCTTTAGAAGAACCCTAGCACAGGGCAGAGAGCGATCACAGCGCGGGACGGGGCAGCGCGGCCCCGCCGGTCCGGGCGGGAGCGGCGGTTCCCGTGGGAGGGGCCGCGAGCCGAGGCCCGCCCTCCGCGGCTCGTCATTGGCCAGTCGGAGGGCGCGGGCGTAGCCTCTGGGCGCTGCGGCCGTCGCGATTGGTCAGCGTGAGATTCGCTGCGCCATTGGGCAGCGCGTGCCCCGAGAGGAGGGCTCGGCCTATCAGGAGGCGGCGGTCGCGTGCAGGGAGGGGATATAAAGGCGGAGGGCTGAGGGCGGCAGTGTCGGTGTCGCTGCGTGTCGGTGTCGGCGGGACTTTGTGTGCGGAGCGAGCGAGGAGCGCGGGAAGATGTCCGGGCGTGGGAAGCAGGGTGGCAAGGCGCGGGCCAAGGCCAAGTCGCGCTCGTCGCGGGCCGGGCTGCAGTTCCCCGTGGGCCGCGTGCACCGGCTGCTGCGCAAGGGCAACTACGCGGAGCGCGTGGGCGCCGGCGCGCCGGTGTACCTGGCGGCCGTGCTGGAGTACCTGACGGCCGAGATCCTGGAGCTGGCGGGCAACGCAGCCCGCGACAACAAGAAGACGCGCATCATCCCCCGCCACCTGCAGCTCGCCATCCGCAACGACGAGGAGCTCAACAAGCTGCTGGGCAAGGTGACGATCGCGCAGGGCGGCGTGCTGCCCAACATCCAGGCCGTGCTGCTGCCCAAGAAGACGGAGAGTCACAAAGCTAAGAGCAAGTAAAGCGGGCGGCGGAAGCGTCCGGAGCCCAGAAGCGAACCCCAAAGGCTCTTTTCAGAGCCACCCACAGTCTCGAGGAAGAGCTTGAAATGCTGCGGCCCGGGTGCCGCGGGGAAGGGAAAGAAAGGGCCGGCTGTGTTTGTCTCAGTTTGTGTGTGGTTTGGCGTGCGTTCGCTGTATTTAACCCGGGCCGGTTCTGGCGGGGTTGCGTGTTCGTTGTTGGTACGGATGGGATAGGTGTGATCTCTCTGTTCCCGGCGCACAGAGAGCCGCTGTCCCGGGCCGATCGCGGGCGGAGGGAGCGCGGAATGTCCCGGAGCCAATCGCGTCCCGCGCGGGCTTTAGGAAATGGCGCGGGCGCCAAACCCGCCCTGGCCACGGCCCGGGGCTCCCGCGGGCGGCAGCGGCGGGCGGGAGAAGCTCCTCCAGAGGCTCACTGCTGTGGGCGCCGTAGTTGGTTCTCCTGCTGCCTTTGGGTTACGGGCGAGGGGGAATAAGGAAAAGAATGAATGCTGCGGCACCTTGTTGTGCAGAACTTAAGCTTATAGCAGTTCGCTCAAACTTTCCTAGGAAAGGGCAATTAATTCTTTTGTCCTCGGTTTGTGTTTTTTTCCTCTATGAAAGGCCCTTGAACAGCAGCCCGACTTACCCGATGGGGGACGGAAAAGAGAAGGAAGAAGGGTACTGCGTGAAAGGGAAGAAATCAGAGACAAATACAGCACTAAACGAATATCAAAATACAGCGATACAGCTCTTTTCAAGGAATAGGTGGGTGGCTCTTAAAAGAGCCTTTGGGGTTTTTGTGGCGGCGGTCCGGCAAGTAAGCAAGGCTTTAGCCGCCGAAGCCGTAGAGAGTGCGACCCTGGCGCTTGAGGGCGTAGACCACGTCCATGGCCGTGACCGTCTTCCTCTTGGCGTGCTCCGTGTAGGTGACGGCGTCGCGGATGACGTTCTCCAGGAAGACCTTGAGCACACCGCGCGTCTCCTCGTAGATGAGCCCCGAGATGCGCTTGACGCCGCCGCGCCGAGCCAGGCGGCGGATGGCCGGCTTGGTGATGCCCTGGATGTTGTCGCGCAGCACCTTGCGGTGGCGCTTGGCGCCGCCCTTGCCGAGCCCCTTGCCGCCCTTGCCCCGGCCAGACATGGTCACACGCTCGCTGCTGCCGATACCGACACCGCCAGTGTGACCTAGCGCCGCCCGCTCCGCGCCTTTATGGGGTTTGGTCCGACCTGGTTGGGAGCAGGGGCGGGCTCGGCGGGCGGGGCCCGGGCTGAGCCTCCGCCCCTTCGGCTCCGCCCCTTCGGCTCCGCCCCTTCGGCTCCGCCCCTTCGGCTCCGCCCCGGGCCCGGCTGCTTTCCCCGCCTCCCGCTCTGCCCGCCTGCCCCGCCCCGCTCGCCCTCCCCAGCCCCTCGTCTCCCCCGAGCCCCTTTTCCCTGGTTTCCCCCCTCCAGGCGTGCCGAGAACGCAGAACCTCGGTTTTTTTCCCCGGCGCAGGGACGTGGCGGGCTTTCGGCCGCCGCACACGTTTTTTATGGCCCTGCTGTGACCTCATTTCACTGCTGGGGTTCCATTCAGGCATTCGATATACTGATAAACGTAAGAACTCTTCGGTCAGTTTCAGGCGCTTAGTTTAGTATTTGTCCTCTAAACCATGAAGCATGAGGGAAATCATGCCTAATTTTTCACGTTAGACCAGAACTAAACGGTTTTTGTTTTTTTTCTCAAAGCTGCCTATGTCTGATTCTCAGAGTATTGTATCAGTGGTGAATCTGCACAGGACTTTTTCAGCAATGAACTGAACACCCTTTATTTTCTATCCTAGTGTCTCCAGTGTTTCCTTCCCATTCACCCTTTATTTTCTCTCTTTATTGTTTTCTTCACATTACATTCCAAACATATTGGTGATATACAAAATGCAATATATGTCCATTAGGTAATTAACTAGATTCAAATTATTAACATATGTCAAATGCACAACAAAAATGGCTGTGCCAACTGTGTTCCTGTGTACCCCCATGTTTTCAAAGGTCTGGCACAATTCTGAGTGGGTACTCATTCCTTCATGTAATACGTTTTCCTTTCAGAAGGGAATGTTACAAATTACGACATTTTTCTTTGTTATTTTGGTATAACTGCATGACTCTGAAAATCAGTCATTATGACTTTTCAATCCATGCCTCATTTCTGTTAGCTATGCCTGCAGTCCTCCATTTGCAGTTCAGGACCCACTGGCTCTATGCAATTAACATCATTCAATATGGAGAATTTGCCTGAGCTCATCATGGCCAAATATACACATTATTACTCACACAGAGACAGAGGAAAGTCCTTGAAAGTGAAGGGCTTGGAAAGATCTCTGAACTCTGGCAACCCTTTTTCTCATTGACTCTGTCTTTTTTTTTTTCTGCCTTAATCACAGTGAATCCAGCAGGGTAAAAAATTATGGGGCCTAAAAATATAATGGTGAAGTAATTCTTTCACAGCACCTTTCAGCTCAGTTATTTTATATAAGAATGTCCCAGCCTGGCCCTGAAGACCTATGCTTCCTTTTAATCTCTCCTTTTATATGACTTGCCATTCTCTCTGTTTCACATGCATTATCTTCATCTTGGAGCTACAGGGAAGGGTATGCAGTTCACTCTCTTTGCTGATAGGCATTTTGTTCATTTCATGCATGTTTTCCAGCAGCCTTTGATAACACACGCAGACACTGAGGACAGCTAACCATGTGTTAATGGAATTCTCCACAATGACAGGGATACAGTCCATGTAATATACCTGCCCATCACTCATCTGTCCATCAACCACTCCCACTCACCTGTTCCTCAACCTTTTGATTTGTAATGCTAAAGCAAATCCCAAAACATGAAAAACGTTTTGTCTAGAGAAAGCAAGTGCTATACACCAAGAAGAAAACTCCGTTTGCTGCTCCCTAATTCACCTCTGTCTTAAGACATCCCCTCTGACTCAATGAGTCTCCAGCCTACAAAGCACTAAAATCTAAAGGACCACTTTGATGAGATTATCACCTATTGCTCTTACCCTCTTTATTTACTAGCCTCTGTCACAGTTGGGATATTGGTCCAGAAAGAAGTTTCTTGTTAATTTCTCATTTCTTCAAGCATAATAATTATGTCTCCAGCATGCAATTCAAAGAGAGCAGAATCTCAAGGCTGTCCTGCTCATAACACCCATTAATTTCTCCCCACTCTTGGATCCCTGCTGATATTACTAACTTAAGAAACAAGTTCTACTACTGCACTGTGTATTCTTCTGACCTCTCCCAGACTTACAGCTTTTGTGTTGCCAATACTAGCCTAACAGAGCTTGTGTGTCCCTCAAGTTTGAAGGGACCATAACCAGATAATCCTACTACCCAAGGGGAAGGTAAAAAAAAAAACAAAACAATCCAAAAGACCCAAACAAAACCACAAACTAAAGCTAAGACCATTCACCATGTAGGGACAGTAAGCATATGTTGTAAAATGAAAATAATAAAACTCTAAACCCAAACAGACTTGAAGATTAAGAACCCATCTTTACTTTCATTAGTGTTAAATGCAAACAAAAATTCCTGTCTTCCTCCACTGGTGTAGCTGACAGTGATAGCCCTTGAAAGCCTTTCTATGTACTCAAGCACACAAAGGCCTAAAGAATTGATAAAACCAGAACAGATTGCAATTTTCCTCCACTTTGGTTTTGGTTATATTTATTTTCTTTCTTCCTTTTTTTTTTCCTAGCAAATTTTTTAATAAAAAGACCATGCCTTAGATTTGGCAATTAACATTGGAATTACTCAGAAGTTCACCTTACTGATACCAGGCCCCTTCCTCAACAGCTTTGAGTAATTTCAGCTATTAAGTTTCCTTGTACATGTCTCACTGCAGTCTGAGCAAACCCAAGCCCCAGCAGGTTTCTCTTTACTCACCACTTCCATACAGCTGCATGTCTGCTGCTCCCTGCTCCTGGCTGTTCAGTGCTGCCCTCCTGTGCAAGTCTTGCTAACCACACAACTAAATGACAGATGTTACAAACTACTAACCTCAAACAGAACACAAAAGTTAAAGTTGTTACTCTATTCCCTATTTCAAAACCAAGTCAACAAAATCTTGATGGCATTTTCAGTTCCAAAGCAAAAAAAAAAACAAACCAAAAACCAAAAAACAAAAACTGACAGAAAGAACAAGATTTAGTTTTAATACAGTCATTATGGAAGCCAATCTTTTCTGGGACCAAGGTAATTTGCAGGCAAAACAGATGAAATATATTCTTCCTGAATGTGCCCAAACCATACATATATAGTCTCATAAGCCTCTGAAGCCAGATTCCCAACTACCTAACTGTATGACAGCAGAGGTGACAAGTTGCTGACATCATTGATATATCAGGGGGAAATTCAGGCCCCAGCCAGCCCTTCCAGTGCCCCTGGCAATCTGCACAACATACTGACCTGAGATAGTGCTACTCTGGCACTAGACCACAGGCTGCAAAGCATGTACTGCAAAAACACGAACTGCAGCACAACACTTACACAGTGAACAACCCTGCAAAACCTTTTTGTTCCCTTCTGTGGGAAAACAGCCTAAAAAACAGCGAGCTCCCTCATGCTAACTGGCAGTACTCCTGTTCTAGAGAGATGGCACAAAGAGCCTTGTCTAGAGCCAGTACCTGCTTCACCTTCATACCTCTGGAGAATAACAGGAAGGCAGCACCATTTAAGGAGAGCACCTTTGCACGGTGAGTTACAGAGGGCTCTGGCTCTTAGCCTACATTGTGCCTGGGTGCCACTGTCAGTGCCTGTGAGGCAAAAAATGAGTTGCCTGCCAATCCAAATTTACCTGGAAGCGTGTCACATCAGTGTCTGGGGTGTCAGCAGCCAGGAAGATGGCAGATTGCAGAACAGCTGTGCATGCATGATGTGTCCAGGACACTTGGTCCCTCCATAGGTTCCAAACACATTTCTGGCTGGAGTGGGAAGTGACATTTAGATTAATCACATTCCTCCCTCCCGTGCACCAGAAGTCACAGACAGCATTGTCACACAAGCAGGAAAGTGTGGAGGGCAGAAAATCCACAGCAGTGCTGCAGTGCTGCAGGGAGGAAGAGTGTGCAGCCCAGCATCCCTCAGTGTGAGCCGCTGACTAGTCTGAGCAGCCAGGATTCCGTGCTATGGAGAGGCTGCTGTGGAAAGGCAGCATGGTGTCACCCTTCCTTGGGGGACTTCACCACTAAATGCAGTCAAAGTGAAGCACTCTCCATTCAGGAGGACAAAATTTCCTTGGGGAGCCATAGCTGATGCAGCTGCTGTTAATGCTGTTCACCTCTCAGGAACAGTTTGTCTAAGGGCCTGAGGTGTTCTCAGTCTCCCATTGATGATGACATTCAAACCATGCCAAGGTGGTCCAGAACACAATTTTTCAAGTGGCTTGGATTAGTTTTAGAAGACCAAATTATTTAGATAGAAATAATTCTATTATTTGATATCTGACTGAGGACCTTTTTTTTCATTGTGTGTGAATAAAAGTAAATATGCCTTAAACTAATAAACAAAGAGTAAAGAACAAAGTCCATTTTTTTCATCATTATCTGTTCTCAGATAGATTTTGACCCCCTGCATTTTTTGCTGACTTTTTTTTTTTTGTTTTGCTTTCCCAGGAAGGTTTTCCTTCCCAGTGCCTCCTAACTATGGACATATCCAGGTTTCAGACTATAGATTTTAACTTGCCAAATTACATGCCATGCAATGAAGAAGGGAGGACACCACAGGTGCCCCAACCCTTAACCACCAAGGGTACAGGGAGGAGTGTACAACATTCCAGGAAGATGAATCTGTGTGGACAGTCATCCCTTGCCCTACCCTATTTGTTCTGCTCCCTACAGGTGCTCACTCATACCCTGAGTTTAAAAGGCCTTATGTGACCTCAGTACACTTTAGGAGCTTTAACAGCAGTAGCAGCAGACACATTAGTATTATGTAGGCAGAGACTTGTTCTGCTGAGCTGCAACAAGTTTGTAGTTTGGTAGGTCTTGCTTTAAAATTCCTTAGCTAAGTGTTAAAAGTTGCTAAACTGTGCTGGCTGGTTGGATCACACAAGTGTTATTACATTTGAAACTCAGATGAAAGATGATGTCACTGAGGGCAAGTCAGGCATGGGTGTAACACTGTAATGGGAGTGTAATCATGGTTGCAGGCAGCATTTACACCTCTTTCCTGTGGAACATGTATGTGGGAATGCAGCACATCATGTAAAGGCCCTCACCTAAATCTCTCTGGAAATGGCCACCAGAGAGAGGCTCTGGTGTGTAAGAGCAGCTGTGCTTCCTTCAGCTGCTGGGAATGACTGAACAGAGCCCTCAGCTGCGGCAGGCAGAGCAGCCCAGCAGCCACATTTGTGTGGCTGGCTCTCATGCTAATGCCTCCTCACAAAATTGCTTGGGAACAACTACTGTGCTACCTCTCCTTAATGCAGACATACCTAAATATAACCCACAGCTTATTTTCGTAGGAACAAGTATTGGCAGGTCCTAAACTGCAGATGGGAACGTTTGATAGCTCTCAGGTGTGCTGCCAGCCCTTGGCTGCGCTTCCTGTGTCTCCTTGCTCATGCCAAGAGGTCTTAATGATAACTGCGAAAGTTGGACAGATTTGAGTGTCTGAAGGGAAGCAATTTGCAGGGAGGGCTCAGGTTGCAGGTTTGTGATGCAGTGTGGGCTGCTGGGGTGCCCATAAGGTGAAAAGGATTGAAGTCGTTCATGTGAAATAGACCTTACAGTGGTGTCTTCAGAAGTATCTCCGGAGATCCTGATATTACTTTCCTTCTCTTACTGAATGATGAATTCTACCTCACTCCAGTCTCACTGGGAAAACCAAACTGCATGTAGCAGTCTATGTAATGTCTTCCCAATGATATTTTTCCACAATATCCTATATCTAAAACAGGATTATTTCCCTTCTTCATTTGCTCAGCTAGAGATAAACCACTCAGCTAGAGATAAACCACTACCACTTCTGCCTTTTAGGTAATCTTTCACCACATTTTTTCTTTTCCTGAGTACATTTGTTTATTCTTTTTTAACTATCTGGTCTGACTCCGGAGCAGCTCTTTTTAAAATTGCCAAATACACCTTAACTTTCCAAAATATTGTTCTTGTATGTATTTCTTTCACATAAAGAAGAACATGTGCTCCGAGCAGCATTTCTGCATCAGTAAAGTAGGTTTCTCTCTTTGCTTCGACACCATTTAAAAAATAGCTTCTTTTTTTGTTTTTTTTTGGTTTTTTTTGTTTGTTTGTTTGTTTTTTTTAATGAAATTTCTGAAGTTACTTCAGTTTAAATGACTAAAAAGTAGCTGAAGACCAGAAGCTGACACATATATACTTAGTAGGCTTTTTGGGATATGAGGAAAGAGTAGCAACTGCTGGGAGAAAAGCCAGGCAGAAAACTGGGATAGTGACCAATATAGGCACCTCAATTTTGCCACCAACAAATGTGAATGAAGACTCTGTGAAGACATAAATGAGAGCTGGAATATTTACAATTCCTTCAGTGAAGCTTACTGAAAAAAATGTGTTCAAAGCACCAAGAATAAGCAAAAAGGAATTTTTCATTTTGCTGACATGTCACTCATGGCCTATGCTTTTCCTCTGTCTATATGCAATGAAGTCTCTAGGCAACTGCTAAATTTCATATCTTCCCAGCAATTGCTACCTTATTACATTAAGCAGCCAAATCAATGGAAAGGTTAATTCATAGTTTTACATACACAGGATAAAGGCTTCAAAACATTTTACCTTCATTTGCAATTTCTGAAGGTTTCTTCGTGTTACATAGTATTGCCAAACAAGACCTTGAAAATCACAATTTGATTAGCTCTTCTCTCAGTTAATTTCCTCTTAAAGCATTACAGAGCTCAGGTGCATTTTTACTGCAACCTTTTTTATGGTATTTTATCATTATGGGGTGGAGGTCACATTTTTCCCCTTCGTTGCATTTATTCATAATTTCACATTCCCTGAAACACTATTTTACAGCAAGCTAAATCTCTCATCTTAGACACATTTTAGTATTTATAAAACAGCCATTGTAAATAAAACCATGACACAGAAATAGAATTGCATTTTCCCAAAACTATCTACTCATACACTCTGAATTTCTGGTTGCTAATATGTACTTAAATACTGTATTCACATTCCATGTTATATCAAGTAATACCAAAGGGCTGGCTGTAGTGCAGTTGTTGTGATTCTTAAACAACTACAAAAGACAATGGATAATACACTTTTTTCACAGTCAGTTACAGATTAATGAAACATTAAGCCAGAGCTCTGTTCTGCTCAGCATATTTCACCATCTTCCACCAGATACCAGTGTTGGTTTGCTCCTTCCTGGTTCTTTAGGAATGACCTATGGCCTACCTCTCCCCTTGTTAAAACTCAGGTTATCACAAATTGCTCTAGTTTCTGTCATAAAAGTATTTCCTTATTTCAGTGATTGCTGTAAAATGCACAAGTAATAATTAGGTGGGTTTTATTTAGAGTGAGAAGGGGATTCAGCATTCAGAGGCTTTAGCTAAACCTTTGTGTAGCCATATTCTGTGAGACACATTAAAAATCCAAACAGCAATAAGATTTACAATTCTACTACTTTTAGAGAAAATATAAAACAAGATAATATTCTTTGGGAATGAAGAGCATGCTTACTAAACTGCAATGATACTCCTTGCAAATCTTAAATTACCAGAGACAAAGATAATTTCCATAAACAACACAAGTGCTGGACATTGCTTTATTTTACAAAACTGCAGTTTTGTAACATAAGGTTTTAAATTACTATATACTTCAAAATAATATGGAACACGACAGGCAAATAGATTGATTTAATTAATATTTGGTAGAAAAATTCGTAGCAAAAACAAACAAAAACACCCCACGTAGGGCAGCAGAGTAACTTTGCCTCCCTTGTACTGAAATCCCAGTAAGACAAAATAAACCAACTCTGTTCATCAGTCTCCAGATAATGAGAAATTGCTTATGTTTCTATAAAAAGTGGAATAGGTGGCTGTACGAGACACTATTTCACTAGACTTTAGCGTTTTAGTAGGTAAAACACATGGTCAAAGGAACCGGTTCTTAATCCATATTCAGAGCTGAAAAAGGAGTTTGTGTTACTTCCTCCTCTTCAAAATCAATTTAAACTGTCAAAATAGCTTCAAATCGTAAGCTTTCAACTTTGACCCCAAGAAAACCCTCTAAAGAATAAGACTGAGTCGTTGCCGTAACATTTATATCAAAAGGAAATTTTTAATTTGCAAGGAAAAACAAAAGTTTCTCCCTTCAGAGGTCTCTCCAGCAGCAGCACACGGGATTTATCGCCTCTCCTTTAACTCAAATCGCGTGTTTGCCGCAGGAAACTCTCCCGAACGCAAGTACCTGCTCTTCTCCCCCCTCACCGGGGAAACCGGCCGATTTGGTGGCAGAAATTCCGAGGAAAACACACTTTTGTTAGTCCAAAGAAACACAAATCGAGCACACCGAAGGGCTCCCCGGCCGTGCGGCGGGGCGGGCTCTGCAGCGCACCAATCACGGCGCGGCTCCGCTCTAAAAATACGAGCATCTGACCCGGGCCAGCCCAATTGTGTTCGCCCGCTCCGCCGAGGCAGCCGCCGCGATGTCCGAGACCGCTCCCAGCGCCGCCCCCGATGCGCCCGCTCCCGGCGCCAAGGCCGCCGCCAAGAAGCCGAAGAAGGCGGCGAGCGGCTCCAAAGCCCGCAAGCCCGCGGGGCCCAGCGTCACCGAGCTGATCACCAAGGCCGTGTCCGCCTCCAAGGAGCGCAAGGGGCTCTCGCTCGCCGCGCTCAAGAAGGCGCTGGCCGCCGGCGGCTACGATGTGGAGAAGAACAACAGCCGCATCAAGCTGGGGCTCAAGAGCCTCGTCAGCAAGGGCACCCTGGTGCAGACCAAGGGCACCGGCGCCTCCGGCTCCTTCCGCCTCAACAAGAAACCCGGGGAAGTGAAGGAGAAAGCCCCGAAGAAGAGAGCAGCTGCGGCCAAGCCCAAGAAGCCGGCGGCCAAGAAGCCCGCCAGCGCCGCCAAGAAGCCCAAGAAAGCGGCGGCGGTGAAAAAGAGCCCCAAGAAAGCCAAGAAGCCGGCGGCTGCAGCGGCCAAGAAAGCAGCGAAGAGCCCCAAGAAAGCCGCCAAGGCCGGGCGCCCCAAGAAGGCGGCCAAGAGCCCGGCTAAGGCAAAGGCCGTGAAGCCCAAAGCGGCCAAGCCCAAGGCAGCCAAACCCAAAGCGGCCAAGGCGAAGAAGGCGGCGCCCAAAAAGAAGTAAATTGTACCAGGAGAGTTCTGTTCTATATATTTTGTTATCCAACGGCTCTTTTAAGAGCCACCCACACTTTCCCTAAAGGAGCTGATGCACCGAGGTCGTCCGTAACCTGCAGCAGGGGTCCAGCAATTCGTAAGTCGTCAAGAGGTCAATTGTGTCTTGTGTTTTTTGTTTCCTAGGGATTACCGAAAGAAATAGTTAAGAACGCGGTAGAGCGCGGCGACTTTAGGGAAGTGTAGACTTTTGTTTTTTCCCCAAGTGATTACTTTGACTACCAAGAAGCAATGTTTTATAATGATTTGATAAAAGATCGGCTGTACGTTTTTTTAAAGATATGTTTTGTAACAAAATAATGCAATTGTTAGGCACGCTACTACTGAGCCATGTCTAATCTAGTGAATTATTTCTTCTTAACTATTTCCGTAAATACCTTTGTCTGTTTGGGGGGTAAGAGGGGAGGGTTTCTTTACGGACACAAAAATAGCCCTGATCTCTCCCAATCCTTTTGTTCCTGATGAGAAAGAAAGCTTTAAGTATTGAAAAAGCCCGCCCTGCCCAAGGATTGGCCAGCGGAAATCCCGGCCGGCTGCCCTTCCCCCTCCCTTCCCCGAAGACGATTACGCCTCCTATCTCTGGAACTGCGTCAGCCGCTTTAAGAGGCGGAAAGGGGAGGTGGGACGGGAACTCTAAGCGAATAGTGTCCGTATGTTCTGAGACGTAAGAACTAAACGGAAAATAGCCCGTACCAGGAAGAACTTGCACGGAGAGGAGAACGTTTTGGCAAGACTTTGTTATCACAAACATGGAAAACGTTGCTACTTTATCCAACCAAAAATAAAAAATAAGTTAAAACAAGAATTGAGTAGTTAATGCAAAACGGCATTCGTTGTTGCGGTAACTCAGCTCTCTTAGGATCTTGTGGGTGGCTCTGAAAAGAGCCTTTGGGTTGTTAGTCAGATGAGATTTACTTGGCTTTCGCCTTGTGGCTGTCAGTCTTCTTGGGCAGCAGCACGGCCTGGATGTTGGGCAGCACGCCGCCCTGCGCGATCGTCACCTTGCCCAGCAGCTTGTTGAGCTCCTCGTCGTTGCGGATGGCGAGCTGCAGGTGGCGGGGGATGATGCGCGTCTTCTTGTTGTCGCGGGCCGCGTTGCCCGCCAGCTCCAGGATCTCGGCCGTCAGGTACTCCAGCACGGCCGCCAGGTACACCGGCGCGCCGGCGCCCACGCGCTCCGCGTAGTTGCCCTTGCGCAGCAGCCGGTGCACGCGGCCCACGGGGAACTGCAGCCCGGCCCGCGACGAGCGCGACTTGGCCTTGGCCCGCGCCTTGCCGCCCTGCTTCCCACGCCCGGACATCTTCCCGCACTCACTCGCTCCTCCGGCACAAGAACAGCAACACTCAGCACTGCCTCGCTCCGCGCTCGCTTTACTGCCTCAACCCTGCGCTGATAGGCTGAGAAGTAGGTCTTGGGCAGGCAGCCAATGAGAAGAAGGATCCAATTCTGACCAATCAGACGCGAATACAGAGGAGTACTGACATCATTTCGTGGTCTGGCCAATGAACGTGTGCAGAGCAGGAGCCGCTCATTTGCATAGGCGCGCTATAAATGTGTCGCACGCAGCCGTGCTTCTCACTTCCCTCCGGGGTTGAATCCGCAGCCGATTCGTGGGTGCAGGAAGAGACACCGCTGTCGAAATGCCTGAGCCGGCCAAGTCTGCCCCCGCGCCCAAGAAGGGCTCCAAGAAGGCGGTGACCAAGACGCAGAAGAAGGGCGACAAGAAGCGCAAGAAGAGCCGCAAGGAGAGCTACTCCATCTACGTGTACAAGGTGCTGAAGCAGGTGCACCCCGACACGGGCATCTCGTCCAAGGCCATGGGCATCATGAACTCCTTCGTCAACGACATCTTCGAGCGCATCGCGGGCGAGGCCTCGCGCCTGGCGCACTACAACAAGCGCTCCACCATCACCTCGCGGGAGATCCAGACGGCCGTGCGCCTGCTGCTGCCCGGCGAGCTGGCCAAGCACGCCGTGTCCGAGGGCACCAAGGCTGTCACCAAGTACACCAGCTCCAAGTAAATACTCAGCTGAAATATTGCTTCACCCAAAGGCTCTTTTAAGAGCCACCCACTTTTTCAATAAAAGAGCTGAACAGTCAAGTAAGAAACACTTTATTGTTTCGTAGTGTGGAATCTTTGTGTCCAAAGGTTTGCGGGTTTTGTTTTTTTGTTTTTGTTTTTTTTTTTTTTTTAGTATATTTTAAAGATTTTTGTGTTCTGCATACTAAAGGGTTGCTCTGATAATATGCTCTCCAGTTTACTGTTAATGAACGTTCAGTAACTAGGAAATGTCTGTAAAGGTGGTTTTAAATCGCTGGGGGTGTTGGTTTTTGGTTTGCTTGTTTTTTTGGTTTTTTTTTTTTTTTTTTTGTTTGGTTTTTTTTAGGTGATGTTTTCACAAATTTAAATATCACCTTACTGTTGCAAGCTTCCATGTTATGTCTGTTGTAAACTGAAGGATAGGGATCTAACTGGGTTTTTCTAGGCAGCAGGGAATCGAAATTATTCATGGATACTCATCCCTGTACAGCATTGCTATTGTCGGATCGGCCACTCGATGGTGCTCAGTCTCTGCAGTTTTTGCCGGTCGCGGTTATTTCTGTCACAGCAGTGAGAGATGAGTACAGCGCACTGTGCTACAAAGGAATTTGTGCGGCGGCGGTAAGTGGCATTTACCTTCAACTCTTGCAAATAGCCCAGTGACCAATATAACACAGAAGCACTTTCTAAACTCCTTTATCTTCACCATTTGTCTTTATAATCTTTCTGTTCATGGTTTTTTTCTTTTTTACAGTAACTGCCTGGCTTCTCCCCACGTCTGCTTTGGCTTCTCCTTTCAAGGAGGAAAACACGGGAAGACTCGTGTTCTAACCTATCTGTCCTTTTCTGCATGAATCTGTCACTGATTGTTTTAAAAGTACGAAATACGAAGAAACTCGACACTCTAGGCTTTGTCAGCTCCCAGGTCTCATCACACAGCTACTAATGAGGCTCAAAGTGCAGGCTTTCTCAGTCACCCCCTCCCATATCTGGATAATAACATGCCACCGTGGATGCAGATCAAAGCCATTATCACTTCCAAACTGGATCTGAATAATCCTATATTTCAACTATATATTGTGAACTTCTGAACATAATTCACGCAGGGACCACAGAACGACAAAATGAATTTTCTAGTACTGACTTGCATATCCTTTGGTAGGACAGGTAATGAGACAGGTACCAGGTCTCTCATAAATCTGTCACCTATTACCTAATAAATGTTAATTTCATTTTGAAGGGTTATGGGCACTTCTCAGACTGGATTTCAGATATCCAGTGGGAAGAGGCGTTCTCCGAACTCTTCTTTATCAGCTTGAAATGGGGTTTTGCAATCTCTCCATGTGCTTTAGTGCAAACTCTCAAACACAGGTTGCTTTTTCTGAGTGCCTGTATATGTCTAATACCTGAAAAGATTAATAAACCATTGTATATCCCACTCTAGGCTTTTCCAAGCCTTCCTGGATCACCAGAAAAGCACAAAGAAGTGCTCATGTTTTCACAGTTGAAGATGGCCACCAGAAGAATTTGTCAGTGGCCATTCTGCACATAATCAGCCATGTGAAAAACCCCAGTTCAAACCTCAGCTGCCATGGGACAGCGCTGCTGCCTGGTTCAAAGCAGGAGCTCAGGGATGCCTTTGGCTGCCCAGCTCAGAAGTGTTCCTTTTCCTTTTGCTGTGTTTGTGTGCTCCATGTAGGACCCTTCACTGGGAGCCATCACAGAAATTCAGGGGATTTTTTAGTAGATTGTTTCAGTGTGTGAAATTATTTCTAGGTCTAGTAAAATCCTTGCTAAACAGAAAGTAAAATGTTGCTCACTTCTTCTTTCAATTTCATTAAGAATGACAAGGCAATATTAGGGGGCTGTGATGTGAACATAGCATTTAACATCAGATCTGATTGTAACATAACTCTAATTATTCTAACAGTGCTGAGAAGAAAGTCTCTGAGCTCTCTCCATGGAAAATTTATTTAACTTGTTCTTGCCACCCAAGGTAAAAGTAGTAGGCTTTAAGCTCAGCAAAAATAACAAATCTTAAAAAAATTCATGTCACAAGAGGATGAACACTCAAAGGCACTAATGCAAATAGTGTGAGTATAAAATCACATGGCAGCTTGTTCTTCCATAATTCACATTCTTTGCTGTCCTTTCCTGTTTCTTTCAGAGCAGTTCCCTTTGTACTCCCAGGGACCGTACCCAGGTGAGATCACCCAGCAGAGCCAGAGGGCAGTGCTCAAATGCATCCCCTGGTGGAGCAGGTGCCGCTGCTGCTGCCACCAACCATGAAGGAACAAAGCAGAAGCCCCCTCAAACAATTCTCCTGCCCTGGGCTCCTCTTTGAAGAGGAGTTTCCAGTTCACTGAGTGAAAAGTTTCTTTATGCAGTGTGCAGAGCAGATAGACCCGGGTGTCTCCAAAGAGGAGCCCCCTACAGCAGATTGCAACCCAAATTGTATCGGTGCCACCCACCATCCAATCCCCAAATACAATAATTTAATTCCTGGTGCTGGTCCCTGGGTGTCTCCTTGATATTTTTGGTCACTGGGCTGAACTCCTTTGGAAGTTATCTCATTCCTGGGATTGGTCCCTTGGTCCATCTTCATTCTGCTCCTGTCTTGCCACTTTCAGCTTGGTCAGTGTTTGTGACACCATTTTTATAAAAAGTTTACACTCATCAGCTCATGTGCCCTAGGGCTGCAGCTTGCTGACCTTCCAGTGCAAAGCAAAGTCATTACTCCCAACAATTCTCAATATTGGAAGTGTTTGAATGTGTCATCTATAAACAGGCCCTGCATGTTGTCTTTTAATCTACCCGCCATGTTTACCATCAAAATGTGTCCTGATTCAAGCATCTGAAATATGGGGGAATATTTCCACTTTGTAACACAAACATTTTTGTCAAAATATGTTTTTATACCAGCAATTCTTTATATCTCAGATGATCAGAGTGAAATTACAGCTTAGTAAGTAAGCAGCAAAAAAAGAACACTGAAGAACAATACAAGCAGTTACAAAAATTTCCCCAATTTTATTTTTATTAGAATAATAAAATTATTATCACTCCTGGAAGAATATATATTTTCTCCAGATGACCATTCCTGCAGTAAAATTTATGGTTTTTCATCATCATGTTTCAAAAAGAAAACACTCTCTCTCTCTTAATTTCTGCAAATTGAAATAGAGCAGCTGGGCAAACAAATACCTGCATTCTCTAGTGAACTGACTGAGCAGTGAATCAGAAATGAGAAATAGATGCCATACACCTGGACCAAAACCTGAACAAATCACTGACAATCTGTAGGAACTTTTTGCTACTTCCTGGGGATTTGGGGTGTTTTTGGAGGGTTTTTGTTTTGGTGGGTTTTTTTTTTTGTGTGTTTCTTTGGGGTTTTTTAATATTTGTTTCATTTTTATTAATGAAGTAAACCAATATCTGCTCTCAAACCTGAATTTCTTTTTTTTCTTTAACGGCCACAGAATAGAATTACCTGACACCCAAGACAAATTATCCCAATGTTACTTTCCCAGAGGCTTTTCTTTCCATTCTAAACAGAAAATATTACATTTTAAAATAATTACACTTGCAGGAGAAAGTATTCACTGCAGCTAGGGAAAAATATTTGGTTTTGCACCCACCTTGCTGTAATGTTTTCTGGCAGTGATGAAAATCTGCCCAGGTCAGATGGTAAATGAAAAAACAATGAGACTCCAGGTTGCAAATACCTGGTCTAAGGGCTGTGCCATTCAGAGAACAGCACAGCCAAGACATGGCAGAAATCTCCCAGGAGGAGAGGCTGAAAGTAGGTGGGAATGCAGCCGGGAACTTCTCCCTTCCCAACCCACACACCTGTGAGGAAGGATGGAGCATTCAAGGAGCAGAGGCAGCTTTTCCCCCAGGACTGGGGTCACAGAACCAGGGGCCTGTGTAGGTGGAAAGGGGGTTTCCAGGTTAGATTTCTTTCGTGCCTACAAAGAACCAAATTATCTGACTGCAGACCTATCAAAATGCTTTTTTCAAAAGAATTCCTTGTCAAAAATGATAGAAGGTATTAATCAAAAAAGTTCATCCTTTATTTTTAGCACTGAAAACCTCAGGAGGCAATTATGAGCATAATTCATTTTACAACTGGAAAACAAGTAGATTGAAAAGAGTTACAGAACAGATGGGAATTTTAATCCCACATAAAATCCATAACCTTTTTGTACTTGCACTCCTGCTCATAGTGCACGTAGATATTTTTACTTGCAAAGGTCGTAGGAAAATGGAAGAAATAATTCCTGAAATAAGAAGAGTGCACAGAGTGCTACATCTGAAATCTGAACTTGTAACAGATGAAGGGGTATTGACCTCCTTTTGTGCAGTATCAGAGCTGTGAAGAAATGCACACGTCTCAGGTATGCATCCTCTTTTCCTTTTGTAGCAAAGAGCAGCCACCTCAACAAGAAACAATCTGGACACTCCACATGACCAAGTTTTGGGGTCCTTTTTCCCCTTAAGCTCTTGGGACACAGCCAGGTCAGTGCCTTCAGCCATTCCACTTAGAAAAGAAGACACAAATCACCACAGGAATGGCATAGGCCCAATCTTTCAACATACCAAAACCATCTTTACCCAGAGCTGCCTCCCCCTGTGCTCTCAGCATCACCAGGCTGCACTGACTGCCCCACAGGAAGCCAAATTTATCTGAGTCTGTTCTGCTCTCTGCATGTGGGGGCTTTGCAATCCCTGCTCCCAGCCCCATGGGAGAAGTGAAATGGTCACATTCCACAGGCAGCTGGAGCTCCTGGGGCTTCAGCCTGAACTGACGCTTACATGTCCTGCAGAACCTCACAGGATGTGTGTGTCCTACTTCAGAGTTACCACAGAAGCTCACATTTCTCAGCAGGAAATTGTTAGGACAATTAATCAACAAACACCACAGGTTTATGTCCAAAAATGAGACAGAGGAGTCCTGTAACTTTTTTCAAATAAAGGGAGAGAGCATGGGGCATTCCCCTGAGATCTCTCAAATTTTTGGAGGACTCAGCCTCCCTTTTATCCTAATTTCCTGACTGCATTTCCCTTCTCTCTTTCCCCATTGGCTCAGGTACATGAGAGCTATAGACTTCCTAATGCACCTGATACCAAAGATTTCCCTCTAATGTATAACCCTCCCTTTTAATTTTTAATTCTTATGGAATTTAGGGGTTTTTCTTCTCCATTATTTCTTTCATCTCTCAATGTCTAATTTTATTTATCAGTAAACCTAAAGTTTATTTGTAAAAGCAAATATCTTTTTCCATTCATCAATCAGTGGAATCCTTCCCATTGTTTCTTTTCTCTCCCAGTGCTGGTTTTATCTACCAGCAGACCCACAGCTTGTTTGTAAAGACAAATCCTCTATTCCTCTCAAAATGACATGGTACAAAGAACAGGGGGAAACACCAGGAAACTGCAAAAGAACTGGGACTATTTTACAGCATTTACCTGAAACTGAACAATGTCTTCTTTTCTTCTTCACCCTACAGGTTTGTTTCTTGACAATGGTAAAGCAAAAAAATCCTTTAACTGGGGGGGCTGGAGTGAAACTGAAGAGGAAATTCCTTGTTTCTGGATGTTAAGCTCCAGGGCCCCGCTCTGCCCTTCCAGGAGATATCCCAGCCTTTCCTTTGCCTTCTCCTTCTGTTCCCAGGGGCCTCTTGCAGCACGAGGTGCTGGTGGCAGCCACAGAGCAGCATGAGAGGATGAGCTGATGATCCCAAAACACCCCATTCCCACTGTGAAGTGCTGCTCCATCCTGTGTCACCCTGCATTTCCCCGCTCCCAGAGGCGGATTAGCTCTTAAATCCCCGTCCCTGGCCCCAGTGCGGGGAGCAGGAAAATGCCTGCTTGTCACGGCCTGACCAACCAACCCAAAGGATTTTGTTGTCGCGGGGGAAACGAGGGTTCCCGGTGGGAACCATCCCCTCTGTCACTCCCTCCCCGCTGTATTTATGCCGGAACGGGATCGCGCAGCTTCAGCCCAGCTCTCCTCCCCAACGCCCCCAAATTCAACTCCTGGGATTGAATCACAAAGCGCACAACAAAGGAGAAAGCAAAGCAAGCACCAATTCAAATATGATTCCGTGTTTTACCGCACGGGCAGCCGGTCAGTCCCAGTTGCGCACGGAATCCTTGCCTGGAGCACGGCCGGGGCATGGACAGGGAGGGGATGCGGCACCAGCGGGGCGCGGGGGCTGCTGCTGCCCTGCCCGGAGATCTGTCCCGGCAGGGCTGATAATGCTCCCATCGCCACCTTCCGCTCCCATTCTGCTGCTCCAAAAACAAGTTATCGTCAAAGTCCATCTGCGCCCATCCAAGGAGGCTGCCGGCGTTCACTGTTGGGAAATACATTTATTTTCAAAGCGCTTCTGCTCGCTTATCCCGCTTTTGGTAAACCTCGTCTATGAAGCATTTTCACAAGAGTGTCTGGCTGGACAATATACATTCCAGGTCCTGCAACCCTTCACAGTTTAGACCTCGTGTAGCCCTATCTTTAATTTATGGCTTGATTTCCCATGGATGTAACTCGAAACTACAACTACAAAGTAACCGAGCACATTCTCTAGCAGAAAAAAAATGAGAGGAGATACTGCAATAATAGTTATTAATTACATACCTTCTTGACCACTACCACTGTACCCTTAATATCAGAGCATTCTTTTGAAAGGGAAAGAAATCCATAAAACTGTTCTGTTGGAAGTTTCTACAGTCTACAAACTAGAATTCTACTCTAGCGTTCACACAACATCGAGATGATGCTCACAGGGTTTTTCTGAGCAGTCTTTCCCGTTGTTCCCTACAATTCAATATGCAGGGCGGTCTCATTATGTGGAACAAGGTGGCACAGAGGGGAGTGGGAAATTCCTTCCCCTGTGGAAGAGTGGATTCATCACCCGCTCACTTTGAGGAAAGTGAAATTCAGCCAGCACACACACACACCAGGTCACAGGTGTTCAGTCACTGCTCTTTTTTCCTGTACTGGAGGGCAGAGATGGGCAAAGACGTGACCATGTTACAAACTGCTCCCGTCGCTGCGGTGCCACCAGCTGCAGGACACACAGAGGCTCCTGAGGCCCAGAAGCCGCTGCTGCTGCAGCCGAGAGCCTGCAGGAGAGGCACAGGGAAAAACGAGCCAGGAGGAGCCGCACAAAAGCCAGGAGGAAATCGGAATCCAGCAGGGCAGCACCAGAGAATTTAACTTTAAAGCAACACTGTGACCTGCTGTAAGAGCAGCAGCTTTTCCAAGAACGACTCGCTTTCCCCTAAAACCGAGTGCTGGCTCGAAACTCCCCCTACCACAGGGAGAAGAGGGCGTGGATCCAGCGATCAGTGCCAGAAAAACGAAATTAAAAGCGATCGTGCTCTTTCCAGTGTAACGCAGTGAGCACTAAATCACATCAGAGCTCCTTGGGAGCACTGGCAACTCCTCCCTGCCTGAAACCTTTCCCTGGTGTTCCACAATTCCGCCAAGGAAAGCCAGCGGGACTCACGCAGCAGTGTGCTAAGAGGCAGCAAAAGTGGATCAGTCGGGGCCCGAGGCGAGGAACGCCCCTCCTGTTGAGAAACCCATTTGTTCCACTCGCTGTCAGGACTGCGTAACACTATTCAGGGCTTTTTTTTTTTTTTTTTTTTTTTTTTTTTGCCTGCAGGTTGCTTTTCTTCCCACTCCCCTTTCTCTGAAACACGAAAGTGCAACAGAGGCCGGCTCCTATTTAGTACTCGCAAGGGAAACAATCCAGACTGCTAAGACTTTATTGTTGTCCTCTAATAGGTACTGAACAGAGCACTTAACAGCAAAAACGGAGCTGCGAAGTCGGGACACGGGATATTTACGCAATTGTAAAACCCCCACTTGCCCCACTATTAACACACGGAAACAGTCAATACGATTATAAATTAAGACATTCTAGAGAAGCAGAAACAACGAAAAATCACCTCGGTAATTAAAGTAGAGGTCCTCTGAGAAAAAAAGAAAACTGCCTTAAGACAACCTCCGTACAGGAACAGGGAAACGGAAACGAAGACAAGCATAAATAACATAAAGACTTGAAGAAAAGGCAACTTACGCATTCCTGACTTCTCTTACTGGAATACCAAAACTGCAGTGAATCAGCCCTTTTAAGAGGAATGTGGGCGGCTCTAAAAAGAGCCTTTGTTTGGTGATGAGCCTCACCGAGCTTTACTTGGCTTTCGCCTTGTGGCTGTCGGTCTTCTTGGGCAGCAGCACGGCCTGGATGTTGGGCAGCACGCCACCCTGCGCGATCGTCACCTTGCCCAGCAGCTTGTTGAGCTCCTCGTCGTTGCGGATGGCGAGCTGCAGGTGGCGGGGGATGATGCGCGTCTTCTTGTTGTCGCGGGCCGCGTTGCCCGCCAGCTCCAGGATCTCGGCCGTCAGGTACTCCAGCACGGCCGCCAGGTACACCGGCGCGCCGGCGCCCACGCGCTCCGCGTAGTTGCCCTTGCGCAGCAGCCGGTGCACGCGGCCCACGGGGAACTGCAGCCCGGCCCGCGACGAGCGCGACTTGGCCTTGGCCCGCGCCTTGCCGCCCTGCTTCCCGCGCCCGGACATCGCAGCGACTCCGCAGCAGCGGCAGCGACACAACCGGGAGAGCCGGAGCAACTCCGAGCCCACCTCACCGCCTGCCTTATCTACAACCCGGGCGGATCGGCAGCGCCTCCTGTGATTGGCTGCGAGAGAGGACTTGCTTCCGCAGCCAATGGAAAAGCGAATCCTGACCTGGCCAATGGCGGCTCCCGGCGCCGGGCTCGGAGCTGACAGAGAGCCAATGGCGCGGCAGCGGTGTCGGCGGAGCCGCTATAAAGCCGGCTGCCGAGGCGGTGCCGCCGCTGAGCGCTGTGTGAGTTGTTGGCGTGAGGAGCTGCGGTTGCTGCTGCCAAAATGCCCGAGCCGGCCAAGTCTGCCCCCGCGCCCAAGAAGGGCTCCAAGAAGGCGGTGACCAAGACGCAGAAGAAGGGCGACAAGAAGCGCAAGAAGAGCCGCAAGGAGAGCTACTCCATCTACGTGTACAAGGTGCTGAAGCAGGTGCACCCCGACACGGGCATCTCGTCCAAGGCCATGGGCATCATGAACTCCTTCGTCAACGACATCTTCGAGCGCATCGCGGGCGAGGCCTCGCGCCTGGCGCACTACAACAAGCGCTCCACCATCACCTCGCGGGAGATCCAGACGGCCGTGCGCCTGCTGCTGCCCGGCGAGCTGGCCAAGCACGCCGTGTCCGAGGGCACCAAGGCTGTCACCAAGTACACCAGCTCCAAGTAGGGCGCCTCGGACCGTCAATTTTAACCCAAAGGCTCTTTTAAGAGCCACCCACTTTTTCAATAAAAGAGCTTTGATTTCTTCTGCACTTTTTTCTTAGCATGTTCTCTACCTTCCTTCAGTGTTTAACCCCGAATATCAAAACCAAGTTTTTATAGTTTAGTAATACAAACAGAAATCATATTTTACCCTATTTGTGTTTTTTGAGCTTGCATCTTTTTTTCCCTACTGAGCCCAGATATTTACTGAAAAGCCTTCATTTTAGCTGGTATGTACAATTTTCTTCAATTGCCAGGTGGTTTAAGGGCAGCTTCCCTCTGCCGTCCATTTTCTGTGTGCTTCTACATAAACTCCTTTCTGAGAATTTGGAATCCTAAAGGTTAAAATTATTTCCCCCCCCGCCCCCACAGTTTCAGCTGTGGTCTGCCCCATAATATCCATGTCACAGAGAAGTGCCATATATTTGAGAGGTGTCTTCAAGAATTTATTTATAGGGAAGTACTATTTTCTACTTCTACACTTCATTGGCCTTCCCGATCTGAAAAATAAAATTTGTTTAAGAGAAATGCTTTAAGTTATTGAGCACTTACTCATTAATTAGGTTTATTATTGTAAGATTCCAAAAAATAGCTTATAAAGGCTTCAGAACTAAGTAGCATTCATTTACACCATTCATTTAAAGTGTTTTTTAGTCCCTGCTGCCCCCTTATGGGTGTTTCTGAATTTTCTGTCATTTTTTGTTTTACTACATGGGTTTAAGACCTCAGATTTAGCTTTGTATGAAAAACTGCAGATACTGATGGAAAACGGGTCCCGGTGGACGATATTCAAGTGGGACATGAAAAACAAATCTTACTGGACGGAAAAGTTAAATAATGTGTACAAAATGAAGGGGAGCAAATTCTTCAAATGAAAGAATTGGTAGCTCTTGAAAGTCACAGTCTGCCCGACAGAGAAGGGAGGCAGCCACCATAGACCCAAAGGCTCTTTGTTTACGAGTCACTACATGCATAATAAAAGGGCTGCAGCAGCGCTTTGAAACGAGCAGTTTCTAATTTTAAATATTTTTAAGATTTTTACGTTAAATTTTTAAAGTCCCAGCTTCTCTTTTTTTTTTTTTGAGTCTCATTTTAATGAGCTCCTGCATATTAAAAAAATTCCTTTATAAAACTCCATACCGTTCTAAAGTTCTTTTAGAATTCATACCAGAGTCTTTGCAGCGTAACGCGTGTTTTATGAACAGCGGCTAAGGGCAACAAAAACAGAGCGAGTAAATGTGAAAATACGTTAGTTTAAAGGGGGTGAGCAGAGTCTAAAGTAGAGCAGAGTCTAAAGAAGAGTCCTAAGTAGTTTACATCCCTGCGACTGTGCCTGATAACACATTAAGAGAAGAAGGGCAAATGTATAAACGATTGTGACTGCAGTTGCCCAGGGCTAAAAACCATGCTATTAGAAAACCTGGCTCCAGAAGAGGTTAAAATTTCCCGGGGCTCAGTGGAAGCTTTACTATTAGACTCTAAAGCAATAAGGAAACTTGGAACAGCCTGATCTGTGTATCATGAAGCAGCTGTTTGAAAAGCTCAAATCTCTTTGTATAAATCGAACCATGAAGGTTCCCTCCTTCCCCCCCCGCCAAAAGCATTTTCTATGAAAACAGTGCAACAGCTCTTTTGGTCGTACATGTAGTGGCTCTTAAAAGAGCCTTTGGGTCTGTGTGGGTTGCCTCAGTGCCCAGCCGGGAGCGAATTACGCGCGCTCTCCGCGGATGCGGCGGGCCAGCTGGATGTCCTTGGGCATGATAGTGACGCGCTTGGCGTGGATGGCGCACAGGTTGGTGTCCTCGAAGAGCCCCACCAGATAGGCCTCGCTGGCCTCCTGCAGCGCCATGACGGCCGAGCTCTGGAAGCGCAGGTCGGTCTTGAAGTCCTGCGCGATCTCGCGCACCAGCCGCTGGAAGGGCAGCTTGCGGATCAGCAGCTCCGTGGACTTCTGGTAGCGCCGGATCTCGCGCAGCGCCACCGTGCCGGGCCGGTAGCGGTGCGGCTTCTTGACGCCGCCCGTGGCCGGCGCGCTCTTGCGGGCAGCCTTGGTGGCCAGCTGCTTGCGGGGCGCCTTGCCGCCCGTCGACTTCCGCGCCGTCTGCTTCGTGCGCGCCATCACCCCGCCGCTCACAGCGCTCCGCGCTTACTGCGCCCCCGGCTCACAGCCGCCGCTATTTATAACCCCGCTGCCCGCGCCCATTGGCCGCCCGCGCGGCAGCGGCCGGCTGCCATTGGGCGTTTGTCGCGAGCCCGGGAAAAGCCCCCGCCTTCGGGGCGGGAAACGCACCCTGGTCTCGCCCCGCCCCTTTCCCCCTTCCAGCAGCGGCTTGCGGGGCTCGGCGGCGGCACCGCCGGAGAGCGGGCCCGGGCGGGCTCGCCGCCCGAGCCTCGGGCTCGCCCTGTTTTTACTAAAGCCGCTTCGCTCGCGTCCATTCCCGGCCTCGGGACCGCTGGCTAAAGCTATCGCCGGCAGCCGCCTCCTTCCCCGAGAGCTCGCGGTATCTTGCCGCTCATTATCCGCCTTCGGTTCAGGGCCGCGGCAGCAAGACCGAAGGCGCAGGCGGCAGCCGCCTTGCCCGGCCCCGCCGAGCTCTCCCGGCCGCTGCCCCGGCCCGCTGGAAGCGCCGCGTCCCTTGCGGGCAGCGCGCCCCGGGGCAGCGCGCGCTCGGGCCGCGAGCCGCGAGCGGCACCAATCAGCGCCGGGCGGGAGGGGCAGGAGGCGGCCGGGCCCGCCCGCGGGGAGGCTCCGCGCAGTCCTCACTCAGGTCGGACCGAACGCGGCAGTGGCGCGGCCCCGTCCGCGCTCGGCGGCGGAGAGTGCGGGGCGCGGGGACACGGCGGGGAGAGAGAGGGGGGCGCACGAAAGCCGGGAAAGAGCCGCACTGGGGAGCCTTAGATAGGTGATAGTGCCTATGTAGACTGTGCAGTTTGGGGGCGAAAAGGCAGAGCATCGTCCCACTTCTCTTTTCCCGGTCACCCGCGAAAACCCATTTTGGGGGTAGTAAAGAAGAGTGGGCAATTTTTTCGAATCCTTTTGCTCAGAAACAACTAAAAAACAAGAGCACAAGGCCGTCTGGAACCACCTGTGCTTTTAATGCGTCCAATTCCGGCACTAAACGAACATGCCTGCCTTTTTTTTCCCGTTACCGTGGCTAGACCGTAACACTACCAGCAATCAGAGGATTTGTTTTGGCCGTCTTGAGACCGACAACGGTAAATTTTATAGCCGCCACTCGGGAACTAAACATGCAAGAGAAGCGGCCTCCAAAGACACACAGAATATAGCCAGTTTAATACAGTATAAACCCTGCATACTTAAAATTACCCTTTATTACACAGAAAATGCCTTTTACCTCCCCTTCACAAAAATAAACATATGGAGAAGGAAGTGACAGCATCAGCTCTTTTACTGAGAATGTGGGTGGCTCTTAAAAGAGCCTTTGGGTTGAAAATATCGAAGAAAGAACACAGAAGCCGTCTACTTGGAGCTGGTGTACTTGGTGACAGCCTTGGTGCCCTCGGACACGGCGTGCTTGGCCAGCTCGCCGGGCAGCAGCAGGCGCACGGCCGTCTGGATCTCCCGCGAGGTGATGGTGGAGCGCTTGTTGTAGTGCGCCAGGCGCGAGGCCTCGCCCGCGATGCGCTCGAAGATGTCGTTGACGAAGGAGTTCATGATGCCCATGGCCTTGGACGAGATGCCCGTGTCGGGGTGCACCTGCTTCAGCACCTTGTACACGTAGATGGAGTAGCTCTCCTTGCGGCTCTTCTTGCGCTTCTTGTCGCCCTTCTTCTGCGTCTTGGTCACCGCCTTCTTGGAGCCCTTCTTGGGCGCGGGGGCAGACTTGGCCGGCTCGGGCATTTTGGCAGCAGCAACCGCAGCTCCTCACGCCAACAACTCACACAGCGCTCAGCGGCGGCACCGCCTCGGCAGCCGGCTTTATAGCGGCTCCGCCGACACCGCTGCCGCGCCATTGGCTCTCTGTCAGCTCCGAGCCCGGCGCCGGGAGCCGCCATTGGCCAGGTCAGGATTCGCTTTTCCATTGGCTGCGGAAGCAAGTCCTCTCTCGCAGCCAATCACAGGAGGCGCTGCCGATCCGCCCGGGTTGTAGATAAGGCAGGCGGTGAGGTGGGCTCGGAGTTGCTCCGGCTCTCCCGGTTGTGTCGCTGCCGCTGCTGCGGAGTCGCTGCGATGTCCGGGCGCGGGAAGCAGGGCGGCAAGGCGCGGGCCAAGGCCAAGTCGCGCTCGTCGCGGGCCGGGCTGCAGTTCCCCGTGGGCCGCGTGCACCGGCTGCTGCGCAAGGGCAACTACGCGGAGCGCGTGGGCGCCGGCGCGCCGGTGTACCTGGCGGCCGTGCTGGAGTACCTGACGGCCGAGATCCTGGAGCTGGCGGGCAACGCGGCCCGCGACAACAAGAAGACGCGCATCATCCCCCGCCACCTGCAGCTCGCCATCCGCAACGACGAGGAGCTCAACAAGCTGCTGGGCAAGGTGACGATCGCGCAGGGTGGCGTGCTGCCCAACATCCAGGCCGTGCTGCTGCCCAAGAAGACCGACAGCCACAAGGCGAAAGCCAAGTAAAGCTCGGTGAGGCTCATCACCAAACAAAGGCTCTTTTTAGAGCCGCCCACATTCCTCTTAAAAGGGCTGATTCACTGCAGTTTTGGTATTCCAGTAAGAGAAGACAGGAATGAGTAAGTTGCCTTTTCTTCAAGTCTTTATGTTATTTATGCTTGTCTTCGTTTCCGTTTCCCTGTTCCTGTACGGCGGTTGTCTTAAGGCAGTTTTCTTTTTTTTCTCAAAGGACCTCTACTTTAATTACCGAGGTGATTTTTCGTTGTTTCTGCTTCTCTAGAATGTCTTAATTTATAATCGTATTGACTGCTTCCGTGTGTTGATAGTGGGGCAAGTGGGGGTTTTACAATTGCGTAAATATCCCGTGTCCCGACTTCGCAGCTCCGTTTTTGCTGTTAAGTGCTCTGTTCAGTACCTATTAGAGGACAACAATAAAGTCTTAGCAGTCTGGATTGTTTCCCTTGCGAGTACTAAATAGGAGCCGGCCTCTGTTGCACTTTCGTGTTTCAGAGAAAGGGGAGTGGGAAGGAAAGCAACCTGCAGGCAAAAAAAAAAAAAAAAAAAGCCCTGAATAGTGTTACGCAGTCCTGACAGCGAGTGGAACAAATGGGTTTCTCAACAGGAGGGGCGATCCTCGCCTCGGGCCCCGACTGATCCACTTTTGCTGCCTCTTAGCACACTGCTGCGTGAGTCCCGCTGGCTTTCCTTGGCGGAATTGTGGAACACCAGGGAAAGGTTTCAGGCAGGGAGGAGTTGCCGGTGCTCCCAAGGAGCTCTGATGTGATTTAGTGCTCACTGCGTTACACTGGAAAGAGCACGATCGCTTTTAATTTCGTTTTTCTGGCACTGATCGCTGGATCCACGCCCTCTTCTCCCTGTGGTAGGGGGAGTTTCGAGCCAGCACTCGGTTTTAGGGGAAAGCGAGTCGTTCTTGGAAAAGCTGCTGCTCTTACAGCAGGTCACAGTGTTGCTTTAAAGTTAAATTCTCTGGTGCTGCCCTGCTGGATTCCGATTTCCTCCTGGCTTTTGTGCGGCTCCTCCTGGCTCGTTTTTCCCTGTGCCTCTCCTGCAGGCTCTCGGCTGCAGCAGCAGCGGCTTCTGGGCCTCAGGAGCCTCTGTGTGTCCTGCAGCTGGTGGCACCGCAGCGACGGGAGCAGTTTGTAACATGGTCACGTCTTTGCCCATCTCTGCCCTCCAGTACAGGAAAAAAGAGCAGTGACTGAACACCTGTGACCTGGTGTGTGTGTGTGCTGGCTGAATTTCACTTTCCTCAAAGTGAGCGGGTGATGAATCCACTCTTCCACAGGGGAAGGAATTTCCCACTCCCCTCTGTGCCACCTTGTTCCACATAATGAGACCGCCCTGCATATTGAATTGTAGGGAACAACGGGAAAGACTGCTCAGAAAAACCCTGTGAGCATCATCTCGATGTTGTGTGAACGCTAGAGTAGAATTCTAGTTTGTAGACTGTAGAAACTTCCAACAGAACAGTTTTATGGATTTCTTTCCCTTTCAAAAGAATGCTCTGATATTAAGGGTACAGTGGTAGTGGTCAAGAAGGTATGTAATTAATAACTATTATTGCAGTATCTCCTCTCATTTTTTTTCTGCTAGAGAATGTGCTCGGTTACTTTGTAGTTGTAGTTTCGAGTTACATCCATGGGAAATCAAGCCATAAATTAAAGATAGGGCTACACGAGGTCTAAACTGTGAAGGGTTGCAGGACCTGGAATGTATATTGTCCAGCCAGACACTCTTGTGAAAATGCTTCATAGACGAGGTTTACCAAAAGCGGGATAAGCGAGCAGAAGCGCTTTGAAAATAAATGTATTTCCCAACAGTGAACGCCGGCAGCCTCCTTGGATGGGCGCAGATGGACTTTGACGATAACTTGTTTTTGGAGCAGCAGAATGGGAGCGGAAGGTGGCGATGGGAGCATTATCAGCCCTGCCGGGACAGATCTCCGGGCAGGGCAGCAGCAGCCCCCGCGCCCCGCTGGTGCCGCATCCCCTCCCTGTCCATGCCCCGGCCGTGCTCCAGGCAAGGATTCCGTGCGCAACTGGGACTGACCGGCTGCCCGTGCGGTAAAACACGGAATCATATTTGAATTGGTGCTTGCTTTGCTTTCTCCTTTGTTGTGCGCTTTGTGATTCAATCCCAGGAGTTGAATTTGGGGGCGTTGGGGAGGAGAGCTGGGCTGAAGCTGCGCGATCCCGTTCCGGCATAAATACAGCGGGGAGGGAGTGACAGAGGGGATGGTTCCCACCGGGAACCCTCGTTTCCCCCCGCGACAACAAAATCCTTTGGGTTGGTTGGTCAGGCCGTGACAAGCAGGCATTTTCCTGCTCCCCGCACTGGGGCCAGGGACGGGGATTTAAGAGCTAATCCGCCTCTGGGAGCGGGGAAATGCAGGGTGACACAGGATGGAGCAGCACTTCACAGTGGGAATGGGGTGTTTTGGGATCATCAGCTCATCCTCTCATGCTGCTCTGTGGCTGCCACCAGCACCTCGTGCTGCAAGAGGCCCCTGGGAACAGAAGGAGAAGGCAAAGGAAAGGCTGGGATATCTCCTGGAAGGGCAGAGCGGGGCCCTGGAGCTTAACATCCAGAAACAAGGAATTTCCTCTTCAGTTTCACTCCAGCCCCCCCCCAGTTAAAGGATTTTTTTGCTTTACCATTGTCAAGAAACAAACCTGTAGGGTGAAGAAGAAAAGAAAACATTGTTCAGTTTCAGGTAAATGCTGTAAAATAGTCCCAGTTCTTTTGCAGTTTCCTGGTGTTTCCCCCTGTTCTTTGTACCATGTCATTTTGAGAGGAATAGAGGATTTGTCTTTACAAACAAGCTGTGGGTCTGCTGGTAGATAAAACCAGCACTGGGAGAGAAAAGAAACAATGGGAAGGATTCCACTGATTGATGAATGGAAAAAGATATTTGCTTTTACAAATAAACTTTAGGTTTGCTGATAAATAAAATTAGACATTGAGAGATGAAAGAAATAATGGAGAAGAAAAACCCCTAAATTCCATAAGAATTAAAAATTAAAAGGGAGGGTTATACATTAGAGGGAAATCTTTGGTATCAGGTGCATTAGGAAGTCTATAGCTCTCATGTACCTGAGCCAATGGGGAAAGAGAGAAGGGAAATGCAGTCAGGAAATTAGGATAAAAGGGAGGCTGAGTCCTCCAAAAATTTGAGAGATCTCAGGGGAATGCCCCATGCTCTCTCCCTTTATTTGAAAAAAGTTACAGGACTCCTCTGTCTCATTTTTGGACATAAACCTGTGGTGTTTGTTGATTAATTGTCCTAACAATTTCCTGCTGAGAAATGTGAGCTTCTGTGGTAACTCTGAAGTAGGACACACACATCCTGTGAGGTTCTGCAGGACATGTAAGCGTCAGTTCAGGCTGAAGCCCCAGGAGCTCCAGCTGCCTGTGGAATGTGACCATTTCACTTCTCCCATGGGGCTGGGAGCAGGGATTGCAAAGCCCCCACATGCAGAGAGCAGAACAGACTCAGATAAATTTGGCTTCCTGTGGGGCAGTCAGTGCAGCCTGGTGATGCTGAGAGCACAGGGGGAGGCAGCTCTGGGTAAAGATGGTTTTGGTATGTTGAAAGATTGGGCCTATGCCATTCCTGTGGTGATTTGTGTCTTCTTTTCTAAGTGGAATGGCTGAAGGCACTGACCTGGCTGTGTCCCAAGAGTTTAAAGGGAAAAAGGACCCCAAAACTTGGTCATGTGGAGTGTCCAGATTGTTTCTTGTTGAGGTGGCTGCTCTTTGCTACAAAAGGAAAAGAGGATGCATACCTGAGACGTGTGCATTTCTTCACAGCTCTGATACTGCACAAAAGGAGGTCAATACCCCTTCATCTGTTGCAAGTTCAGATTTCAGATGTAGCACTCTGTGTACTCTTCTTATTTCAGGAATTATTTCTTCCATTTTCCTACGACCTTTGCAAGTAAAAATATCTACGTGCAATATCAGCAGGAGTGCAAGTACAAAAAGGTTATGGATTTTATGTGGGATTAAAATTCCCATCTGTTCTGTAACTCTTTTCAATCTACTTGTTTTCCAGTTGTAAAATGAATTATGCTCATAATTGCCTCCTGAGGTTTTCAGTGCTAAAAATAAAGGATGAACTTTTTTGATTAATACCTTCTATCATTTTTGACAAGGAATGCTTTTGAAAAAAGCATTTTGATAGGTCTGCAGTCAGATAATTTGGTTCTTTGTAGGCACGAAAGAAATCTAACCTGGAAACCCCCTTTCCACCTACACAGGCCCCTGGTTCTGTGACCCCAGTCCTGAGGGAAAAGCTGCCTCTGCTCCTTGAATGCTCCATCCTTCCTCACAGGTGTGTGGGTTGGGAAGGGAGAAGTTCCCGGCTGCATTCCCACCTACTTTCAGCCTCTCCTCCTGGGAGACTTCTGCCATGTCTTGGCTGTGCTGTTCTCTGAATGGCACAGCCCTTAGACCAGGTATTTGCAACCTGCAGTCTCATTGTTTTTTCATTTACCATCTGACCTGGGCAGATTTTCATCACTGCCAGAAAACATTACAGCAAGGTGGGTGCAAAACCAAATATTTTTCCCTAGCTGCAGTGAATACTTTCTCCTGCAAGTGTAATTATTTTAAAATGTAATATTTTCTGTTTAGAATGGAAAGAAAAGCCTCTGGGAAAGTAACATTGGGATAATTTGTCTTGGGTGTCAGGTAATTCTATTCTGTGGCCGTTAAAGAAAAAAAAGAAATTCAGGTTTGAGAGCAGATATTGGTTTACTTCATTAATAAAAATGAAACAAATATTAAAAAACCCCAAAGAAACACACAAAAAGAAACCAAAACCCACCAAAACAAAAACCCTCCAAAAACACCCCAAATCCCCAGGAAGTAGCAAAAAGTTGCTGCAGACTGTCAGTGATTTGTTCAGGTTTTGGTCCAGGTGTATGGCATATATTTCTCATTTCTGATTCACTGCTCAGTCAGTTCACTAGAGAAAGCAGGTATTTGTTTGCCCAGCTGCTCTATTTCAATTTGCAGAAATTAAGAGAGAGAGAGTGTTTTCTTTTTGAAACATGATGATGAAAAACCATAAATTTTACTGCAGGAATGGTCATCTGGAGAAGATATATGTTCTTCCAGGAGTGATAATAATTTTATTATTCTAATAAGAATAAAATTGGGGAAATTTTTGTAACTGCTTGTATTGTTCTTCAGTGCTCTTTTTTTGCTGCTTACTTACTAAGCTGTAGTTTCACTCTGACCATCTGAGACATAAAGAATTGCTGGTATAAAAACATATTTTGACAAAAATGTTTGTGTTACAAAGTGGAAATATTCCCCCATATTTCAGATGCTTGAATCAGGACACATTTTGATGGTAAACATGGCGGGTAGATTAAAAGACAACATGCAGGGCCTGTTTATAGATGACACATTCAAACACTTCCAATATTGAGAATTGTTGGGAGTAATGACTTTGCTTTGCACTGGAAGGTCAGCAAGCTGCAGCCCTAGGGCACATGAGCTGATGAGTGTAAACTTTTTATAAAAATGGTGTCACAAACACTGACCAAGCTGAAAGTGGCAAGACAGGAGCAGAATGAAGATGGACCAAGGGACCAATCCCAGGAATGAGATAACTTCCAAAGGAGTTCAGCCCAGTGACCAAAAATATCAAGGAGACACCCAGGGACCAGCACCAGGAATTAAATTATTGTATTTGGGGATTGGATGGTGGGTGGCACCGATACAATTTGGGTTGCAATCTGCTGTAGGGGGCTCCTCTTTGGAGACACCCGGGTCTATCTGCTCTGCACACTGCATAAAGAAACTTTGCACTCAGTGAACTGGAAACTCCTCTTCAAGGAGGAGCCCAGGGCAGGAGAATTGTTTGAGGGGGCTTCTGCTTTGTTCCTTCATGGTTGGTGGCAGCAGCAGCGGCACCTGCTCCACCAGGGGATGCATTTGAGCACTGCCCTCTGGCTCTGCTGGGTGATCTCACCTGGGTACGGTCCCTGGGAGTACAAAGGGAACTGCTCTGAAAGAAACAGGAAAGGACAGCAAAGAATGTGAATTATGGAAGAACAAGCTGCCATGTGATTTTATACTCACACTATTTGCATTAGTGCCTTTGAGTGTTCATCCTCTTGTGACATGAATTTTTTCAAGATTTGTTATTTTTGCTGAGCTTAAAGCCTACTACTTTTACCTTGGGTGGCAAGAACAAGTTAAATAAATTTTCCATGGAGGGAGCTCAGAGACTTTCTTCTCAGCACTGTTAGAATAATTAGAGTTATGTTACAATCAGATCTGATGTTAAATGCTATGTTCACATCACAGCCCCCTAATATTGCCTTGTCATTCTTAATGAAATTGAAAGAAGAAATCAGGAACATTTTGCTTTCTGTTTAGCAAGGATTTTACTAGACCTAGAAATAATTTCACACACTGAAACAATCTACTGAAAAATCCCCTGAATTTCTGTGATGGCTCCCAGTGAAGGGTCCTACATGGAGCACACAAACACAGCAAAAGGAAAAGGAACACTTCTGAGCTGGGCAGCCAAAGGCATCCCTGAGCTCCTGCTTTGAACCAGGCAGCAGCGCTGTCCCATGGCAGCTGAGGTTTGAACTGGGGTTTTTCACATGGCTGATTATGTGCAGAATGGCCACTGACAAATTCTTCTGGTGGCCATCTTCAACTGTGAAAACATGAGCACTTCTTTGTGCTTTTCTGGTGATCCAGGAAGGCTTGGAAAAGCCTAGAGTGGGATATACAATGGTTTATTAATCTTTTCAGGTATTAGACATATACAGCCACTCAGAATAAGCAACCTGTGTTTGAGAGTTTGCACTAAAGCACATGGAGAGATTGCAAAACCCCATTTCAAGCTGATAAAGAAGAGTTCAGAGAATGCCTCTTCCCACTGGATATCTGAAATCCAGTCTGAGAAGTGCCCATAACCCTTCAAAATGAAATTAACATTTATTAGGTAATAGGTGACAGATTTATGAGAGACCTGGTACCTGTCTCATTACCTGTCCTACCAAAGGATATGCAAGTCAGTACTAGAAAGTTCATTTTGTCGTTCTGTGGTCCCTGCGTGAATTATGTTCAGAAGTTCACAATATATAGTTGAAATATAGGATTATTCAGATCCAGTTTGGAAGTGATAATGGCTTTGATCTGCATCCACGGTGGCATGTAATTATCCAGATATGGGAGGGGGTGACTGAGAAAGCCTGCACTTTGAGCCTCATTAGTAGCTGTGTGATGAGACCTGGGAGCTGACAAAGCCTAGAGTGTCGAGTTTCTTCGTATTTCGTACTTTTAAAACAATCAGTGACAGATTAATGCAGAAAAGGACAGATAGGTTAGAACACAAGTCTTCCCGTGTTTTCCTCCTTGAAAGAAGCCAAAGGAGACGTGGGGAGAAGCCAGGCAAGTTACTGTAGAAAGAAAAAAACCCCCATGAACAGAAAGATTATAAAGACAAATGGTGAAGATAAAGGAGTTTAGAAAGTGCTTCTGTGTTATATTGGTCACTGGGCTATTTGCAAGAGTTGAAGGTAAATGCCACTTACCGCCGCCGCACAAATTCCTTTGTAGCACAGTGCGCTGTACTCATCTCTCACTGCTGTGACAGAAATAACCGCGACCGGCAAAAACTGCAGAGACTGAGCACCATCGAGTGGCCGATCCGACAATAGCAATACTGTACAGGGATGAGTATCCATGAATAATTTCGATTCCCTACTGCCTAGAAAAACCCAGTTAGATCCCTATCTTTCAGTTTACAACAGACATAACATGGAAACTTGCAACAGTAAGGTGATATTTAAATTTGTGAAAGCCATAGGTTAATGAAAACATCACCTAAAAAAAAAGGCAGCAAAAAAAAAAACCCAAATACAAATCAGGATAAAAAAGCAACATAAAAAAACCCACAAAAAAGAAAAAAATACCAGCGATTTAAAACCGCCTTTACAGACATATCAGAGCTTTGGGAAGTTCTTTAACAGTGCACTCGAAAGAAGTAATTATCAAGACAACCCTTTAGTATGCAAAACCCAAAAACCGTAAAAAAAAACCAAATCAAAGAATAAAAAAATCCCCAAACCTTTAAACACAGATTCCACACAAAGAAACAAAGTGCTTCTTACTTGACTGTTCAGCTCTTTTACTGAGAATGTGGGTGGCTCTTAAAAGAGCCTTTGGGTTAAAAATACCGAAGAAAGAACACAGAAGCCGTCTACTTGGAGCTGGTGTACTTGGTGACAGCCTTGGTGCCCTCGGACACGGCGTGCTTGGCCAGCTCGCCGGGCAGCAGCAGGCGCACGGCCGTCTGGATCTCCCGCGAGGTGATGGTGGAGCGCTTGTTGTAGTGCGCCAGGCGCGAGGCCTCGCCCGCGATGCGCTCGAAGATGTCGTTGACGAAGGAGTTCATGATGCCCATGGCCTTGGACGAGATGCCCGTGTCGGGGTGCACCTGCTTCAGCACCTTGTACACGTAGATGGAGTAGCTCTCCTTGCGGCTCTTCTTGCGCTTCTTGTCGCCCTTCTTCTGCGTCTTGGTCACCGCCTTCTTGGAGCCCTTCTTGGGCGCGGGGGCAGACTTGGCCGGCTCGGGCATTTTGGCAGCAGCAACCGCAGCTCCTCACGCCAACAACTCACACAGCGCTCAGCAGCGGCACCGCCTCGGCAGCCGGCTTTATAGCGGCTCCGCCGACACCGCTGCCGCGCCATTGGCTCTCTGTCAGCTCCGAGCCCGGCGCCGGGAGCCGCCATTGGCCAGGTCAGGATTCGCTTTTCCATTGGCTGCGGAAGCAAGTCCTCTCTCGCAGCCAATCACAGGAGGCGCTGCCGATCCGCCCGGGTTGTAGATAAGGCAGGCGGTGAGGTGGGCTCGGAGTTGCTCCGGCTCTCCCGGTTGTGTCGCTGCCGCTGCTGCGGAGTCGCTGCGATGTCCGGGCGCGGGAAGCAGGGCGGCAAGGCGCGGGCCAAGGCCAAGTCGCGCTCGTCGCGGGCCGGGCTGCAGTTCCCCGTGGGCCGCGTGCACCGGCTGCTGCGCAAGGGCAACTACGCGGAGCGCGTGGGCGCCGGCGCGCCGGTGTACCTGGCGGCCGTGCTGGAGTACCTGACGGCCGAGATCCTGGAGCTGGCGGGCAACGCGGCCCGCGACAACAAGAAGACGCGCATCATCCCCCGCCACCTGCAGCTCGCCATCCGCAACGACGAGGAGCTCAACAAGCTGCTGGGCAAGGTGACGATCGCGCAGGGCGGCGTGCTGCCCAACATCCAGGCCGTGCTGCTGCCCAAGAAGACCGACAGCCACAAGGCGAAAGCCAAGTGAGCGCTGATCAAAGACTGCCACGTTTAACCAAGGGAAACCCAAAGGCTCTTTTAAGAGCCACCCACTTTCTCATAAAAGGGCTAAATTGCTTTTAAGTATTGAAAAACTGACCAAGTGTAACTGAGTTAATTAGCGCCCCTTCCTTGATCAGCCCTCTGTTGTATACGGGTTTAAACAGAAACTCCACCCCCACTTGGCATTGAAATTGCTCTCTAAATGCCAGCAAAATCCCGGGAGTATCACCAAGGCTTTTCTAAGCTGCCAGGTTCATCAACTCCACTGTCTCAATATTAAATTGCTTTAACACTGTTTCAACCCTTTATGGTTTTCATTTGCATAACTATCACAAGGGCTTTTTCTCTAAAGCTACCAAGTAAAAAAAATTTACAATAACGCAAATAATTTTGTAATTTCAGCTCCTTTAAGAGAGTGTGGGTGGCTCTTAAAAGAGCCGTTGGGTTTAAATGTGGAGCAAGACTTCTTCAGTGAAGGGCTTACTTCTTCTTCGGTGCTGCCTTCTTTGCCTTGGCCACTTTTGCCTTTGCAGCTTTTGGCTTGGCTGCTTTGGGCTTCACCGCCTTTGCCTTAGCTGGGCTCTTGGCTGCCGCCGCCGCTTTTTTGGGCTTGGCAGCCTTTGTCGCCTTCTTGGGGCTCTTAGCCACTTTTTTTGCTGCCGGCTTCTTGGCCTTTTTGGGGCTCTTGGCTGTCACCACTTTCTTGGGCTTCTTGGCGGCGCTGGCGGGCTTCTTCGCCGCCGGCTTCTTGGGCTTGGCTGCCGAAGTTTTCTTTTTCGGAGCTTTTTCCTTCACCTCGCCCGGCTTCTTGTTGAGGCGGAAGGAGCCGGAGGCGCCGGTGCCCTTGGTCTGCACCAGGGTGCCTTTGCTGACGAGGCTCTTGAGCCCCAGCTTGATGCGGCTGTTGTTCTTCTCCACATCGTAGCCGCCGGCGGCCAGCGCCTTCTTGAGCGCGGCGAGCGAGAGCCCCTTGCGCTCCTTGGAGGCGGACACGGCCTTGGTGATCAGCTCGGTGACGCTGGGCCCCGCGGGCTTGCGGGCTTTGGAGCCGCTCGCCGCCTTCTTCGGCTTCTTGGCGGCGGCCTTGGCGCCGGGGGCCTTGGCCGGGGCTGCGGGCGCGGTCTCTGCGGCGGGGGCAGGTGCGCTCTCGGCCATGGCGGCGCTGCAGACGCGGCGGCTCCAGCGGCGCCTCCTTTTATAGAGGCGCGGCGGGCGCTGATTGGTGGATTGCCGAGCCGGCCCCGCTCCCGCCCCGCCCCCAGGCGCTCCCGCCGCCCGCGCTGTGTTTCTCGCTTCCCAAAAAAATGCTTTTTCCTAAAAAAAAATGGACCGCGGCACCCCGTTTCTAGGCGTTCTTGATGAGGAGAGAGAGTATTTTTGTCTTGCGAAGTTTCCTTCAACCGGAACATGAGGTGACTTTTAGGCAGCTCAGTAATCCCCGAGTTTGGGGATTGCACTCTGGGCTGGAGCATAAGATTTTTATTTCTCCTTTTGAATTAAAACTTTGTTTCTGGCACCACTGCCTCAGTGACATCGGATACTTGTTTCTGAGAGGGCTGTTCATCGAGGTGCTGCAAAAAGGGAGTAATGTCGGTCCTTTATCTTAGCGTAAATTAGCTTTGAAACGATGCAAGTAACACAAGGTGGTCACGGCTCTGTGTCTGGGTTATGAGTTGTTTTCCATAACACGACTGCATCTCTTCAAAATAATGAAACCTTTGGACACAGTTCCCTATTTAGCTCTAGTAGGACTTGGTAAAAAGTACAAGAAAGACAATTTTCACCAGAAGCATTAACCTGAAAAGCAGCTCTCTTAAATAATAATCTATCTTTAAAATCCTAGAATACTTATACATACATGTATATACATACATATAGTAGCTTCTCTGTCCCCTGAGTTTTCTGCACCTTTGCATTATTATTTTAATGAACTATATTCCCATTTTTTTATCCAAAATGCTTATTTTTATGATGCACAGTAGGTAAACCTATTCATTTGTATGTTCTTATTTTAAGTGGTGTTTATTTTTCTGCTTACTTTTACATTATAATTCAGGAATTTTGTCAGCCACAATCACTAGTTTTACAAAAAGAAAAACAAAATTAAATCAAAATACAACATACATGTTTTCATAATGAAAAACAGATGTAAAGCTGCAGGCATTTCTGTAACAAAATAATGTAATTCAAGAGGCTTAAGCAAACAATTTTCTTCTCACAACTGCTGAGAGAAGCAATATTGTGGCTTTTTCCAATGTATGACTATTGTGATGTGGAATAAATTGAATATACATAAAAATGATTTTTTTTCTTGAGACGAGTTGGATAGCAACTGGATAACCATGTTTGAACATTTGTAATGCACTATGGGAACAAACTGGAAATCCAGGTGATTGATTCAAATGATTGTAAATGCAGTTATTTCGCTTCTTTTACTTTATCTTTTGGTAATAAAATATCACACCATGTCTTCTAAAGTTCTGATGATGGTGGGGTCAGTTTTATGAATTTGTCAGTGGTGCTTGGTTGTCATGGCTGGGGTACACTTAAGGACTGTCAGGAGATATGGCAACATTTCAGAGAGGCTTTTTTCTAGGGCCAACAGCCAGCAGAAAAACATCGTGTGAGAGAGGATAAAAACAAGATTATGTGCGTTTGGTTTTGTCCTGATGTATTTTTCATGGTAGTTTCACCTGCTGAACCCACTGTAAATTTTGGCTTTGAACTACATTGGCATGGAAGTGAATCTCTTGGGAAGGATCCACACCACTGGGGGGAAATTTCTGGGTGATAATTCTCTAGCATACAAATTTCCTTCAAATTCTGTGTCTTAATCCATTCTAATAACTCAGAGTGACTAGCTCCTTTATATTATTTTGATCCTTTGCAAATGCATTTTCCTGGGTGTAGGCTAGGCCTCTATCCTACTTCCAAACACCTGATGTAGCAGCACATTCCTGGAACATTCTATGTGCTTTCCTGAATGTTACTTCTCCTGGCCCTACAAAATTTTGACCACCTATGTGGACTTTTAAAATTTTGTTTTTCACAATAATAGACAGTTTTAGGCTAAGCAAAGAAGGAAATGGAAAGAGGTCTTGCAAAGGTTTTCAGTTGGAGGAGGGAAGGAGAAATAAGTTTAATTCCTTTAATTAATGGGTGTACTTACTTTAAAAAAATAATTGCTTCAAATATTATGATGTACTCAGTAAAACAAAATGACATCTGTCTTCTGTTTTCCCCTTAAAATAAACTGTCAAGCTAACAGACCATTTATTAAATGCCAGTTGGCCTTGGGCTGGTTGGTTGAAAGATCAGGAGCACAGGCAGTGATTTCCTTGATCCTTCTGGTCACAGAACACTTTTTAAATACAGTGGACAAAGATATTTGGAAGTGGTGGACCAGGAGGAAGCTTCCTCCTCCTTTTGAACAAAAAAGAAGTAGGACTGGCACCTTCTACAACAGGTGTGAGGCCCTGGAGGTAGAGGGTCGGACAAATGACGAGGTGAGCCCTTCTGGGGCAGAGGGGCCCCTAAAACAGCACCATCTGTACCCCACATCAAGGCCTCCTCTGTTCTGAGGAAAGGAAAGGTAATTTTAATAAGACACTCCCTTCTGCAGGGAGTCAGGGCCTGATGTGTTGGCGAGGCTGGCACTCATGTGTCAGGCACAAAGGGTTACAGTGACTGGGGAACATCAGGCTGTCACTACTGGGGTTCTGCAGGGCTCCATCCTCATCCAGTTCTCTTCAACATCTTCCTTAGCAGCTTGGGTGCAGGGCTCAAGGAATTCTAGGTTTGGCATTGACACTAAACTGGGAGGAGCTGTCAGCTCCCTCCAGTGCAGAGAGGCCCTGCAGAGGGACCTTGACAAATTAGAGAAGGGCAGTCATGAGCAATATGGAGTTTAACAAGGGCAAGTGCTGGAACCTGCACCTGAGACAGGGAAACCCTGGTTGTGTGTACAGACTGGGGAACAAGGCACTGGAAAGCAGTGCCAAGGAAATGCACCTGAGGGTGCTGGTTGATGGCAAGCTGAACATGAGCCAGCAGTGCCCTGGCAGCCAGGAGGGCCAACTCTGTCCTGGGGAGCATCAGGGACAGCATCACCAGCTGGGCAAGGGAGGGGATTGTCCCCTCTGCTGTGCACTGGGGCAGACTCACCTCTAGTGCTGTGTGCAGTCTGGGCACCACAACAAAAAAGACATGAAGTGATTAGAGAGCACCTGAAGAAGGGCCACAGGGATGGTGAAGGGTCTGGAGGGGAATCATATAAGGAGCAGCTGAGGTCACTTGGCCTGTTCAGCCTGTGGGGGAGGCTGAGGGGAGACCTCACTGCAGTCTGCAACTTCCACATGAGGGGAAGAGGAGGGGCAAGCACTGATTTTTTCTCTCCTGTGACCAGTGACAGGACTCAAGGAAATGGCATGGAGCTGAGTCAGGGGAGGTTTAGGTTGGATGTCAGGAAAAAGTTTTTTACCCAGAGCGTGTTTGGGCACTGGAACAGGCTCCCCAGGGAAGTGGCCACAGCACCAGCCTGACAGAGCTCAGGAAGCTTTTGGACAACACTCTCAGGCACAAGGTGTGACTCCTGGGGTGTCCTGCACATGGCCAGCAGTTGGGCTCGATGGTGCTGATGGATCCCATTCAACTCAGTTTGTTTTGTGATCCCATGATTCTATGATTTTTTTTCCAAAGTTCAGTCAGAAATTCAAGAACTCCCTTTTCTCCTATTCTGGTATGGATAAGTGCTTTCAGGAAGGTCCTTCCTATGAGCCCATGTGATTTGGTGCACTACAGAATCATAGCATGATTTGTGTTGGAAGGGTCCTTCCAAGATTTTCTAGACCAACATCGTTGTCATGGGCAAGGACATCTCTCACTAGACCACGTTGCTCAAAGATTTATCCTACATGGCTTGGAAATCTTCCAATGAAGGCATCAACAACTTCTCTTGTCCCACCACCTTCATAATGAAAAATTTCTTCCTTGGAACCTACTTAAATCTAACTCCTTTCACTTTTAAATCCTTGCCCCTTGCCCTGCCACTACAGGCCCAGGTGAAAAGTCTTACTCTGTCTTTCTTATAAATGCTCTTCATATGTCAAAAGGCCACATTGAGGTCTGTGGGGTTCACATTCTCTGAGCCTGAGAGAAGCAGAGAAAAGAATAATTGAAACAATTCTTATCTCATTTGCTGCACCTGTGTTGTACCAAAGTAGAATGCAATATGGAGATTGTTTACTCAAAGTAATGGGGTTTTGTTTCCTTGGCCTGTCAGGGCCAAACACGTGTGCAGACTGCTGGTCAGCAGTCAGTCACAAGATTCTGGGCAGTGGTGGGCAGTTGGGTGCTTGTGCAGGTTCAGTTTAGATGTAATGTGATATAGTGTAATATAATGTAGAATAATATAGTATAATAAATGAATGAATTAGCCTTCTGATATCAATGGAGTCAGATGCATCATTTCTCCTCATTGTCAGGGTTGCCCTGTTTTCTGATAAAGATCTGCCCAGAGCCTTGTCTTCTCCGGGCCTAAAAACCACTGCTCTCCCAGCCTTTCTTCATGGGAGAGGTGTTTTAGCTCCCTAATCATTATCATCGTCCTCCTGTGGAACTCCTCCAAGTCCTTCTCGTTCTGGGGACCCCGGAGGCAGATGCAGTGCTCCACGTGAGGTCTCATTAGAGTGGACTGAATGAAGAGAATCACCTCCCTCAACCTCCTAGTTGTGCTTTCTTTTTTATGCAGCCCAGTGTACCACTGGCTTTCTGAGCAGCAAATGCACATTGCTACCTCAAATTTTCACCCACCCATATCTCTGAGTCTTTCCGTGCAGGGTGCTTGCGTTCAGTTCACCCTGCAGTCTGTACTGATGTTTGGAATGGCCCTGGCCTGGGTGCAGGGCCATGCATTTGACATTGTTGAGCTTCATGAGGTTCACGTGGGTGCACTCCTCGAGCCTGCCAAGGTCCCTGTGCATGGTGTCCCTTCCCTCCAGTGAATCAGTGGCCCCACTGAGCAGGGTGGCACCCACAAACTTGCTGAGGGTGCACTCCATCCCACTCTGTTGTTGATGAAAATATTACACAGTATCTGAATTGCAACTATATCTGCTAATTCCCTGAAGACCCTAGGATGAATCCCCTTAGGGGCCATGGATTTCTGCTTATTCACGTTCCTCAGACTGTCTTGAACCTGATATTTTCTTACAGTAGGGGAGGGACTTTGTCCCCCTGGTCTATGCCTGGAGTTTCACAGACTTAGGAGATTGGAAAGAGAGACTGCCAGTGAAAACTAAGGCAAAAAAATTGTGGGGTACCTCAGTATTCTCTATGACAGCAGTCACTAAATCTCCTTTCTTTTTTATTGGGGGGCCCATTTTATTTAGTCCTCCTTTTCTGGCCAGTGTATCAACAGAAGCCCTCATTATTCTTCATGTCCCTTGTCACACTTAGTTACAGATGTACTTTAGTTTTTCTGATTCCATTCCTACACATCTGGACAGGCCCCAGGCACTCTATATCCTTCCCAAGATATGTCCCTGCTTCCACCACCTGTGCATTTATTCTTGCACTTCACTTTGACCAGAAGGTTTTTACTCAGCCATATTGGTCTTTTACCTTCCTAGCCTGCTTTCTTGCATGTGGGAATCAGTGCACCTGCTCCATGGTACAAATGTCCTTAAATAACTTTCAGGCTTGATTAACCTTCTCCTTGATCCCTGAGGGCAGCTTTCAAGGGGTTTCCATATCCTATTTTCTTAAGCAACTGAATTTAGTTTGCTAAATTAAATGTCTTGTCTCTGTGCTTTGCCTGGCTCATATCCCCCAAATTTGTGACAGGTCTGGGCTCAGGCAGCAGCCCAGGCTGCAGCTGCTCCTGACCTCTTCAATTAGTTAATGTTTGCTGGCAAGAACAGGTCGAGTACTGCTTCTCCTCTGGTTGGACTTTCTTTCACCTGATAAAAATTCATCTTCAACATGCTCTAGGAGTCTCCTGGATAGTTACCCAGGCTTTCTGTGCCACGTTTCCAGCAGATGTCAGGTTGGCTGATGTGCCCCAACAGGAGCCTGTGGATATGATGGCACCCGCAGTTGAAGAAAGAAGCTTCATCAGCATCCTCCTTCCTTTGTTTGGGTGGTAAATACTGACAGTGAGGTTTCCTTTTTTGGCTTGGCCTCTAGTTTTGTACCCAGAAGCTCTCAGGTGTTTGTCCTGGTTTTCTAACACAGTTCTTTGCAATTAATCCACTTCTTTGTTTTCACATAGAAGACAGCCTGCCCGGCCCTTTTTTCCTGACCCCTCTCAACAGCATTGCCGTGTTTTTCACCTGGGGCTGCCTAAGTCTGCACAGTAACTTCAGTGTTTTCTCAAACCCTTCCTGGTGCTTGTGCTACTTCACATATGTTGTGCAGATAAGTTCATTCTGACTTTTGGGTGCTTCTGGTACAAGAATACCCCCCATAACTAAAATCACAGAGTTACTCATGGCAACTCAAACCTGCCCTTGATGTGACTGTACACTTTGTGTGATTTGAAAGACATCTTTTGTCCATGCATGATGGTTTTATTTAAAAACTGATTTATCATGATATTCTAAACCATAATGCATTGTTACATGAGTAAGAAAACTTCATGTCTCAATAGGGAAGAACTTATCATTACATACTGTTCAGTTTACAAAAGGACTCCTGCCCATGACAAAAGTTTTTTGTATTCATAGAGATTTAAAGGCCCCAGACAGAACACCAATCTCTTAAAATAAGAAATCCATGGGCAGAGTTTTGGTTGGCATTAGGCAGCAAATTTAGGTACTACACAGATACAGCTTGCTTTTTTTTTTTTTATAATTACCTTCTTACAAAAATACTCAGATTTTTTCAATGGTTTTATTTTTGTTCAAAGTAAGAGAAAAATAGTTCCTTGATCATTCCACACCACAAAGTTTTTGATAACTTCTGAGCTCAGTTAAAGGAGAATTTCAAGAATCAGTTCAGATCAATCAATCAATCAGTTGAATTGCTATGATTCTTTTACAGTTTTAGTGCACATGGTGAATGGAGCAGGGACTGTGACAGTGGCTGGGCACAGCCACACCATCCTGGGTCACTGAGCAAGTCTGCTGGGGTGGGGTTGGTGTGAGGTGGAGCCAGGGAAGTGGAGCCAGTGGAGTCAGAGACCCACAGGGACCCCGTGGAAGGTAAAACCTGAGACTGAATGCAGCCCCAAAGTCAAAGGGTTAAAACCAGCAGGTAGAGTGCAGAGTTTCAAGTTTGAGAAGACTTGAAAAACAAATCACCTTCAAGTCTGGCAAAGGAAAAGGGAGAAAGAATGTCCAGCCAACAAGAAGTATGTTTTCCTTGTGGGAACAAAGTCCTCTTGGATGCAGAAGTACAAGCAGAACTGCAATGGAATCTGCCTGTACACTGTTACTGTGATGAATAAATCATTTTTGCTTTGCACTTCTGGCCCAAGGTCGGATTTTCCATCATGTGGAACTGGCAATGGAGACCAACTTTCCTTCCAAATGTCATTCTGTGTTCAGGGAATCTGTAGTTCCATAAATCTGAAAGCACAGAAAAAGCTGTGAGAGGAACAGACTGGTCAAATATCTCTGCCGGCAGCTTCTGCAGGAAAGAAAGTATTTTACAAGAACAAAAGGGTGTTAAAATCCCTGTCTGAAATGTGCAAATGTTTCTCTTTGTTTCCTATTTCCTTGATATCATGTGGGTACATCCACCCTGAGCAATGAGTTCAGCTTACTCATTCACAGCTCTTCATAGAAATTTTTCTAGAAAGACATCAAACTAACTGTGGGGACTCTTATGGTTTTGTTCATTACAGACACAGTTTGATAAGCAACTCCCAAAGAAAAACTGATTTATGCTGCCTGGGTCAATTTTGAATTGATTTTTTAGGGTGTGATTTTTTTATTGTTGTGGTGATGAGGTTTTGTTTGTTTCTGGGTTTTTTTTTGGGGGGGGGGATTGTTTGTTTGTTGTTTTTTTTGGGGGGCTTCTTTGTTTGTAGGGGTTCTTTTTGGGGGGGGGTTGTTTGTTTGTAGGGTTTTTTGTTGTTTGTGGGTATTTGTATGTTGAGGGTTTCTTTGTTAGTGGTGTTTTTTGGTTTTTTACTTTTGTTTTTAACTGTGCCTTCTAGTGGTGATCCCAGCTGTAAAACTATCTTTTTCAATGGCACATAGCTTTATTCTCCATGCAAAATATCATATCCATCAGTGCCTATTAGGGAGAAGACTGTAACAGGCAATCAGTGGCAGAAAGATGACCCATCTGCAAAAATCCTTCAAGAATTCTCTTAATCTCATAAAAACAAAAACAAAAACAAAAATCCTGGGGCCATGAGACTTTTTGAGATCATATGCAAGCAAAGTGTGAAACTGTTTGGTAAAATATTTGTTTATGTCGGTGATGGTTGCCATAGTTTTGAGAAGAGAAAGCACTTCGTACCATCACTGAGAAGAGGAATTTCCTCCCCAGCCCGTGCCAAGATATTTTCACCTTAAGAAATTGTATGAAAGCTTGGAAAGCTCAGGGATAACACAGAAGATCAAATAGCGATCACTGATGTGTTGACAAGGCGAAGTGTGGCTCCACGGCCAAGTCTGCGCGCAGGTGCGGCGCTGACAGAAGGGATGGAGTGTGCTCCTGGGCGACACTCTGCCCCTTGTGAGGGCTGGCAGGAGGCTTTGGAATGCTGAAAGAACAGTGCCTGGATGCCTGCGCAGGCCCCTCCGTGCCTCAAGGAGGGACAGGAACCACTGCGCGCTGTCCCTTCCCTCCGGGCCGTGCCCGAGGTTCCCTCCCTCCCTCCCAGGGCCGTGCGGGTGCTCGGGGCCCGGAGCGGCGGAGAGGAGATGGAGTGTGCCGGACCAGCGTGGGGAAATGTACACGGCAAAGGCAGGTGGTGAGCAAGCAGACTGACAGCCAGAGTCCTGCTGCGATTCGGCCCTGAGCCTGACCGTCCAGGTTTCCCTAAACGATTTCTGTATTTGTGGCTATTTCCCGTATATATTGTACTCCGCAGATTTCGGCAGCCACAAAGGGAGAGACAGGGAGGATCTGAGGAGGAGTCCAATACTTCCACACACGGCATCTATTTCAGCATTTCCCACACTTAGAAAAGTTCCACGTACAATCACTTTTCACTCAACATCCAGGTAAGACAGACTTCGTACCAAGAGGAAAAGCAAGGTCAGGTTTGCTGTCAGCCCCGCGGCGGTCCCAGCTGGACAGGACGGGCTACCAGGGGGGCAGTGGCTGGGGAAAGGAGCTGCTCTGGGATGCGAGTAGAGCTGTGGGACGGTGTACAGCTCCTCTGTTTCCACACAGACCTCGGAAGCCCTTTGAGTGTTAATTTGGGGTCAATAAATGTGCCAGTTCAAGGGCTGCCTGCAGAGATTCAAGAAACAGAAAATAATTAAAACCAATGTTTCTAGAAGGCAATAGCCACATGAGGCACACACAAATCCGTCAAGGGAACGTGTGTGTGATTAACACATCAGTGGCAAAGACGGGCGCGGAGAGGAGCCGGGACGCGGCGCCGGGGCGGAGCGGAACGAGCCGCGGCTTTGGGCACAGCGCTGCCAAAGAGCTCCTGATCCTGGGCACCTCCCTGAGCAGCTCCTCTTCCCTTGGCTGAGCCGGGGAGGGTCGCACCGCCGAGCGAGCTTCGGACAAGGAGGGCAGCGCCGTGCTCGGCAAACGCGAACACGGAAAAGAGGAAAGTTTTCACCTCTCGTTGTGCTGTCGCAGCTTGTGCAAGTTCGACCGAAGAAACGCGGAGTTAAACTGGTAAATTATGACCTCTTCTCTCCACAGCGCATTTCAGTACTCTGCTTTGTTCAGGGTACACATCCTTCACTTTCTAAACGTTCCATAATAAGTTTACCATCAAACGACGTGCAAACATACGCACAGTGTGTATCTAGCTCTATGATCCCGAAAAATACAGCGCACCCCTAAAAACAAATTAGATTTACGTTCCCCGGCGCCAGCATCACAAATGTGCACCCCCGGACACACACAAATTGGATTTACGCTTTTTTTCAATCACACATTGATTGCCCCGCGTACAGTTCTGCCATCGCTCTGCGCCTCCCAAAGCACGCCCCACTCTCCTCCCTATGACACGGGCATCGTCCCGCTCCTCCCGCACACTCACAACGCTGTCCGCGGATTTACACACGTATCGCCTCGTTCCTGAAGGAAAGCACATCGCTCTGCGCTGTTTTGCAGACAAATCACTGCGCCCGACGATGCACGCAGTGCTCAGCAGCCCCGTATCTGTGAGTCGCCCTGCGCCGCCGTTCCCGCACTCCCCACCCTCTGCCAAAACCACATCGCTCCGCGCCCTCAATCCACGTGAGCCTTACATCCCGACACTCAGAGCCCTCCGCACCCTGACACACACATCGCTCTGCTCCCTACGACATACGGCACCTCCTGCGCCCAGCAAACACACAGATCCTTCTGCACCAGCTGACAAATATTGTTCAGCGCCTGCTAGGGCATCCTTTCGATCCTCCCCGACGGAAGAATCATTCTGATCCCCGACGGGCGGACACGGCCTCTGCTGCTTCCCTCTACAGCCATTGCTGCGCGCCCCCCGACACACCCCTCAGTCAGCGCCCGGCGAGGCGCGGATGCCTCCTCTGCCGGTGACACAGGGATCGCTGTGCGCTCCAAACGGCGAACACTCCGCTTTGCTCTTCCCAGGCACACGCGCGTCCCTCGGCGCCCGCGGAGAGCGCGCACATCGCCTCACTGCGCCCGCGGTGTCCCCGCCCCGCTGTGCCGCGCGAATAACTCTGCATTTTGATAGCCAGGGAACGGGAATATCCACGTGCATGGATCTGGGGCGACGGCGACGACATCTTTCTACAATCCGCGAGAAGTCACAGTGCTCGGCAACCCCGTCTCGGAAACCGCCCCGCACACCAACGGAGCGTGCAGCTCGCAGGGGAAAACAGCAGCCGTCCCCATGGACACCGAGGCTCTCAGCAAATACAACAGATCCAAGTAAGCTGCTTCTGTGCCAGACCTCCTGGACTATCTTTTTAATAAGAGAGCTGATGCTATGGCGATCTGCACTTTGCTGTCCCGTTCGGTTTTTTGTTTTTTTTTTGGAAAACAGAGGTAACGGTGTGGAATCATTGTAAATTGTAAGGAAAGTGGGACGTGTATTGTTTGAGGTAAAAGGATGGGCTCTACATCTGCTTCGGAGAAGGGAACGTTCATAATTCGCTTGAAAAACCCTGTGAGCTCGCTTTTGGTACATGCACGGATAGGGGGTGGCGGGTTAGACAAACAAGTGCAGTCTGTGGTCCCAAAACTGCCGAAACACATCTGTTCCTGACTGCTAGTACGAGGTGCTTCCCTCTTGAGCTACGCGGATGGTTGACGGTGTGAATGGGGAGCATTTAAAGCACAGGCGGTTGCAGATGACGGCCCTGTGCCCTTGTTTTTCAGTTAGTTTGTTTTTGAGCAAAAGGCTCCGAGATGAATGCTCTCCCTCCTTCCCTCCCATCAGTAAGCGTTCTCGCCCCGAAATGCACAGTCCGGCACAGGCAGTAGCCCCGAGCAAAGGTTCCCCAGTGCGGCTCTTTCCCGACTTTCGTGCGCCCCCCGCTCTGTCCCCGCCGTGTCCCCGCGCCCCGCACTCTCCGCCGCCGAGCGCAGACGGGGCTGCAGCGCGCGGGCAGAGCCGGGGCCGCGCCGCTGCCGCGTTCGGTCCGACCTGAGTGAGGACTGCGCGGAGCCTCCCCGCGGGCGGGCCCGGCCGCCTCCTGCCCCTCCCGCCCGGCGCTGATTGGTGCCGCTCGCGGCCCGAGCGCGCGCTGCCCCGGGCCGCGCAGCCCGCAAGGGACGCGGCGCTTCCAGCGGGCCGGGACAGTGGCCGGGAGAGCTCGGCGGGGCCGGGCAAGGCGGCTGCCGCCTGCGCCTTCGGTCTTGCTGCCGCGGCCCTGAACCGAAGGCGGATAATGAGCGGCAAGATACCGCGAGCTCTCGGGGAAGGAGGCGGCTGCCGGCGATAGCTTTAGCCAGCGGTCCCGAGGCCGGGAATGGACGCGAGCGAAGCGGCTTTAGTAAAAACAGGGCGAGCCCGAGGCTCGGGCGGCGAGCCCGCCCGGGCCCGCTCTCCGGCGGTGCCGCCGCCGAGCCCCGCAAGCCGCTGCTGGAAGGGGGAAAGGGGCGGGGCGAGACCAGGGTGCGTTTCCCGCCCCGAAGGCGGGGGCTTTTCCCGGGCTCGCGACAAACGCCCAATGGCAGCCGGCCGCTGCCGCGCGGGCGGCCAATGGGCGCGGGCAGCGGGGTTATAAATAGCGGCGGCTGTGAGCCGGGGGCGCAGTAAGCGCGGAGCGCTGTGAGCGGCGGGGTGATGGCGCGCACGAAGCAGACGGCGCGGAAGTCGACGGGCGGCAAGGCGCCCCGCAAGCAGCTGGCCACCAAGGCTGCCCGCAAGAGCGCGCCGGCCACGGGCGGCGTCAAGAAGCCGCACCGCTACCGGCCCGGCACGGTGGCGCTGCGCGAGATCCGGCGCTACCAGAAGTCCACGGAGCTGCTGATCCGCAAGCTGCCCTTCCAGCGGCTGGTGCGCGAGATCGCGCAGGACTTCAAGACCGACCTGCGCTTCCAGAGCTCGGCCGTCATGGCGCTGCAGGAGGCCAGCGAGGCCTATCTGGTGGGGCTCTTCGAGGACACCAACCTGTGCGCCATCCACGCCAAGCGCGTCACTATCATGCCCAAGGACATCCAGCTGGCCCGCCGCATCCGCGGAGAGCGCGCGTAATTCGCTCCCGGCTGGGCACTGAGGCAACCCACACAGACCCAAAGGCTCTTTTAAGAGCCACTACATGCACAATAAAAGAGCCGTAACACTATTTCAGAACACACTGTAAAGATACAGATACATGGGCAGCGTCCCTCATTGAAGCACATTTCTCGTAATAGAATAGTACTCACAATGGCTGTCTGGGAGGCACGACACGTGCACTAAACTAAGCTATAGAGGTGCTTAGAAACTTGTTAATACCAGGACCATGTTTATAGTGTACATCTCATGCTCTAGCAACTGACTGACGTATTAGCAAAAACTAGTAAGGCTCACTATTATTAAAGAAATTGAAAGGGTTTTTTTTACGCGCCCCACGGCCCCAAAACGATAACCAGTGTAACAACTCTTTTATTGTGCATGTAGTGGCTCTTAAAAGAGCCTTTGGGTCTGTGTGGGTTGCCTCAGTGCCCAGCCGGGAGCGAATTACGCGCGCTCTCCGCGGATGCGGCGGGCCAGCTGGATGTCCTTGGGCATGATAGTGACGCGCTTGGCGTGGATGGCGCACAGGTTGGTGTCCTCGAAGAGCCCCACCAGGTAGGCCTCGCTGGCCTCCTGCAGCGCCATGACGGCCGAGCTCTGGAAGCGCAGGTCGGTCTTGAAGTCCTGCGCGATCTCGCGCACCAGCCGCTGGAAGGGCAGCTTGCGGATCAGCAGCTCCGTGGACTTCTGGTAGCGCCGGATCTCGCGCAGCGCCACCGTGCCGGGCCGGTAGCGGTGCGGCTTCTTGACGCCGCCCGTAGCCGGCGCGCTCTTGCGGGCAGCCTTGGTGGCCAGCTGCTTGCGGGGCGCCTTGCCGCCCGTCGACTTCCGCGCCGTCTGCTTCGTGCGCGCCATCACCCCGCCGCTCACAGCGCTCCGCGCTTACTGCGCCCCCGGCTCACAGCCGCCGCTATTTATAACCCCGCTGCCCGCGCCCATTGGCCGCCCGCGCGGCAGCGGCCGGCTGCCATTGGGCGTTTGTCGCGAGCCCGGGAAAAGCCCCCGCCTTCGGGGCGGGAAACGCACCCTGGTCTCGCCCCGCCCCTTTCCCCCTTCCAGCAGCGGCTTGCGGGGCTCGGCGGCGGCACCGCCGGAGAGCGGGCCCGGGCGGGCTTGCCGCCCGAGCCTCGGGCTCGCCCTGTTTTTACTAAAGCCGCTTCGCTCGCGTCCATTCCCGGCCTCGGGACCGCTGGCTAAAGCTATCGCCGGCAGCCGCCTCCTTCCCCGAGAGCTCGCGGTATCTTGCCGCTCATTATCCGCCTTCGGTTCAGGGCCGCGGCAGCAAGACCGAAGGCGCAGGCGGCAGCCGCCTTGCCCGGCCCCGCCGAGCTCTCCCGGCCACTGTCCCGGCCCGCTGGAAGCGCCGCGTCCCTTGCGGGCTGCGCGGCCCGGGGCAGCGCGCGCTCGGGCCGCGAGCGGCACCAATCAGCGCCGGGCGGGAGGGGCAGGAGGCGGCCGGGCCCGCCCGCGGGGAGGCTCCGCGCAGTCCTCACTCAGGTCGGACCGAACGCGGCAGCGGCGCGGCCCCGGCTCTGCCCGCGCGCTGCAGCCCCGTCTGCGCTCGGCGGCGGAGAGTGCGGGGCGCGGGGACACGGCGGGGACAGAGCGGGGGGCGCACGAAAGCCGGGAAAGAGCCGCACTGGGGAGCCTTTGCTCGGCGCTACCTGCGCCGGGACTGCGTAGGTCGGGGCGAGAACGCGTTCACCTTTGCTTCCCCTCGTCACCCGTGACAATACACATTGCGGGGCAGGGGAGGGGGCATCCACCTCAGAGTCCGTTTTCTAAATCAAAACAACAAGGCACAAGAGCACCGGATGGTCTGAAAGCACCTCTGCAGTCAATGCTCCCGGTTCACACCATGTTACGTTAACGTAGGTCAGCCGAGAAATTACCATGTACCAACTGTCAGGAACATGCTTCGGCTGTTTTAATTGAGAGACCACCGACAGTATTTGTTCTTTTTTCTAACTCGCCTCCCCTACAGTGTACATACACCAAAACGGATTCCCAGGGCTTTTAATAAGAATTATGAACGTCTTTGTGTCCGTTGAATCAGATGTGGGACATACCCTAAGTTTACCACAAACTCTGTAAATCCTGCCTTCTTTATTAGATGCTTTTACACCGTAAATGCACATTCCCCCCAGCCCACCGCCGCAAAAAACAAAAACAAAAACAAACAAACAAACCAAAAAAAACAAAAAACAAAAAAAAACAAAACCAAAAAAAAAAACCAAAAAAAAGAAAAACCGGGATAGGTAGGAAGTCGCCACAGGATCAGCTCTTTTACTGAGAAGGTGGGTGGCTCTTAAAAGAGCCTTTGGGTTGAAAATACCGAAGAAAGAACACAGAAGCCGTCTACTTGGAGCTGGTGTACTTGGTGACAGCCTTGGTGCCCTCGGACACGGCGTGCTTGGCCAGCTCGCCGGGCAGCAGCAGGCGCACGGCCGTCTGGATCTCCCGCGAGGTGATGGTGGAGCGCTTGTTGTAGTGCGCCAGGCGCGAGGCCTCGCCCGCGATGCGCTCGAAGATGTCGTTGACGAAGGAGTTCATGATGCCCATGGCCTTGGACGAGATGCCCGTGTCGGGGTGCACCTGCTTCAGCACCTTGTACACGTAGATGGAGTAGCTCTCCTTGCGGCTCTTACGCCGTTTCTTGTCACCTTTTTTCTGCGTCTTGGTGACGGCTTTCTTGGAGCCCTTCTTGGGCGCGGGGGCAGACTTGGCCGGCTCGGGCATGGTAACGATTCCTCTCGGTACAGCAGCACTGACGATTTCTCGGACAGAGAACGACGCGCACCTCCGAGAGCGCCGCTTTTATAGAGCGGTTATGCAAATTAGGGATTCCCGTAGACTAAACTGTTATTGGCTGAGGCAAGTGTTGCAGCGATAGCGCTCCGTCCTTCATCGCCATTGGTCAAATCTGGATCCGCGTTCCTATTGGCTGTTTTAGGCACATCCCTGTCTTAGCCAATTGGAAGTCGCGCCGTCCGCTAAGGAGGTATATAAGGCCGAGCTCTGAACTTGTAATTATTGCAGTTTGTCACCGAGTTCCTTTGTTCAGCTGCAGTCATGTCTGGGCGTGGGAAGCAGGGCGGCAAGGCGCGGGCCAAGGCCAAGTCGCGCTCGTCGCGGGCCGGGCTGCAGTTCCCCGTGGGCCGCGTGCACCGGCTGCTGCGCAAGGGCAACTACGCGGAGCGCGTGGGCGCCGGCGCGCCGGTGTACCTGGCGGCCGTGCTGGAGTACCTGACGGCCGAGATCCTGGAGCTGGCGGGCAACGCAGCCCGCGACAACAAGAAGACGCGCATCATCCCCCGCCACCTGCAGCTCGCCATCCGCAACGACGAGGAGCTCAACAAGCTGCTGGGCAAGGTGACGATCGCGCAGGGCGGCGTGCTGCCCAACATCCAGGCCGTGCTGCTGCCCAAGAAGACTGACAGCCACAAGGCGAAAGCCAAGTGAGCTGAAAGGCTGCGGACTTGAACTACGAGAAACCCAAAGGCTCTTTTAAGAGCCACCCACAAATTCAGAGAAAGAGCTTGAATTTCATTGCGGTGGTAAAAGCCCGCGGGAGTTTTGAATAACCCGCGCGGGGGGGGGGGGGGGGGGGGGGTCATCCAGTTATCTCTGATATTTTGACTATCGGTGCTGGACGCGGTTCCGCGTACACAGCACCAGCCGCGCTCTGGGGCGGGGCTGACACCAGTTCCAGGAAGCAGCTCAGCCCTTCCGCAGCCAATCCCTGTGCCTTATGGGCATTTTGAAAGCTACCAAGGCGCTAATACCCTCCCCGTACCAATTCAAGTGCCCCTCGAGCTGTTCCGCACTCAAACAGCACATTCACCAGCAGATTGCTGTTCCCCCACACCCCTCCCCAAAACGGCGGCAGCCACAGCATTCCAGCCCAAATGTTGGTGGCTCTTAAAAGAGACGTTGGTTTTAAATACGAAGTTAGCGTATTTCCAGGTGGGGGCTTACTTCTTCTTGTGTGTTGCTTTTTTGCCTTGGCCGCTTTGGGCTTCACCGCTTTCGCCTTAGCCGGGCTCTTCTCTGCTGCCACCGCCTTCTTGGGCCTGACAGCCTTTGTCGCCTTGGGACTCTTGGCTGCTTTCTTGGCTGCAGGCTTAACTTTCTTGGGGCTGTTCTTTGCTGTCACCGCCTTCTTGGCGGCGCTGGCGGGCTTCTTAGCCGCCGTCTTCTTGGGCTTGATTACTGTATTTTTTTTTTTTCTTAGGAGCTTTTTCCTTCACTTCCCCGGGTTTCTTGCTGAGGCGGAAGGAGCCGGAGGCGCCGGTGCCCTTGGTCTGCACCAGGGTGCCTTTGCTGACGAGGCTCTTGAGCCCCAGCTTGATGCGGCTGTTGTTCTTCTCCACATCGTAGCCGCCGGCGGCCAGCGCCTTCTTGAGCGCGGCGAGCGAGAGCCCCTTGCGCTCCTTGGAGGCGGACACGGCCTTGGTGATCAGCTCGGTGACGCTGGGCCCCGCGGGCTTGCGGGCTTTGGAGCCGCTCGCCGCCTTCTTCGGCTTCTTGGCGGCGGCCTTGGCGGCGGGGGACACTGGGGTGTAACCGGGAGCACCGGGCAGGGCCGGCCCGAGCCCCCCCGGTTATTGCAGCGCGGCGGGCGCTGGTTGGCCCCGCCCGGTGTCCGGCCGCCGCCCGGTGCTCCGCGCTCCGCCTAGTGCTTCCTCGGGTGAAATAGAATGGCTTTTTTCTATTTTATCTGTCACGAAATCGTCCTTTTTCTACATCTGTGAGGCCGTGGGAGCGGCTGGTTTTTGCCTGTTGATGTCTTGTCGCGAAAAGAGTTGGATTTGAGTAGCTAGGGGACAAGAAATCCCGAGTCCAGGAAACGGATCTCAAGAACGCGAAAGTTTTGTTTTTCTTTGTAAATTAGAAATTCTTCTTTAAAGTTAACGTGAGTCAGAAAACTCAGTATTAATCTTCAGAGTGTCCTTTTTACCTTAGATAAGAAAGCAAACAGTTAGAGTCTCATTCTTCAAAATAAAAGGTTTTCAAAGAGAGTGAGGTAGCACAAAGCTATGCTGCCGCTTCTCCTACTGAGGTTTATACCTCTGGCTATTGTGAAACACTAAGGTACAATTTTTTTCCTTTACTTCTAAAGTTTCCAGACGTTCCACACTTCTATGCATGAAGTACGAGACAGAGTCTTTATCCCCCTCTTTGAAACACTTTCCTTTTTAACGTAGCAAAAGGCTCTGCAATATCAGTAGAATAATTTGGGAACTGAACACCAAAGATTAAAAAGTTTGTGTTAGACCACAGAGCTTCATGTAAGTCTCTGGTGCACAGAAATAGATCACACTCTAAATGGAGCACACAGTGCTAAGTCTGTAAAATTTGTTCACGTGATTCATTAACATGGAAAAAGAAATGGACAGATCTTGAGTCTACAAAAGATGTCAGAGCAACATTCTATTCATATTTTGGTCTGAAGCTGGAAAGAAAAGCCACAGTTTTTGCTCACTGCCCTTTTTCTGTGTTACAGATCATGTCACAGCTGTTTCTGTGCATAAGAGCTTTGGCTGCAGCACAAAGTGAGGCAAAGCTCTATATGCAGGTTGTGGTGGCTCCCCCATTAGCATGCATACATTCTTACCAGCTACAGCTTTGGGTATAGTTTTGTGTCTCTGTCAGGAGTTCCCAGTTCCTTTACCTTGAAATTTAATGGCCATCAATAGTTTAGCAGGGCCAGATTGCTGCATTTATTTATACCTCACATAAACAAAATGCACTTGAATGGTTTAGGTATGATGCTGACCAGTTATGACCAACTTCCCTTTTTCTTTTTGAACAAGATGAAAAATCTGCGTGTGGAAAAATACCACCTCACTTCTCTATTTCATTCCACTAAAGAACAGTAAAATGAACCTCTTGAAGACTTTGGAAGACTCTTGATTTTCAATTAATTCACAAAGTCTGATTCAAAAAACCCTAAAATAGGCACTTTGACATTTTCTTACATAATTATGGTAAAAAGGACTTTAAGAAAATAAACACATTTTTTGCATTTATGTTTTCTTTCTAACTCCTCCTTGCCATCGAGGTCCCCTAGGTGAGGAATTATGATGTTATGATGAGGCAGAGAGTGCAGTAAGATGGAAAATTCAGCAAATCTGGATCTGGGTTTTTAAACCATGTTGGAAGTGGGATGGCCTATAGAGTAAGGTTCACTGGAAATTTTACAAAGCCAAGAGAACTTGATGTATGACATTTACTCCATGTCATAGTAGGGGGCATAAAGAATTGAATAGTGAAATTGTTGGCATCCCCTAAAGTTTCCTGCAATCAGGTGGAGGACTGTGTGTCTGCTCTGTCCCATCCAGGTCTGGTAGAATCCCTGATGTCCTTTAAAAACTAAATGTGTTACGGTGCCTAAGCAGGTTTGTGTACTCACCAACCCTGCAATCACCAATGCCAATACCTGTGTTGGGACAGAAGCCTTTCTACCTCCCCCATTCTCTGCAAACCTTATTTTACAAGAGTAATAATGCATCACAATAGCACACTTCCCTCCAGCCTGTAATGTAATATTCCCAAGACTGTTTTCCTTTACACACACAGCTGGCACACAGCTGTATGCCTAAATCCTGTATAGTGGTGCCAACCACAACACCAACCATCTCCAGAGGAAAAGCTTCTCAGTATGTGCCACTGCAACACTGCCACACATTGTGGTAGTCCTCATCTGACTCCACTTTTGTCTCCACCATTCTCTATCAAACGTTAAATTGAGCAACTTGAGGCTAAATTTTGTAATTATTTTAGAGGCTCCTGCTTATTTGATTTTCCTCTTCTGTTTTTATTCCAATATTCCCTTTCCTTATTTGTACAAAGATTATATAATCTCATGACCATTTTATATACAAGCACTCAAGTCATTTTTATTAGGAGAAGGATGCAGAAGTATAAGAGAATAATCAAGCCCTACAAGGAGATAGGAATACAGCATCACATCATAGAGTAGTAAATACACAAAGACTGTGGCTCATGGCTCACCCTCCTCCCCCAAAACCTGCTGTTTCTTGTGTGATTAGCAGCACAAAAAGTTGTGAAGTTGTGCACCAGAGATCATTACTCCAGTCGTGGTCAAACTTAATTAAGATAGGTGTAGCAGCACATATTGCCCTGCAATGCAGACATGAAGAATAACAGCTAGGAAGGATCCTTACTGGGAGAGAGTCTCCCTCCCTCTTGTGCATTTAGCATCACAATTACAGCCAGCCTTGCTACCTCACCCTAGAAGAGGTGAAATTAAGAACAGCAGGATCTCAGTGGCATTCCAGGCTGTCGGTCTCTGCATGCACTGTCAGTATGGACAGAGATCTCTGCTAGAGCAGCAAGAATTTGCCAGAAAATCCTACAGAACGATTTTTTTTTTTTTTTTTTTGCAGGTGCTATCAATGTGAGCCAGCTTGGACTGCAAGAGATGAGATCTGAAAGCCCCTTAGGCCCCTTCCCAGACAGCATGGAAAGTATAGATTATTGTAACCAGTAAGAAATACCTATTAACTTGCAAAAATATATAGTAATCCAAACCAGACTTAGTGCCTGCTAGCCAACTAAAAAAATGGCAAAATCAGGGTAGCTTTCCAACTATTGCATGTTCTTATCAATCATTGCATGTCCCTTTTGTGATATTTGGCTCTGGGACACAAAGCCAAGCGGCCACCATAGATGACATTAAAATTCCTAGGAAAAGGACTTTACAAAGGTCCAGTGTTCAGCTGTTTGTACTGATACTGAGGATAATTCTTCTTCAACTCTTTCTCCTATTCCTCCCGTTCCTTATGACTTTTCCACATGAACACCTAACTGCACTGCATTTCACATTGCCGTGGCTTTCCCAAACATGTAAAGCCCATCTCTGTTTTGGAGATAGAAGAACTGAGAGTCATTCTCAATTCTCAAAAATACAGTTGCTCAGATCCTCCCATTTTAGTCTGATTCACATTTTCTACCCTTCTCCTGCTGAGACCCAGCTATAGATGTTAATTCTCAACATTTCCTGTCAGCAAAAAAAAAAAAAGGTTCAGAGATGATAAATCTAATTTCATAAAGGAAAAAAAAAAAAAACAACAAAACAAAACAAAACCAAAAAACCAAAACCTGTTCAAAATGCAATGAATTTGTCTGCTCATTTTAACTTTTAATTTGCCACAAACCTGAGCTCGCTGCCATGCACACACACAGGCAAGGCCAAGAAGTCAGCTGCAGGTGGGATCAGGATGAGGCCTGGAGAGGGGCTCTGGGCTCAGCCCCAGCTCCGTGCATTGCGTGCTCCCTGGGGCAGTGGGACCATGGCCAGGCAGGGCTGTGGGGAACTTGAGACTGGCCCTATTTCTGTGTTGCTGGGATAGGGGCTGATGGCTTCAGCGGGGCTGGAATGGCCTCCTGGGACCAGAACAGGGCTGGGGGAGCCCCAGGAAATGCTGGGCAGGGATGGCAGGGCTGGTGGTGCCCTGACAGTCCCCTCCTTGGGGCAGCAGGGACTGTAAAAGGCTCTCAAAGCTACTGGTTCAGCAGCTCTCTAGATCCAGACAACAGGGAGCACTTTTGGCCAAGTTGAATGGTGTTTGATTTCAGCCTAGTGTAGACAGAAGCAGATTTCAGTTATAACAAAACTCTACTGCCACTTGCACTTATTGACACTGGATGTACTCACCAGGTTTAGGTTCAGGATGGCCTGGAGCAACAGCTCCTGCACCTCAGTTTGGTAATTCCCAACTCTTCCGCCATCAAGCACATAAAAATGTGGGAAGGCTTGACTCACCTTTTGTAGGGCCCAGAGCAGCCAGTTGCATCTGAAACAGCCTTTCACCTTTATTTCAGCACACTCACAAGGAAACGTCTCAAGAGCAGCCAGCTTCAGTTTCCAAAATTTCCATCTAAAATAATAGTATTTCTATCCCATGCAGCAGTCACAAAACCCAAAGGGGACAGCAGGGAGAGCAGCTTGTTCCACCTTTCAGCTGCTGTCTGGAGAAAATCCTGACCCACGGTTTTGGTTTGGGTGGCAATGCACACGTTCTCCCCACCAGCTCCTGGTGGGGACTTGCATCTTTTCCCATCCCACTCTGAACCACGACATTCACATCACTTAGGCACTTTTATTTCCTCTGAGGCAGCTGGTCTTAAACTGCTGGCTGACTGCAGCTCTTGGCTCCCCTTTGGTGCCCACCCTGGTCAGGTAGAGAACAACCACCTGCAACTCCACTTCCCGCAGAGAAGCCGGGAAGATGAGCTACCACCTCTTAAAAACAAGCTCATAATGGCTCAGAAGAGGTGGACAAGAACACTAGAGGGAGAAGAGGTTGTCCCTCTCCTACCTCTGTGTTGCTGGAGGATCGAAGATGATGTTCCCAGCACTTTTCTAGAGGACACTGGGATGCAGAGCCACCAAAAGAAAGGAGCAGTTTGGCACAGATGTCCAGCAGCTGAAATGCTGCTCTGAGCCAAGAGCAAAAATAGCTGCTGGTATCACTGCACCTGTGAAGACAGGGGAAATGCATGAATTTGGGCAAGCAGGCAAATTCAGAGAAGAGCTAGAGGAGGAGGAATGCTTCTGGTGGGCTGTTTCGCCGCCTTATTTTTCAGCATGTGTAAGGTCTGTTATATAAAGTGCTTAGTTGTGGGATCTTGAATACATCCTTGTGTCTCTTGTTCCTTTTCCACTAACTCTTCTGGCAGTTTTGATGAACTGATGGACAGATTCTAAGACTTTTTTTAAAATTACCAGCATGAAGCAATATTCTTTCCTTCTTGCTTACACCTATTCAAACAAGGACTCCTATCACAGCTGTCCAATCACTTCCATATTAATAATCTAAAAAAAAAGACATTTTGTTCCAGAAGCCTTACAAGGGAAATATTCTTGTTGGCTTTACAGAAACCTTTTCTTTTCCAAGAAATATAAAGAGAAGAATGCAGTATAATATATCCTTAAACATGGGAAAGTCTCAACCATCAAAGGCCCAGAACAAGGGAATTTAAAATCTTGACCTGATCAGTATTATAAAAGCTGTGCCAGGTCAGAAGGTAGCTTCAGGGAGCAAACATTCATCTGAAACTAAGGCCACCTCCATTCACCATTTGTTCTGCTCTGGGGGTAATGAGCAAACCATTGGCTTCCTCCCTGCCTCTGTTTCCCTACATATAAAGTGAGAACAGGAACCTCCAAAGTTCATTGAAAATGCTGCAGAACAGCAAGGAAATGAATTGTCTGTAGCTCCATGTTGATAATCAGAGCTTCCAAACTGATGTGATTTTTGAGTTTACATCAGGAAATGCGTCAGCCACCATATGCTTCCCCAAATATAAAAAGTGGTGAGAAGTAGGTGGCCTGATTATCAATGCCTACTTGCAATCCACCATGCTATGGAGGAAAAGATCCCTCCTGAGGAGCAGATTTTAGGGAAGGAGGCTGCTGTTTCCTAGGCTCCCTCATGACCACTGGCTGTGGGAAGACCTGCCTACAGAATGGCTGAAGAAGGAAGAGTTCCAGGTGCAATGATTGCTGTGTGCTGAAGCTAAAGGAAGATGATGCTCATCTTCAGATATCACTATAAAGAGGCACAAAGTACAGCAACATTTTTGCTTTTAGAGATCCAACACAGCTCCCTGACTGAACCAGGTTCAAGGCAGGGCTGACAGGAAGAGAACATATTCACCCCTTCTGCCCAGTTCCAGGTCTACAAGTCTGCAGAGCTGCTTCAAGTGTGAAAACATTTTTTTCTAGAGCTATACCAGCTCACTACAAAATGTCATCTGCTCTGAAAACAATCACTAGATGTCTGATGTGCTGCAAATATAAAATAATACGCAGCCTAGAGGGGAGCCCTAGGATACTACAAGAGATATTTGTCAAAATCTGATTTTGGTATCAAGAATGGAATTTTTCTTTAAAGGCAGAGTCCACAAACACTTTTCAAAGCAGGTTTGTCAAATACAGAGACTTGATTAATGATGGGCATGAAGGCCATCCCAACAGCCATATATCTCCTGCTGAATACTGAGTTAAGTATGGATGCAAGCAGTGGTACCTGTATGATAAACATTTGGGAGGTACAGAGGGTCACACTGCAAGCTCATAGCCAGATGCCCATTTCTCTTTGGATCTAGAGAGATCCATCCCTCTTGTGCAAGTGTTCTGTGGTTCAGAAGTGTTCCCAAGTCTTGCTGGTGTCAGCAGGGTCGAAAGGTACCTGAAAAATCCATAAGGAAGATGCACCACTGCCACACACAGTCTTCCTTCCACAACAGCATCTCCTGCTCACTGCAGGACAGCAAGGGCTGGTTAAGGGACCTTCTCTGGCCCAGAGCAGCAACTGTGGGACAGGATATTTGAAACTGGAACATAAACCTAGCCAACCTGTGGGACATCGAATGAGGCAGGAAAGGGATAAAGGGATAAAGGGATAAAGAATTGCTGTCTATAATTTGTCACATATTATAGAGCAGGTGCCTGGAAGAGATGGACTGGAGGAACTTTTGGGGATGACTCTTCCTTCTCCTGGCTCTAGAGGGAGCTTCGGCGTGTGAATAAACTGCGTGTGAACCTCTAAAGAGGGCTGAAATGAGGTGACATGCATCTCTAGCTGAAGTTCAAGGTAACAGTTTTTAACTTTTCCTGGACTTCCTTAGGCCTCTGTGTCTCCATCATGTTTCTATAGTGCCAGATGGGAAGGTTAGTCAATGTAACACAGCAGCTTTTGAGGCTCCTAGGCAATCTCAGCCAGAATTTGACAAAGCAGTCAAGATTTCAAAGACCCTGACTTCTTCAAAGTTTTACTTTACTTTACTGAAAAATAAATAAATTTTGTAGGTGAGAAGAATCCAGACTTCCTTCTTTCAAGAGAAATGTTGCCTTGTGAACTCAGCCATCAAGAATCCATCGGAAAAGAGACACAAGAAACCAGGTTACCTGGTTTCTACCTTATACCAACATAATAGGTTTCTTTGCAGCTCTGGAAATATGCTAACAATTTTCTATTTTCTGTAGTCCTGGAGAGGATGGGTAGCCACACTTGCTCTGGAGTGCTGCTGCCCCTGCTGGGAGGGTGAACAGAGGAAAGGCCCCCAGCAGTGCTGATGCTGCACTAAATGATAGCCCCAGCTGTGCCATGGCCAGTGCCAGGCTCAGGGGCAGCGTGAGGAGCTGCTCCTCTGTGCACCAGAGCCTTGTGCCACACAGCCTGCACTGAACATGGAACTAAAGCTGGAAAATGGACGATAAGCTGCTCTCTTTAAATGCATTGCAGGAATTCATTCTCCACGTCCAAATAAATACTCGATCTCTGCAAACGCTGCTGACAGTGTTTTGACAAGGCAATGTAGGATGGTGTTTTTGTTACATGAATGCTTGCTCTCAAAGCAGGCACAGTCTGTGTGCTTGGCTAATTTTCTGCTTAAATGGAACTAACAAGAGGTGTTCTCACCTCACAGGCTCCCCCCACCCTGCTCTGCTCTGTGCAGCTTTCCTCAAACCCAGCTGAGGACCCACATACGCGGGTGACCAGAGCCCAGAGCAGCCTGTCACATTCTGGAATGCTTTCAAAAAATCAATTTGGATCTACTGGTAAAGTTAATAAAAGCTGACATAGCCCTTTTGTTCCAATTTGCTTTCTTTGTTTTAGTTTTGGCCTATTCTAGTTTCTGCTGATTCTGAATTAATGTCTTGCTGTGAAAAGTTAAGATTTGTCTTTGATACAATTGAAAAAGAAAATAAAAGAAAAAAAACAGCTTGTAGATCAAGGGTCCACTAGTTAAGGTTGGAAGTACCAAGCATGGCAGAAATCTGTTAGAAAGATGGTATGTAAGTGTAAATTTACTCAAGTTTTCTCAGTTATTTGATCAAAACAATGTTAGTAAAGAAAGTGTTTATTTGAAACTCCAGCTTCAAATTTTACACATTTGTGTTCAAATGTTACATCACAGTAGCTGCAAACAGCTTTAGATCAGACATATATCCCATCTGCTGGAGAGAGCAGGAGTGAAAAACCAGTCCTTTCTGCCAAACACCCCTGAAAGGAAGAGAGCTGAGGCAATAAAACATCCTTCCTTCCCTTTTCTGGTCACCTGCTCCCACAGAGTGCCCTCAGGCATTTCAAGAGGATGTGGCTGGATGGGAAAGGGTGGAGCAGAGGTACCACTTTTGGCCAGGGTCATTGTGAGACACCTGCTGTGCCCCTTCCACCATCAAGCCCAAGCACTTTGCAGGTCACCAGCAGAGAGGCAGCAGTGCCCAGCAGGCAGCGTGGCCAGGCCTCCCCAGCTTGCAGAACCACCCAGTGAAGGTCTGACCTACTCCACACATCTGGAGATCCCTGGTAAGCTAAGATTCACTCCAAGCAGGCTCCTGGAACCTACTTAGTGACCAGCAGATGTACTTACATCTGGGCAAGTGCACTAATGGCACTAGAAGCCTTTCAGTCCTTGGCAGGTACTGAGAGAAGACACTTTTCTCCCATCCAGCTCTCATTCCCAGCTGCTCACCTTTGCTGGAGCTGGTCTTTCTAATTATCAGTGGGAGAGAAGACCAGCAGTCTCACCAGAGGGATATTTGTGAGTGTCAGCAGATAGCAAATAGCAACATTCCGTGGTATGGCCACTTCCTAGGAAATAATGTTTCTTTTTATCATATATGTCTCCTCTCTAAAATCATATTGACACCTGTAGCTCCTCATGTGAAGTGCATCCTTTCTGGGTATGCACCTTATTATAGGGGTGGAATATGGGGAAACACTCTCTTTAAATGGTGGAGGAGCCCAGGGATGATTCCTATGAGAAACCATCCTTGGCCAAGACCAACATCTGATCTTGGTGAAGTGCAGATCTGTCAGTGGGCATGAAAGTCTGGGAGGGAATAGTCTAAGAAAAATGAGTTGTTTCTCCTGCACCTTCATCAGGTCCTTGCCCACAGAGTGAGCATTGCAGGAATTTCTGACAATGTTTTGCAGCTGAGTATAGTGCAAGAAGAGAACTGGGAAAGGAAGGAGAGCATCCAAAACTTTTTCATCATCTTAGGCTCATTCTAGACCCCTTTTTTTCCTTTTCTTTGTTATTTCACTTTTACCAAAACTCGCTGTCCTAACAAGGACATATCTGCAGGCACAAATTCTAACACAGATGCAGTCACACAAAAAAAAAAAAGTGCCCTATTCTACTTGGGAATGTGAGAAAAGAACACTCCATCAACTGCAAACCCTTGCCAAGGCAGATGGGCTTCAATTCAAGCACATGCTTGCTAAAACAAAGGGAAGGGCTGCAGCACAGTTTCCTTCAGTGTCAAAGCTCACCTTCCTGTTAACGTGCAGTATGTACAGACTGTAACAGACCAGAACTGCACATTCAGGCATCTTTAAAATGGTGCTTTCTCTTTTCATGTCTGTGACAGGTTGAAATAACTCTTCCATGCTATTTATTTTTTCATTCATGTTTCCTCTCCTGCAGGTCCACCCTACATTTGACATACTATTTCACACCCATTTTAACATAATTGAAAACTAAGTTGCTGTTGAAATGAATAGTCCTAGCCTTCTCCTCTCCCTGCCTGCTGCTTCTCAGTCTCAGCCCTTTTTAAGATCAGCTCCAGTGATTGTGTGGCTACACATCCCACAAATTCAACAGGAAAGCCTCATCATTCAGTGGCAGCTAGATAGATTTCAGATTAGATAGGTCAGGGGCAAAATCAGAGCTTCCCTGTCAACAAATAGTTCTGAAGAGGAAGAATCCACCAAACAAGAAAGCAGATGCCCCATCTTCAAGGACAGCTGCTCAAAAGAAGTGTCCCCAGGACCACAGGCCCTGTGTCAATTAAGACACACATCACTTTGGACTACCACTGGGTGCTGTCAAAAAAGTTATTTTTCCTGACCCCATCAAAAGAATCTTTGATTGAAACTGGCCCTGGTTCAGCACGGAAGGCAGTGCCAGGAGTGGCACTTAGGCTGTTCCTCCCCAGCACCTTCATCACTTCTTCCCTCTGGCCACATCTGTCTGGCACAACTGCCAGGCAACAGCAGGCAGCAGAACAGGGGCTCCAAATGATCCTTTCTTTCTCATTACTGATTGCTGGGCAGGCACTTCAGGAAAACAGGAGGGCTGCTTCTCAACCATTGTGGTGCCTATGGTTAATAAACTGAGTAAAACTACAGGGTGATCACTCCTTTTGCAGCATGTTTTTATGTACTGAGATGGAGAAGAGATAGGAATTCAGGGCAATGATCTTGCTGTGGGGCTGCTTCCCTTTTATGGATTTTCCCAAAGAGCTGGGATTTTAAAAATACACTGGCCTTGAATGGAGTAGTTGGCTGGCTGATAGCTCCCCTGGCTCTAGATGTGTAGTGCAGGGAAACTTCAGTCATCAAACAATTGGCAGCTCCAGCACAGAGTAAAGTCAGTTGCTATTTCAGGGAAAGGAAAGGCAACTGTTCCCTGCAGGGAATGTCTGCACTAGCTCAGAGCCAGGAATAGGCTGCGATTTTTAAACTTTTTTTCCACCCTACACTTCAGGAAAAGTGAACACACAATGTTCATTCGCAGGGATCGTTTCCTGAGCATGGTGTGTGCTCACTGTCCCACAGGTCACTTTCCAGTGTGTCACATCCTTCTGCACAAGGGAGAACAGGAAATGGCAAACTCCCAGTATGAGGCAAAGCATTCCCATTGCAGCAATTGGTCTGCAGGAGCTATAAATTGGTCTCCTCCAGAAACAGATCAAAATTTGTCTTCTGGGAGGGTGGCTGGAAACTGAAGGTAAGTTTGGACCAGTAATTTTTTTGGGTGTCTCTATTAGGAAAGTGTTTGCAGGCTTTGGACTAATGTATACCTTTAGTGCTGGGGAGATTTTTCTCTAAGAGCAGGAGGTTTTTTATCCTTTCTGCTGGCATTAATCAATGTCAAAAGATTTGCATCTCTACATGGCCTATGCTATATTTGGAATGATTGTTCTAATAGTTCAGTGTCATAGTAGCTGTTATTACCTGAGACAGTTCTCAGCAACTAAATCTTTGGAACAAACTGTTAAAGAGGCTACAGGAATTGACATATTTAATGATCATCATATTGATCTGTTGTTAAGTTATTGGTGATATGCTTATTGTTCATTTCAATGCTGGTATCCATTTAGATTAGTGATAGTCCTTGTGTTTCCAGCTTTATTTCTAATTATAGTGTAAAAATAATAGGATACAGCTTCCAGTTGAGAGAAGCACAATGTACTAAGTGATTCAAATGACCCAATGACACCAAGAGAGACTGGGGGCATTTTCTGAAGAGTATGGGGGGGCATCTTAAAGGATCTGTGTGAGATGGATTAGGACAAGCCAGCAGAAGGGGGAAAGATTGCAGTGAGAATTATTTAGGAATACTCTTCCGGATGGAGAGACTATGGTACAAAGTTTTCTCCTTCTGAAACAGGAGGATTCTGCAGAATGAAGCTCCAAGGATCCTAGCTATATAGTGTGACTTTATGAGGGACCAGGCACCTTCAGTTCCCACAGTACAGAAGATTTAGAAGTAAAAACGTGCCTGCAGCAATGAATAGTTTTGCTCATTTGGGTTAGTGACAGGGTTTTTCTGCTACAGAGATGCCTTTTGGCTGTGAGGGCATTATGGGCTCCAAAAAGCTTCTCAGCTCTATGGTTGGACCTTGCTAGGTGCAGAGGCAGCACAGCTGTGTGCACAATGCAGTGTGGTAAAGCACAGAAACTCTGCTTCCACCAGACAATCAGCTATACCACTCCTGTTGGCTCTGTTGCTTCAGGTTCCCTGTAAGCAGGATTGAAGCTGCTGGCTTCCTTTGTAGAGCATTTTGCAGCCCTAGAGCAACCTGAAAATGTTTATTGGACCATTTCTTTCTGCACTTGTGGCAATGAACAGAGACAGCAAACAGAGATTGTCTAGCAAAGAAACACTGTAGATTCATCTCCTAGAAGTGAAGCCTCTCCTGCTATCTTACCAGGGGAGGTTTTCCAGACCCAGCAGTTTTCAAGCTTTTTTTATTCACTCTGTATTTCCCTTTTTTTATTCACTCTGTATTTCCCCTGTTTCCCCATCTGCCAGGGAGTGCACAGTAAAAATGGGCCTGCTTTTCTGATGTGCTCTTCATGACTCTTACTAACAAGGTTCAGAGGCCTCCCTGCCACTGTAACTGGGTGTTTATGACCACAGGTTGGACTAAGCACCACAGAACAATAGTTCCCATCTTTGTTCATACACTGGCACCAGGTTACAATAGGAAAAAAAAAAAAAAAACAAATATGCTGCAGGGGGCCTTGAGTTGCTGAAGCTTAAAGAAGGATGTTCACAATAACCATCCAAGGCATTAATAAATTCCTCACCTCCTATATGGAAAATCCAGACATAGATTCCACTCAGCAGCTTCTCTCTGTCCTCCTTTAATAGGAAATCATCCCTAAACAAAAACCTGGGATGGTGGCTTTCACCTCCTTGCAGTCTGACCTTTCTTGTGAAAGACGTCCTTCTATATTGCAGATCCTCTGAATCCCATCAGAGGGGCAACAGATTAGTTCTAGCAGCATTACTCCTCTGGGCACTGAGTCACCTAATCTCAGGGGAATTTCTGTCCCCAGGGTTTCAAAAGACCTTTTGTGTCTTCACAGAGATAATGGTAACAGCACCTCTGACCCCAGTCCTTAGGATATTTCAGTGTTTGCAGGGATTAAGGAAAACATTTTAAAGTTTTGCTGTCTGAAAGTTACAATGGAATAGTAATTAAATGCATATGGGTATGTGTGTGTATGTGAGCGTGCACGTGTGTGCAGATGGAAAACCTTTCTTGTAGCTGGGCTGAAGCAACAAAAATTTGGCTGGATGCCATTCCTGAAATGGTGGTCCAGGATGAGCATATCTCATGGGGCTTTTTTGACACAAATCCCACCCCAGACTTTTCTTTCTCTGGACAGAAGCCATGGAGAGGGACGGTGCTGCCTCCGTGCCGACAGCAGACCCCACGCAGCACTTCCACGCGGCCCTGCTGGAGCAGAGGCGGAGGCTGCGCGGCCAAATCGCGCACCTGCACCGGGCAGCTCGGAAACTCAGCCGGCTCCGCCGCAGCTCCCTGATCGCCAACGTCAGCGGGAGCACCCTGACGGCCGCCGGGGCACTCACAGCCATCCTGGGGCTGTCCCTGAGCCCCGCCACGCTCGGAGCCTCTCTGCTGGCCTCGGCCGTGGGCCTGGGCCTGGCCACGGCCGGCGGGGCCGTCAGCATCACTTCTGACCTCTCCTTGGTGCTCTGCAATTCCCGGGAGGTGAGGAAGGTGCAGGAAATTGCGGTGACTTGTCGGAAACAGATGAGGGAAATACTGGGCTGCCTGGAGTTCCTCCGCCGGGGGCAGGGCCCGGGCGACCCTGCGCTGCGGCAGTCAGAGAAGAGGGCGTCCATGTCGCTCTACAACTCCGTCTGCTTCATGGTCCTCTGCGGCTCCCACAGCTTCCTCGTGCCAGAATACACAAAGGAGGCCACTAAAGTAAGCCAGGCTGTGCTGAAGGCCAAAATCCAGAAACTGGCTGACAACCTCGAGACCTGCACCAGGGCAATGGATGAAGTCTGTGATCTTCTGGAGTCCAGAACAGAGCTTTCGCCACACACAAGGAGATTCAGCTTGGGTGCTAAAACCACTGTCGAGATCCTGAGACCCTCCAGCTGAAGCAGTGTTTGGCTCATATAAAAACTGAGTTTGGATGAATTACATTATTTGCTGTGACCATTCTCATTGCTACCTGTTGTTTTACAGTTCACAGTGCTGGTGCTGTGAGGTGGACATTCTGCAAACCCCTTTTTCCCCAGCCATCTCCACTGCTCTGCTTCCCCAAGGCAGCAAAAAGAAGTAGGTCAGGAGGCAGATGAAATACCTGATGCTGACTGAACCTGGTTTGTAAACAACTTATGAATCTGTGTGTGGTACAAGGGCTGGAGTACCCTAAAAAAGCCAGCAGCTGCCGATTTCCAGTAGAGTACAATCCCATTACCAAGGTACATCTGGAAAGGCTGTAGAAAGAAGCAGCTCCAGATATGTCATACTGTATGGATAGTTCACCATCCCAGGGTGAAATAGCAGGGCCAGAATATATCTGTTTTGGAGAAACCTCTCCAGACTGAGAACTGTGATGTTTGTATTCTATTTATTTGCATAGAATGATTTTAAGCTTATGATATTGTATTTAATAGTGTGTGTGTATATATATATATTTTTTTTTAAAGGAGGCCTCTGTTCCAAAGGAAAGCTGTTGTTTTTTAGAGTAAAAGCAAGTCTGTAGCATGTGAGAGCAAGTTACCTGTTATTTTGCTGTGAGGGAGGGCAAGTCCCTGTAGGAAAAGGAAAGCATGACCTGAATGCTGATAGTAATAAAATAGGGGAAACACAGTTCAAACAGTGACAATAGATTTTAGGAGCCAAAACAGAGAGAAGAGTGGCCCTGGGACCAGAGTCTGCCTCAGGGCATTGGTGGAAGGACACAGTTATATATCTCCTGCAGCAGGAAGGGAAGGTTAGTAAGACAGAGTAGAACAAAACCAGAAAGTTGGTGCTACGTGATGGGAGCACACCTGAGAGGTGGAAGTGCCACTCTCCATGCAGTCAAGCAGCCTGTGAGACCCACAGTGGATCATCTGTGATGGGGGAGGCAGCACTCATGGAGAGCTACACGTGCTCCTAGCAATGCTTCCCACGGAAGGCTTCCTATCAGTGAAATACATGCAGATACTAATATACAGGAGGGGTAGAGAGGAGTAGGATGATTCAGTGGCAGAGCCCCTGCAAAGCAGGAGCAGGGGCTGGGACCCTGTTTCAAGTGACTGTTCTGCTAAATATGCCCTTTGTGATTTTGAGCCATCAGTACCTCAGTTCCCTGTCTCAAAACAGGGATAGTAGCACTTCCCTACCTCACTAGGATGTGTCTGGGATCACCCCACTGAGAAGTGCCCAAGTATGGTGATGATGGGGATCATGTCTGTACCTGAAAGAGTTACAAGGAAGAGACCCTGAAACTAGCTTGAGGCGACTCAAAGAGTTAATGCAGAGGTAACTCCCTCCACATGCCCCAGTGGATAAGGGAAACTTCCCTGCACGGACACAAATCCAAACAATCAGAAAAACCTACTCTGTAATTCTGTAACACTGACCAAATCCTTAGGGAGGGCAGCACTCCAGGTCACAAAACTTGAATCCCTGTCCTTCTTGTCTCTTTTTATGATATCAACATTTGTTTTAATATGTTGTAGGAAGAATAAAAGTTCTGGTTCCCCAGAGTGGGACTCAGATGCTTTTGATCTCCATGCCTGTTTGCCAGAAATGAACAAGTACACTGCTGATTCGAATAAATGAACATGAAGCACTTTTGTGTCAGTGTCTCTCTGCTCCCCTGGAGGTGATGTGCTTGTACACGTTGTCCATCTCATCTCATTTTGCACCCCTTATGAAATAACTGACATTATATCTGGACTAAAATCCATCTGCTGGGGATGCTCTCACCCTGCCCCTGCTAAGGACTGTAACATGCAGTAGAGATAGGAGCATATTTGTTTAAAGCCAAGTTTAAAAGCCCTGGAGTGACAATTTCTAAATCCAGTATAATCTAAAGTGTCCTGTGCTGAAAAGCACAAAAAAAGGATTACTACTTAGAAGCTGTATATTTATTTTATCATGCATGAATGCTCCCAACAGCAGTTTAGGACAGGAGAAAACTTTCATTCAAATACATCTGTTGACAATAGGGAATTACACAGACTGGAATTTCACCAGAACAGAATTGCTCCACCCTGCTCCCCACTAAAACAGCACCATATTATGTGGGCAAGGAGTTCAGTAAAGAATCACAAGCAGTGACTTCCTGTCACATCCCTGACTCCATTTCCTGAGGCATCCCAGTGACCCTTACAGGGGTCCATGTCTACGTGCTGGCCAGGCTTAACCTTAGCACCAACGATAAGCAGCAAGCTGATGGTCAGGCTGCTGTAATTTTTGAAACATATGGTAACAAGGAGCATCTACACAGGGTGGGTTTGGGTTTTTTTTTTTGTTGTTTTGTTTTAATTTATCACTGCTCCTGAGCACAGTGGGATGCAGCAGTTTCATTTTGACTCCTGCCCATGAATTGTTTCATGTTTCCTCTTCTTTCCCTGTCACGCAGAGAGTTCGTTCGTATTTCCTCTCACTTTCCTCATTGTTCTGGGCGCAGAGGAAATGCCACACTCGGAATCCAGGGACAGATGCTGAAGCGTATCAGCATTTCCACTGGGAACACACCCAGACAGACTTCCCAGAGACAGAGGGAAAAAAATTTCATAATTCATACTTCAAAAATTCACACTAGCAATTATCATAAGTAGAAAACAATGCGGGACAATGACAGCTCTTTTCTCTCTTTCCATCACTAGTGCTTCAAAATGTTTCATACCAACACATCTGAAGCACTTAATTAGTTCTCTGTGAAAAATGCCAATCACTTGTTTTTAAAATTTTAAAAGTTTAATAGTAATAAAATGGTTATAAAAATAGTAATATAATTAAAGTAATACAAATTTGAACAATTGGGATTAGGGCAACATGAGACAATAAAAACAAAGAGTTACAGACAGTTCGGGTGCCTCTTTCTGGGCAAAATAAGCCCGAAAAAGGACCCATGTTAACAGAGGATTAACCCTTAAAAGCAATAGCCCGTTGCATATTCATACACCTCATAACATGATGCATAAATTCTATTCAAACAAAGGATTCTATCTGGTCAGTGTCAGCTTTTTCCTCTTAATCCTGACGGCGTCATCAGCGCTGAGCAAGGTAGGAAGAACTTGATAAGAGAGTGTCATGGTTTGGCACAATACCAGTGCCCCCATGAAGATACCTTCTCCCTGGTTTCTGCTGTGAGATGTGACCAGGAATAAGCAAAGCAGGCTCCCACTTAGGAAAGAAAACAGAACTTTATTAACTACTCTACAACTATAAATAAAAGGAACACACACAGGGAAAATGAAAACCTTACAAATACATTTCCTCCTCCCCCCACCAAATTTCCAGTACAATGCATCTATTCCTCGAAATCACCAACTCTCGGTCCAGCACCACCCTTCAAACAATCAATCCTCAGTTCATCAAGAGGAGAGGAGTCCTTCTTGTACCATGGGCTTCCCCTGGAAACACAGCTGAAGCCTCGTGTGTTTCTGTGTCACTCGTGGCACCGCCCGGAGTACATCTGCCATCGTGACCTCTTCCTTTTCATGTCCAGTGCTCTCACCACTGAACATGGACCAGAGCTGCTTCTAGGGTTGTCTTTTTTAAGGATGCTCTGTCCCGATCCAAAAAAGGCACAGTCTCTCCTTTGGGACACCTGTCCCCACAATCTCTCCTTTGGGACACCTGTCCCCCCCATATTTTTTCACCCCCTGGGGCCGAGGGGCACCAACACTGAACCCTCTTGGTTCTGAGGCCATTGCTTCCCTCTAGAATGCAGTCTCTGTGTCACAAGGAACATGGCTCTGTCCATGGCTGTACAAAAAGAGTCCAGCAAAAGCCACTCCATCATCTCTTCCCACTAGGATTCTTCTCTACTCTTCTACTATCTCTCGCTCACCCAGACCTCTCTCACACTTGCACATTTCCTTCCTCATCTTCCACTCTATCTTCCAGGAGAGGTCAATGATCTGTAAAGTTCTCATTCTCCAAAAAGGGGTTAAAAGCTCCTACAAGCAGCCGGCTGAACCCCCCCTTCTTCTCCTCCCAGCCGTGCTGCCGGCGCAGGCCCATGTTTATCAAGCTTCAAGGTTACAGTCCCAGGCAGTGGCTCTCTTTCTCTCTCTCTCTGTGTCTCTCAGGGGGGGCTGCCCGATGGCTCCCGGTGTCTCTCTCTCTCTTCCACCCTTCCATCCCCGGGCTCAGGCCTACCTCTCTCGGCCACATGGCTTTCCCCTCCCCCTGCCCAGCCAGCAGCTGGGCCAGGGGAGAGACCCCAACTCTTTTCCGCCGGAAACCCAAAAGGACCCTCGCAGCGGAGAGCTCTGCTTTTAACCCCGTGTTCTCAGAGGCGGATCCATGTCCTAATGGCCAGGTTAAATGCCAATATTAAAGCCTGAATATCCATTGGTCCAAAACACAGCATCCCAAAAAACACATTTCCTGTCAAACCACCACAGAGAGCAATAAATTCTTTTTCTCTGAAAGATTAAGGTGTCCTGTGGCTGCTACCTTGGTGCGAGTCCTCTCTTAAAAAAAGTATCTTACATAGCATAGTTTCTATTTTAACATTATGTTATAACCTAAAACTATATTTAACACACTACTTAAGAAAATTAACACAGCATAACTTTCTAACATAACACATATAATATTCATTTTCATATTTGTGAAAAGCCAATCCTAAAATACACATTTTTCACATTCTCTATATGCATTATGGATGTAAATTTAACATATTCTTGCCTTTTTGTGCCTGGCCAGCTCGTTTTGCCTGCTGTAGAAGGCATGAGCTGGGAACAGCATCAAGCGCTGCCTAAACCGTGTTGTGCTGAGTGCAGGCCTGAGGCTGGGCCGCTCGGGGTAGTGTGGGAGTTTGGGATGGGGTGGGAAGCTGTTGGATTTCTCCAGTATCTATGGCAGAAGCCAGTCATGCTATGCAGAGGCTAAGTCCGATGTCTCCGATTTGGTTGTAAAGCACGGCTTGAAGGGCAGTGGTGTTGGCTTCTGCTCGTCCATGTCATCAGCTGATTAGTAGGGAGGACATGACTCCAACTCCTTCTCAGCCAATGAATAGGACAAATAAGTTGTTGGCGATGATTAGGATGGGTATTGCGATTAGGAAGAATAGTAGGAAGGTGAAAAATTTTGTGATATAGGAGTCTGAAGCTATATATCACGTTGCAAATTGTAGGATAGATCATGATACGAACAGTGCGATGGGGAAGAAGGTAAGGGAGTACAAGTCTATTTTTAGGCTGATGGGGATTTTGAAGTTTATAATGAATTTTCATTCTCAGAAGGAGGTGAGGCTTTCTGTTCCGGAGTAGGTGTAGATGTTATGGGGATTAAGCTGGTTAAGAAGGAGGCTTTGATTGTGTTTGTGATTGTGTTGGGGGTGTTCTTGAGGTTGTTAGATGGAAGTGGAAATAGGATGGGGGTGGAGATGATTAGGATGAGTATTGCGATATACGCCGGGCGAGCAGGCGGGCAGGCTTTCCCACAGCCCCTTCAGGGTGTCCCTGTCCCGGGAGAGGCGGCTGGAGATCCGCATCCCCCCTTTCCCTCGGCACCTCTCGGAGCTGAGGGAGAGCCCTCCCGCTCCGCTCGGCTCGGCTCCTCCTGCGGAACTACACATCCCGTCGTGCCCCGGGGAGAACTACAGCTCCCAAAGTGCTCTGCGCTGCGTCCGGAGGGGACGGGCCAAGATGGCGGCAGGAGAGGAGGAAGGGTCGGCGGCGGAGCCGGAGCAGGAGCCGGCGGCGGAGGAGCCACGGAGCTTCAAGGACTTGGTGAGGCTGAGCCGGCGCCACTTCTGCCGCCGGTGCTCGCTGCGCTGTCCCGGGGAGCAGCGTCCTGTTCCCCCGCGCGGAGGAGGCCAGGGGAGCTGCCGGCCCGCCCGCGGCGCAGACACGTGCGGGCAGCGGGGCCGGGCAGGGGCTGCGGGCACTCGGCCGCTGCCCCGCTGGGCTGGGAACTGCTGCTCCCATCAAGTTATCTAAACTTGACATGGTGTTTTTTATTTTCTACGGTCATGGGTCACCCCTGAGGTGAAGAGATAGGTATGTGTGGGGAGGGAAGTTCCTTGTGTAAGCTAGGGTAAAACCGACCCTATATTCTTCTTATGACAATCATCTCTACCAGATTTTGAACAAATCCGATGAAATTACTGATGGAAGTGGGCATCACTGTCAGCAGCCTGCCCTTTCAGAGAATTGCATTTGGGGGCTTGGTGGGGTTTGTCTATGCTAGAGACAAGTTGGCTCCGTTGCAGCATATATTTAATTTAACTCTGTGATTTAATTTAGGTCTTTTTGGTGATATTTGTTTCCCTTTTCTCTTGTCACTGATATCCAGGGAGTGACAGATGTCCTGTGTGAAGCTTGTGACCAGTTGGGATGGAAGGTGCCAACGAAGATCCAAATTGAGGCTATTCCAGTGGCTCTCCAAGGTGAGCAGTGTACTTCTTTGATCCTGAACTGGGGACTGCTCCAGGAGCTCTGTGTGAATGAATTTTGCTGAGTGAGAAAGATCAGGAATGAGTGTGTCCCAACTTCTTCATTGCTGAAGATCTGTGTCTAGAAGCAGTTTTCATATTCATTTGATGTCCTTCCCAGGTGGAGCTTGGAATCCTAGTTTATCCTATGACCCTGCCTGCAGCCACAAACTTTCAAATGAGTACAAACATTGTTCCTTGAGTGTTCACTCCTGTTGTGTAGTTCTGACACTCCATGTTAAATAGATTTTTTATTAATAATTTGAACTGCTAGTCCACATTGATCATTTTGTTCCTGAAATACTCAGGGATACACAAGAAGCTTCCAGTCGGTTTTGGACTGTGCTGCTTCTGATAGAGACCTACAGAGTGTGTGCGTGTGACTGAAAGTGAAGATGCCTTGACTGATTCCTTAATATGTATAATTTGCTTTGCTGTGAGCAGGCAACTCTTTGAAATTAGATTTCTGAAGTGAATAATAACCAAACCACAGTGACTTTCTGTAAGCATTCTGGAATTACAAAAAAAAATACTGAATTCAGCAGACATTTCTGCCTCTAGATTTTTTTTTTTAAACAAAACTCCCCAAAATGCTCTCAAGGAGGAAAGGAATAACAGTGACAGAATGGGAACAAACTTTCAGTGTCTTCTCTGTCCTAGCATTTAACTTTTGTCAGACTCTTTTACACATATAAGATTCTCTTGGGAAAAAAAAAAAGTAAAACAACACAAAGGAAAGACTGCATGCCAGAGAAATTGTTTCCAGTGTAAGGTGTGTTGACAGCATGTTCTTCTCAGCTGCATGAGCTCTGGAGGTCATAATGGATTCTGTTGATGAATTCCACCCTGTTGCCTGCATTGTTTTGGGGTAAAAGACTTTCTGTCCTACTCTTCCTACTGAAGGAACTGGTTTAGATTACCCTGTTAATCAATGGCACAATTGTGCCTTGTGAAATGTGAGCCTGGTAGTGCTGTTATCCTGTAGTTTGTGTGACTGAAGTCTCAAACACCACAGTCTGTTTCCTTGTAAGCCACTAAACAGACAACATTTAGACTAGAATAGTGAGGTGGAGTCATTAAGCTGTAAACTGATGTCAGATTTGAGACATTATAAAGTGCAACTTATTTTGAACCTAAGTTTTGTATGAAACCCTGTATATTAACAGAAATTAACTAGAAAATTGACTATTGAGACTGTAATCATTGCACAGATAAATCACAGCCTAAAAATGCTTCAGAGAGATTCTGAGATTCTTTGGTTTGACCTTTGTGGTTTTTTTTTTCCTTCTCTGTGTCTGCCTTTTTTTCTGTCCTTAAGGAATTCTTGTGTTTTGTAGCACAGTGCTTTAAAGTCTTCTTTCTCTGTTGTGGATGTATAACAGTTTTTTTGCCCCCTTGCTCCTTCTCTCAGGCAGAGATGTCATTGGACTGGCAGAAACTGGCTCTGGGAAAACAGGAGCCTTTGCTTTGCCAATTCTCCAAGCACTGCTGGAAACACCTCAGCGATTATTTGCTCTTGTGCTCACACCAACAAGGGAGCTGGCCTTCCAAATCTCAGAGCAGTTTGAAGCTCTTGGGTCCTCCATTGGTGTTCAAAGCAGTAAGTGGCTTTTATGGTATTGCACCAGTTTTTCTGAAGGCCAGTTTGTCAGCTCGAGATTGCAAAGATAAAAATAGAGGATTTGTATGAGGGGTTGAACAAAATGTGAGAAAAGCTTATGCTGCTGGAAGACAGAGATCTGGTATCAGGTCTGATCAAAAAAGACTGTATAGTCTTTCCTCATGGAGTGGTCTACAGCTCTTCTGCATTCTGTGTCTAAATAGTTAAAGGTGGAAATAGAGGAGAGTTTTCTCAAGAGTGGGTTTGTGTCCAGTGAAATTGCATAGAGCTCCCTCCTATGGTGTGATGTAGTTTAATCTTCTTTTCAGACTGTCTGTATTGATTCTTTAGATAATCTCTCATAAAAGCTTTGTGGATATTTTTAGAATTCCTAGATTTTTGCAGTTGAGTTAAACTGAAAGGAATAGATTCTGCCTGTAGCTCTGCAGCTGTGAAAATAAAATACTTGTGGCCAATAAGGAATTAATTGCATGGCTTAAGAAACCTAGGAAGGTTAGATATGCTAAAATAAAGTAAATTCTCATAAAAAGAAATAGCTTTTCATTTGTACAGAAGTGCTGTGGGTGGTGGGCAGTCAGAGCAAACACTACAGTGCCAGGGGAGGGCTGGTGCTGCACTGAGGGATTCACTCCTCTCTCTTTGTCCTGCAGCGGTTATTGTGGGTGGAATTGACACGATGTCTCAGTCTCTGGCCTTAGCCAAGAAACCACATGTTATAATTGGTAAGTTGATGTGCTAGGGATGTGGAGTGTGAATATTATCAAACTGCAGCTACGTAAAGGAAGGAGAGTACATCCTTCATTTTTGTTTTGTCCCAGCTCTGAGTACTGGCTTGTTAATGTTTCTAAAGTATCCACCAGTAACTTTGTTGCTACAAGCCCATTCCAAATCATCCCTGCTTGACCTAGAGTGCTTTTGGCTTGTTTTTTCCTTCTCCTCAAGTATTTGAAATAGTGCTCTCATCTTTTGCAGTACAGCTTGTCTACTGTTTTTTTTGTCTCACTTCTTTTTAGCACATTCTTCAGAGAGTCTGACTCCATTAGTCTTAATTCAAAACACTCTCTGAAGATACCCTATGAAAGAGTTATTACCACAAAGCAATCTTTCCTTTTCCTGGGCAAAGAATCCCATTTCTGTAATGGACAGCTGTCTTGCCTGTTTGGATCTTTTCCTCTGCTTTCCTTCTGAATTTGTTCTTGTTGTGCTGTTGGTAGCAACCCCTGGCCGTCTAGTTGATCATCTGGAGAACACAAAGGGCTTCAACTTACGAGCTCTGAAGTTCCTGGTGATGGATGAGGCTGACCGGATCCTTAACATGGATTTCGAGACAGAGGTGGGGATCTGCTGAAAGATTAGTTTGGAATGTTGGATGAGTCCCTTTGAAATCGCTTCATACATGAGAAACACTGAGCTGTTCTGTAGAAATTAGTAGTGAATTGTAACTAAATTCTAATAATTACACACAAATCTGTGGTGGGATTAGAACATAGCAGAGTTCTGCAGAGCACTGCCAAGACAGTAGGAGGTACTCTGAAATCCACTAGTGTCTCTGGAGTGCCTGACATAGAAGGTAGCTAGGGTAGAAAACAATCACAAACACATTCCTGCAGAAACATTGCCTGATATTTGCACTGTTGTTAGACTTTTGGAGTTCACACTGCCTAACTGTCCACAAGATACCAGCCTACAGAAAAAAATTTGTTCCTACTGTATGTTTATGCATGCATTACTCTTCATGTGGATGATCTTTATATTTGTGGAAAGTTTGTGTCTTGCTTGCTTGTAGTATTTAGTATTTCCATTTCCTTATTTTTTTACAGGTGGACAAGATATTAAAAGTGATTCCTCGAGACAGGAAGACATTTCTATTTTCTGCCACCATGACCAAGAAGGTGGGAGCACACTAATCTGTTTTAGTTCTCCTTCCATCAGGCTGTCCTCTTGACTAGACTGTATTAATACAATTTTCTGACAAGATCTCTGTCCAAGTAAATTTCATTGATCTTACCAGGTTCAAAAACTCCAGCGTGCTGCTCTGAAGAATCCTGTTAAATGTGCTGTTTCTTCCAAGTATCAGACAGTTGAAAAACTACAGCAATACTATATTTTCATCCCCTCCAAATTCAAGGTAATGGCACTTCTGTTTCTTCTCTCTTACTGTCTTTTCTTGCTCCCACAACTGTCTAATATCTTTTCATTTTCTGAGTCCTAGACTTAATGTTGCACATGTGATTATCTCTGGGTTTTTTTGAATTCCCTCTGTTTCTTTACAGGACAGCTACCTGGTTTATATCTTGAATGAACTGGCTGGTAACTCTTTCATGATATTCTGCAGTACATGTAACAATACTCAGAGGACTGCTCTGCTGCTCCGCAACCTGGGCTTCACTGCCATTCCCCTCCACGGGCAGATGAGTCAGGTATGGGCATGAACCCTCACAACAGAGTAGGCAGGGGGCCTGGGGCTTGGGAGATGGCTGCACCACACTGAGTGACACCTGCCTTTCAGGAGGAGTATTTCATAGCTAGAGGACTGGAGTGATCCATAGAAATTCAACTAATTTGAATGCCGACACTGGTTCTGTAATATTTAAAAAAGAAATTAGAGAAGTGAAATTTTTGAGTAGTTTCCCCCTCAGTTCTTTTGTGCCAGTATCTTATCAAGAGCATATTAACTAGAAACTAGAATGAGTGTTATTCTCTCATTCCCTTTTTGTCCTTTTTCCAGAATAAACGTTTGGGCTCTCTAAACAAGTTCAAGGCAAAGGCACGTTCTATCCTCCTGGCTACAGATGTTGCAAGCAGAGGTCTGGACATCCCACATGTGGATGTGGTGATAAACTTTGATATTCCTACCCACTCTAAGGTAAGCCTGTTTGTGTGCCAGCTGGGAGCTTCTGGTCACTGGGAACAGATAGACAAAGAAGGTGGGCAAAGGAAGAGAGACATATTTTCTCTGGTCTGTTGACTGGAAGCTTAATTCATGATTCTGTACATTGAAAGGGGTAGTTCAGCCTCTGCTATTGAGTTGGTATCTCTGTTTGCATGATCTCATGGCCTGGGTTGTAGAGGTGATCCTGTAAGTGGTGAGGGGAAGCAAGGAATGCTCTGTGTCTTTGCATTTCTGCTCAGACTGTATGTTTTGCCTTTTTACATTCAAGGGCTTTGAAAACAATTTTAACATATTGCTAGTTTCATGTAGTCATCTCTGTGTCTGTGATTGAGGTCTGCCTTCGTATTTTAAACTGTGTTTAAAAAAAAGAAAAAAAAAAAAGTTCTCTGATTATCACTGGTTAAGAAAGGTGTCCTTAATATGTCTCACCTTCATATCGCTAAAGTACAACAAAAGGAGAAGAAAGTAAGTTATCAGCTCTCTGTATGGAAAGTATGGGGTTATCTCAGGGATGTGACTGTTTCCCAGCTTAGTTCCAGAAAGCATACCATTAACCTGTACTTCAGGAATTGCTGTTATTGCTTACAATGATTAAAGATACTGTGCCTTGCAGACAGAAGAAAGCATGGTAGGTCTTTTGAAGACACTCCTTTTGTAAAAGCAAAAAAGTAAGAAAAAACCTGGGGGGGTGGCAGCTTGAATGGTGTTATTATGGTCTTTGTGCTCTTCTCTCTCATCTAACACATAGAACAGATCCTTTCTTACAATCCTCTGTCTGCAAATCCTCTATGGAGAACAGAGCATTTTAATTTCCATAATGTAGTATAAAACCTGGAAAACAGCCTTGAACCATATTGACCAAAGATGCTCAATAGACTCTTCTAAATTATTCTCAATCATCCTCTCTTTCACCATGCCTACCAAGTTTAAGTCTACTTGTCAGAGAGTTTCTCTGGAAGATGCACTATGGAGAGCACTAGATTCCAACATTGAAAATGCAGGCATGGGTTCACTATGAATATTAGCTTTCCAAGGAAGTGAGTGATAGTGAGTTTTAGCTTTCCAAGGAAGTGAGAGGGAAGTCTTGGCAAAGGTCATGTATTGCAACTTTTATCCTGCAGTCTGGAATAATTGAATTTGGTCTTCTCATTTAGAAAGAGATGAATTCAAGTGTTAAAACTGAAGTTATGCCTCCACTTAGGCCTATTCTCAAAATCTGATGCTGCAGTCCCTCCTGAGCATTTAATGCTGGCAGTATGTTCTTGACATTCTCTTGTTCTTTCCTAAAGAGAAAATATATAGGCTGATCTGCCATAAGATCTGTTCTGTGTTTGGTGAACATGTATTATTGCTTATCAAGAAAATTCTTTCCAGGATTACATTCATCGTGTTGGGAGAACAGCTCGAGCTGGGAGATCTGGCAAATCTATCACCTTTGTCACACAGTAAGTGATAAAATTTAACAGACTTATTCTTTCCAGCTGTGTTTCAGAGCAGAAAATATCTGACCTTATCCTGAGTGAGAATACAATACTGCTTTTCATTTTGAAGTGCCAATTGGTTTTATTTAAAGGGGAGAGAATTCAAAGCCTAGGGTGGGGAGGGAGGAAAGTCTAGAAAAATTCTAGAAGCAGGCATTCATTGAGCAGAACAGTTTATAACTGGACTATACAATATATATATTCTTTAAATATATAATGCAGGTTAAGTAACTTTGAGGGTGTTTTATAAACACTGAACTATTTGTCTAAAAAGATAATCTATACCAAATACTTCTGAACAAAGATGAGACGAGCTGGATAAATCAGAGAAGCCATGCCAAACAGCATCGTTTGGATGCAGCTGAGCTGCTGGTGAGACCATCAGCACAAACTAACAGTATCTGTGGGCTGGAGACAAGGGCTGAAGGCTGTGAGTGGTGACAACTGAGGCCCTCTCAGCAGGGCTGATTCAGGCTGGTGCCCTGTCTTCCCTCAGGTATGATGTAGAGCTGTTCCAGCGCATTGAACACCTGATTGGCAAGAAGCTGCCAGCATTCCCCATGCAAGAGGAAGAAGTTATGATGCTGACAGAGCGTGTGGCTGAGGCCCAGAGGTTTGCTCGAATGGTGGGTGCTGGCTTTTTGACCCTGTCCCCTCTGTTGTATTCTGAATTTCTTCAGACCAAACTCTGGGTCAATCTGTTGATTGCATTGCAGGAGCTGCGGGAGCAGGGAGAGAAGAAGCGATCTCGGAACGATGATGATGACACAGAAGAGGCTATTGGTGTCAGGAATAAGGTGGCAGGAGGGAAAAAGAAGAAAAGGAAAGCCTTCTAGTTTGGTATTTGAACAGACTTTTTTATTTTTCTCTTTATGGCCATCTTAGCTATCAAAAACAGTCTACCAAGCCATCTCCAGTGGATTTTTTTTCAGAACTACATATGAAATTTGGCAGTCCCTGAGGAAAAAAAAAAACAGCTACAGACTGAGCTTGGCCCATGTTGGTACCATGGCACCAGTTTTCCTTTCAGGGACACTGTCAGAGACCATCACCTCTGGACCTGGAAGCAGCTGTGGTCTGGCCCTGCTCAGTCACTACGAAGTGCAGTGTGAGTGCAGCTTTTGCACTGCTGCAGCCTGTCCCACTATCCAATCTCACTGAGTGCATCTGGAATCAGATCTGTCAGAAGAAAGAGGAAAAGGTTAAAAAGAAGTGACTGAGTTTTCACAGCATAGCTGTGATGCCCTTGCTTTGGAGAAGGGATGTGTTCAAAAATATATTTTGCTTAATTTTAAAGCTACCTGGTTTTCCTTGTCTTGTCACTGACCTGTTCTGTTCACTTTGTGTATCAGCTCTGCCAGAAGGTTTTCTTCTTGGGTCAATCCTAGCAATTCAGATGTGACATCAATACCTTAGATTTGTCAGCTGAGGAGCAGTCCAGCACAGAGAGAACAAGCTTCAGCAGGATGAAACATTCACTGCCTGGAATTCGATCCAATACCAGCTAATGATTGACACCCTCAAGGATAGGTCTGGGTTTTGGGTGGGGTTTTTGTGGCCGATTCTCGTAGTACTTACAAGTGAACACAAGAGGGAGGAATTTACATGGGAAAGCAACTCACAAGCTGGGAGGTGCAGAAAAACAGGTATCCTGGAAAGCTCTTTGTTTCCCTGAGCAGGGAATTTTGTTACTCTTAGGCAGAGTTCCATGCCAGGTAAGTAGACTTTTGCAAGAAAGAGATAAATGTACTTGATACAAAGCCAGAAGGTTACTGCTAGTTCTCATTGACAATAAAAATTTTCATACAGGATGTTCCTGCCGGTAGGCAGAGTGAGAAGCTCCTGCATATGTAAATTTACTGAAAACATAATGTCCAGGATTCATAAACTGGATTTTGTGCTACATGAAAAACAATGTTCAAAATAGTCCTTTTTAGATCTAAATGGAAAGTAGAAATATTGCAGTAGTCAAGATAAGCACAGTGGTTATTTCACACTGTTGGCATAAATCTAGTATCTACATGTATGCTACTCAGAATGCTTTTACACTTTTGTTAGGGGCAGTACATTCTGCAAAGAATTGCCAGGAAACCTAGGTCTGTTTTTTCATGAGGTACTGAGCTACTCTTTGGAGCAAAAAGAGGGACAGTGTTCTCACTCTTTATTTATGATGTAGCAGTTTACTTAAATCTCCCAAATATCTTCAAGTCTGGTAGCTCTAAAATGGTCTTGAGTCAGTGGCAGATTGTAAGTGTATAAATCTTGGGTATGTTCACTGCTAAGAGCCTTTGTGTAAAGGAGAAAGAGTGTTTATCTTCCCTGGGTCCCAGCACAGAGGGGCAGGGGTGAAAGGCCATAAATGAGAACATTTTACAGGGCACTTTGGTAGCAAACCACACAGTTAAGAGCCCTAGAATGCAGCAGAGAGAGAACAAAATGAGTGATAATATGGGTGGAGATGCAAGTGCTTGTTCCCCATGGAGCAAGGGAACACTCCCAACTGTCCTGCTGGGTGCTTGAACAAAATGTCTTATTCTTTGCAGGCAGGATAGGGTTGGTTCCAGTATCAGCAAAGGAAGCTTCAATCTCTCTGAGGGTCCTGGATCCCTGGAAAACCTCTGGAGTGTTATTGCCAGCTATGTAATGGATGAGATGCAGAGTCAGTCCTGAAGCAATCTTGTAAAGTGATGTGAAGGGCACTCTGACTGCTGGAGGAGGTAGGGCAGGGCACTCTGACTGCTGGAGGAGGTAGGGCAGAGTCATTCCTTTCAGAATTCCTTTCAGGTTGATGGAGTCTGTAGCATCTCACTGTGTTCTTCCTATGTGGAAGCCTGCAGCAGCAGAGGGGATGTCTTGTCCCTTGGTGGAGTCAAAGGTTATCCCTCTTGCAGTACAAGAATATTGGTGGAGAGAAATACAGCTGCTCCTTGTGAAAGAGTACAGAGCCTCATTGAGGGGAGTGACTAGACAGCTGGCCACCTCCCTTGATTTGGAATGACAAGCTGTAGAAGCACTTGACATTAGAAAAGCAAAGGTCTCACCACACCCACATTCTCACTGGTGCCTCACCTGCCACAGGTATGTGCATTCAATTTAAACTAAAAATATCTCAACAGGTTGGAGGGGCAGGAAATGGTTTCTTTATTGTAGCTACTCCAGGGGGGCTGGGTCAGAGGGTGTTTTTATAACTGAAGTGGAATTGGGAGTGTCTGGAGATGTATTTGGGCAAAACAGAATTTGCAGCCAGCCTAAAACAAAATCTCTAGATGATCTAATGAAGCATGAGGGGAAAAGAATGAAGTGAGACCTGTCTCTCTCTGAATAAATGTTCAGAAAAGACCAGCACTGGTATGTGCATGGCTGCATACTTTCATACAACAGCTGCTGCCAGTGTGTTTGTTCAGTCAGGAGGGCTTTTGAGGGGCAGTTCTGGAGCACACCCCTGCACCCTCTGGAGTTTCACACAGCAGGGAGCTGAGTGGACGATTAACCTCAGCATGACGTAAGGTAGGATTGGGCTAACACAATTTGTCATATTTTTGTGGTTAAAACTCGGGTGAAGTTTCAATGAAAGCTGTGTTCTCAAAAAATGTTCAGTGGGGATGTTTGCAGTTTGAAACAGTTCTGCACTTCCAAAGTACATAATGAGAAGGTAATTATTTATATATTTGTAATACATATTTTAAATTATGTTTTATGCTTTTGATTTTTAGTACCGTGTAGGTGAGTACTTGGGGCAGCAACAAATAGGGATAGAGTGTCTTTCATTTAAATGTTGTAGAGCTAACAGAAGCGGGTCTACCCTTCTGAGGGGAGAAATAAAAGTAAATATGGATATCAGCATGGATAACTAACTTCAAGATAAGTGACAATAGCTGCAAAATAGTAGCAGCCCCTGCAACCACCCAGTGGTCCAGTACAGGAGCTGCATTGAACTGACCCATCTGAAAAGGATTTGGCCATGTCAGTTCCCCAGTGCCATGCACCTCCTGCCCAGGGGCTGCAAGGGAAGGCAAGGGCCAGAAAGCACAGCTGGCAACCAAAGTGGGCAATCCAGGGCCTTTTTCTGTGGCAGCAGCCTGAGCCTAATCTTCTAAAAGTAGTGAGGCACACATGAACTCATTCAAGGACCTGACAGCCCACCTGTCCCCCTGCCCCCAGAAAGGTAGAGATAACTAAAGAGGGAGACCTGAATGCCATGACTTTTCTAGCAACACCACTAACTTGTGCTAAGAAGAGTCTCAGTTTAGGAGGAATTCTCAGAAGTAATTGGCAATCTGGAAGGCTTTAGTTTACAAATCAGGACTGAAGTTAGTAAAAATTCACAGTTTAACCAAGCACAGAAGAAGGAAAATAACAAAGATACTTAAAAGCCCTTGAACATACCTAAGAAAGAATGGAATTCATTGCATGACCTGTGAAAGACACAGGCATGTACCAACCACTCTGATGATGTATAAATGTGAAGTTGTGGTTTGCCTGCAATGACATGTAAGGAGCTTCTATAAACATTCAAGTGAGCAATTAATTACTGTAAATGTTGCAGAGTAAATGCTGTAAAAATCCAGCTTTGGTGCCAGATGTAGTTCATGTAGTCATTCTGAATTCTTACTCCTCATCCTTATGTACTTAGTAGATTTTTTTGGGGGGGGCAGGGGAGAGAGGGACCCCCAACAATTGTAAACACAGAGAATCAGAATGTGAGTTTCTGACAGAATCCCAAGATTTGGTGTTAACTCCCGAACTTTAAAAAAAAGGTGTGAAAGACACTTTCTTAGTTTTCAGATGGCTTTTTCTCATGGTCTGACTAGGAAGGCTTCTTTTGAATAACAACATTTAAAAGGGAGAACTAAGGAAGTTTTGTTCCTCTGGCACCTAAGAAATGGAAATGGTTACTTGATCTCTGGCCCAAGGATGAATACAGCCATGCCTGCAGTGCTGTATCTCTTCCTGAGGACCTTTCAAATACAGAAACTTAGGGTGATGACAATAACACTTTCTCTCTGCTTCCAAAGCCCCCCTGGGGCACCAGTGTTTGCCTTCCTGAGCATGGGAATCGAGTATCTGTCGTGCCATGCCTCCTGGTAGGATGTGTTGGACTGTGCCAAGGTCGTGCCTGGTTGTGCAATAGAAGACAGTGGCACTGTGCAGTTTTTCGATGTTGATATTGTAGGTCCTCAGGGATGGGTGGATGCTTTTGGAGCTTGTTCAACACTTTTTCAGGGAAGCACCTACAAGCCTGAAGCTGTGTTTCCTAGAGGTTAACACAGGGTAATTTAGCATGCCCAAAGGGAAGAGAACTCTTTACCTTTGCCTGCTTTTCAGGAGGATACTCATCACTGCAGAAATGTACATGCTGGTCTGTTGCCTCTCTCTACAATAAAGTTGGGATAGAGCTCTTGTAAGAGGCTTCTGCCTTCCTTTGGGCTTGATGCTTGTAAATGCTCCTGAGGAAAGGGAAATGTAATGTGGGCTTCCTATGAAAAAAGTGGGAAAAGTTTTTTCTTGTGTCTCACAGAGACCTTTGCTTCTGTCCATCACTTCCTCCTCCTCCTTTTTGATATTTTTCAAGGAAGGTAGGTATTTTGGCATTTATTCCCATTTGGACTTAAGTCCCCCCTCCTTAATCCTGCTCAAATTTTTCACTCACAAACATGCCTCTGTGTAAAGGAAAGCAAATAGCAAAACTTGCTCTGCAGGTTATCTGTGTGATATAGATGGAGGACTGCTTGATAAGGGTGAACTGCTTTGGTTATGCAGGCTTCCAGAAAAAAAAAGACTCCTTTGTGTGCTTTTCAACATTTGCTCCATCCCAGGAATAAGGCTAAAGCATGAAATTTATTGGTTTTGATGTAGGAGAAAGTCTTTTGCACAATATGAGTTGGAGCCACAAAAGTACATCCTTTCCTGCAGCAGCAACATAAGCATCCATGGAGCAAGCCTGGGAGAGAAAGTGTGGAGGATCATTCAGTTTTATTTAAAGCAATAGAAATTAAGGTACCCCAGAGTCATGCATGTAATTGCATATACTTGGTCTTCTGTCTTAACTCAGTTAAGGAAATTTATAACAGGAAATGCCCAGCCTGATCTATCCTTGACAGCTTCTGTGCTTGGTGTATCATCAGCAGGGAAGTAATACTGCTTATCCTTCAATATGTATTCAGAATGATAGATTTGCCACAACTGAGTGATTTCCTATTACTGTTGCTCATGTGCATGCTTACAGGCTTGTTAAGCCTTTACCCTGGTGCCTGCCAGAGGCTGTCTTTGGTCATTAAGGATTAGTCTTCTCCAAACAAAATCAACAACATGAAGCAGACAGCCTAACAGACTCCTGACTCCAAAGCAGCTTTCCATGCCTGTAGTTGCAGGTTTCAAGATGCTTCTTGGAAATCCTGAGAGCTTTGAGCTGTTTTCCATTGGATACACTCAAGGGATGTATATGTATTTTAGTCTAGTCTTCCTCCACCCATTGGTGAGAATTTCTTCAGTATTATCTAGGAATCTTGGAATTGGCTTCCCAATTTCAAAAAGAATTTAGATAAAAATGCAAACTTTTAAAAATAAAAAAGGCTGTTCTCTCCAAAATGGATAACATAGTGAGGAATGAGTATAAAAGATCTGTGGAAGAAATGTCAGAAACAGATTTTTTACTCTAAGATGGAATTTAGACATAAGCACAGGCAGGTGTGAGGTTATCTGGCTGGCTGTAGCCAGGCCTTCTCATCTTGGGTGAGTTTGTTAGAGAGCTCTTCCTTGCAAAAAACCTGCTAGTGTTTTGTGACCCTTTGGTTCTTCCAAAGCTGCCACCCAGATATGACTTCTATACTCCAATTGTACTGCTTCTGTCTAGTTCAGAGGATGACTTTTTGAAGATCTATTATCTGTATTCTCAGGCTCTTCCCTCCTCTTTCAAATGCTGCCACCTGGTCTGTCTGATGAATTAGTGTGGAAATTCCCTCTCCATCAGGGTTGCATTAAGCTGATGAAGGGGAATCACTGTCACTAGTGTTGCTCTTGTACTTGCACGGACTGCTTGTGAATATGTGACTGCTGTGTCCTCTGAAAATCCTAGAGCAGAAAATTGTGGCTCTCTCGGATTTAGTAGAAGCAGCAAATGTAGGGGAAGACTTGACTGCTGCAAGGGCCCTGTTAGCTTCCTGTTGTGCAATGGTAAGGGAGCTTGCTGGAGGGCATGGTATCAATTAAATCTCTGGTGATTGTCTTTATCTCTGTATCTTACACATACAGCCAATGAGGTTTCCTTTTTTTCTATTTTCCTTTTAACACAAGCAGCCCTTTGGAAAGCTAATTATTCTGTTCTTTCTTGAAGAGGAAGGTGGAGCCCCTGAACTGGCTGTCCTCTGCCAGTCAGAATAAGCAGATTAAAAACCTCTCCTCCTTTGTCATGTTCTTTAGTTTCCACTACTTGGGCCGGGGCAGTCTCAGCTGGAAGTGTCCAGCTTTGTTAGCCCATTGTTTCTCTGATCACCTGAGATCTACAGGGCTGTGTATTACCAATTATAGGAACAAGACAGAAAATGTGCAGGTGGGGATGCTTCTGTGCCTCAAATGGCTTGTGGGTTAATGTCCAAAAAGATGCCGAAGTCTGTGGAAAAGACAGTGCTGTAAGTTATTGACACGTGAAAATACAGGGATCAAGAGGAGGACTGATGGGTGGAGAGGCCCTCTTTTCCAGCAGGATAGTGAATTTGCATGAAGCTGTTATCTCTCTTGGTGGGAAAAGACTTGACAAATAGAGAACTGAAGCCAGCCATGGTTGGGTGACCTTGCTTTGAAGTGACTTCTGTGATCTGGATACTCATTTCCTCTGCCTTCATGATGGCAGGACAAATGAGGAAATTTCTGCTTGCTTTGCCAAAGTTGAGCCATGAGCCTTAAAACCAGAAGCTGTGAGCCTTAAAATGAATTCTGTAGAGGGAAACAGCTTATGAGCTTCTGTGCTGCCCTGGGTTCTGCTTTGGCTGGAAGGCTTTTCTCTGTGACTGCCGTGGGCAATGGGCTGAGCCTCGTGGCAGAAACCAGAATTGCCTGACCTACCAGGTGCTGGTACAGCAGAGCAGGTGAGCCTGCCTGCTCTGCATGTCGGCAGAATCCCAGAGGCACACTTGGCATCTTTCTGCTCTCCTGAATTGTCTTGCCCGATTGCATCATTACCCAGTCCCATCATTTGATCAGATAAGGCTTACCCAAGGGATTGCACTAAGCTGTGGAAGCATTCCGTGACTGGTGTCTTGGGACAGTGATGCTTGCAGGTGCATGAAGTTGGGGAACCACCTCTCCTGTGACTGAGGGACAGGGAATCTCCCTGCACAGGCTGGGGTAGGGAAGCTCCTCTGCCCACGAGTGCCTGAGTGCACTACCCTCCCTGCCTTCAGGCTTTTCCACGTGGACTGACTTGTTTCTTTGGAAGCATTGGCCAAGGGTTCCCTTCACATAATTAACTGACAATGATGTGCTTTGTTTCTTCAGCTGGCACAGACCTGCTGAGTTCTGCTTCTGAGATCCTTCCCAGGCAAGATTTCCTCTTGCTCAACATGTCCCAGAATGTGTTGCATTAGTAAGCTTCCATTATTTGGTGTTTTTTTGGAACCTCCAATCTTCTCACACCACCTTTAGCCTCTCCTACATGTTTGAATCCCTTCCTTCACCATGAAAGTCTCATATATGCATCCCCTTTTCTAAGCACCTTCTGCACTCTCTCCTGCTTACTTGTTCCCAGCCTTGCCCCCCCCCAATAGCCTGCAGCCAGGCCCTCTCTTCAGGGCTGGTTCTGTGCTTTGCTGTTCATACTGCATTGCAATATGGTCCTGCAGGCTCTTCTCCTGTCTGTCTAACAGGTGTCTGCCCAAGCTGTTTGCATCCCGTTCTGTTCTGCTTTTGTTTTCCAGAGTATAGGGAAGATGTGAGCTGCCTCAGTAGTTCCCACGTGGCTCTCCCCATCTTCACTGTAGTTTAGGAAACACTTGTGTGCCTTGAAGCCTCTCACCAGAGGAAGCTACTACAACCCCTGTGCAGGTAGAGGTTCTTCCACTGCAGGCATATCCCACCTCAGTTGTTAAGGGACTGGCTGGAATCTGTGTTTCCAGGTGCTTTAGAAGATACCAAACAAGTAGGTGTATGATAGAAAGTAACAGATCCTGTTGAGCTCTCTGGGCAAGTCTCTTGTTAATTAATGATAATCTTGTTAATTAACACTGCTTGTTAGGAAAAGATGGTTTATTTATATTCAACCACTAGTTTCAACTCATTACTGGTAGTAATCAATTCTTTTTGATAAATTATGAGAAGGATGGTTAGATGTAGGGCAAAATAGTCAAAATTTTGTGCTGTCCTGCAAGGTTAGGATACATCCTAACCAGTAATAGTTTCAACAGTGTCATTGTTCAGCTCAATGATTATAAATGAGTAGTTAAGAAAGTCAGATTTCAATTGGCCAGCAGAGGTTTTAACCATGCACACATCTAGATTAACCACTCCGGAGATTGGGGATTATCAACTGTTACGCAATAGCAGACTTTTTTAAAAATTGGAACAGGACTGTTAACAGATGCTGCATTTGCTAAAGAAACCAGATTGTCATGTAATACATCCAGAATGTGTGCTTTGTTTGGAAGAATCATGCATGTGGATTGCTACTTTTTTTTGCCTTTACCTCTAGTGACAGCACACTGCTGATCAGACAGGTGAATCATTAGAGGCTGGATTTAGTTCTTATTTGGGTTGTTAAGTAAGAACTGAAGTTGGTTTGGTTCAGTTCTGGCTCAATGCAGCTTCAGATCTACTGTGTGTGTTCAGTTCTGACTGAGGGAAAGCTAAGCCCATGTACTGTGAAATCTCATGATAACTTGAATCCCATGTGTATCACAGCTCTGTAATTTGATAAAGCCCTTTGAGCAATAATATTGCTCAAATCCATAGCATATGTGGGTGGGATCCCTTCATTCACATACAGCACAAGCTAGGTTTTTTTTTCAAATCAGTTCATGCCACATAATGGGATGTGTTGTGTACCAAGCAGAAAGTCTTTGCTAAAATTTGTAGTGATCCTTTGTGCTTTTTAAAATGTAGGCACAAAGGCACTGCATTTTTTGTGTGATCAAATAAACCTCCCCACTTGTCCCAGAGAGGGAATAATGCTTGCTTGTTGAAATGCAGCAGCACTACCTGGTGCCCAAAAGCTGATGGATCTTATCCTGGGTGATGTCTCGTCTGCAGCCAGGTATTCCTGGAAAAAGCAATATATAAGCTTTTAGAGAAAGCTACTTGTGTTCCAGTTGGTGTTTCATGACTGCAAACAAGTTATAGCAGCTTGTTCATGATGAACAAGAAAGGGACTATCAGGCAATGCAACACCTTTGGAAGAGGAGAAGAACCTGCTGCAGAGAGGCAAAGCTTCTCCTTGCTTATTATGCACACACCAAGAGGCATCCCTCATCTCTGATGCTTTTCTGCATTGCTCATACCATTAGCTGAAGCTGTGTTTGCATTTCTGAAGAGGTCAATTGGCAATTAAACCTGCGTTCAACCCTTCCCTGGGATATGGCTGTCACTTACAGTGTCGCTTTTGTTTACCAAGCAAAATAGCCAGGGCTGCTGGGTCTGGAGAGACACGGGGTGTCCAGGGGCTCCCATAGGAGGCTTGTCCATCACACCCAGCAGAAAGGGGCTCCTTAGGTTGGAATTACTCGTCCAAATGGTTGCACAGGACCTCTTTCTCTTCATACTGTGAGCCAGAAGCTTTGTAAGCCTTCTCTATTTCAGCCAAGTCCTCTCCATTTGGTTATTAATAATGACTGCACACTGATGTTCTTTCCCTCTAGCTTAGGGGAGCTCCTGGGTTGTCAAGAAGTTTGGAAGAAGAAGAATCAATGCCAGGGACATGGCAATCAGTTGTATTTTTTGTCTAGTTCAGACCTCGCCTTCTCCTAGCCCTGGGCACAACATCCAGTCTGGAAGTTCACATTTAACAGTTTAATGCTCTTTTCTAATCCAATATTGCTGCTTGTCATTGTAAACATGTCAGGTTTACAATATCTTCAGTGACCATAGCAAATGTGAGATAGCAAATATTTTCACAGGCTTATCTGAAATCAGAAGAGGAGTTAAATGAAGCTGTGAGGTGAGACAAGGAAACTATCCTAGCAGCAGATCAAGAGACACTTTTGAGTTCTGACAGCTGGTCTGAACTGTCAGTGGAAATTTCCACCTGAACTTTCAATGGAATAATGGACTTTCGGTCAAATGAGTGAGGAGTATCTGTGTATGTGTGAGTGTTTAAGACTATATATTTGAGGGGTTTTTATTCCTTTGCATGAATCAGAAAACTTAATAATAGTAGGAATTTTATGCACAGACTGCATTTTTCAGTTCACTTTCCCTTTGAGATTTCCACTCTTTATTGTGAAAGATTTAAAGGGAGAATAATTAAATGGATTACATTAGGCCCCCACTTCAGTTCTCAAGTACTTAATCTCTCTGGCTAGGATTCAAATCTATGGCCTCAAGTGCTCCATCTTTAAAAAGTGGAGCTACTGAACTAGAAGATAGCATTTAAAGAGTGCACATCTTTTGGATCTGCGTCCCAAAGCAAAGGAGACCCATTGCAGAGGAACAATAGGTAGATATGTTTCATATCCTGCAGTGAATTTTCTATGGAAAACCATTTTCAGTGATGCTTCTGGCTTGCAATTGCCCATTCTCTTTCTCAACCTGCCTGACTGCCACTTCCACTCCTGGCTTGTCATTGCCTTCTCTTGCTCTTCCCTCCCCAGCTACCATTTCCACCACCAGCACCCTCCCACCTTGCAGGTCCTGCATTTTTATCTAGTTGTAGAAGACACTGCAGCCACAGAGGGAGAGTGTGGCTGGCAGTGCGAGGCTGGGTGTGGCTGATAGCAGGGTGTGTGTGCTTGCATACAGGTATGTGTGTGTTTGTGTGGGTGTGTGCCTGCCAAAATTAGGTAGAAACTGCAGAAAGAGGCCTCATTTTACAGAAGCCAGCAGGAATGCTAGCAGGCCTCTGAAACACACCCATGTGGTTGGTATGTCCCTTTGGGAGCTCAGTGTCTCTGGTGATACTTGGGATTGGAGATTTCAGAAAGCAGCGGCTGTGATTAGCAAGCAGACTGGAAAGAAACTTGAGAGACCTTAATACTGATGCAACTACTGGTCACTTCTGGCAAATGCTGCATTAAGAGAATAATTTAACAAAAGGGTTTTGGTGGGAGGAGTAAAGAACTGAAATGCAGTCCTGGGCCTCCAGTGAGGCAGAATCCAGGGATACTGCCTGTGTTGTCCTGGAAGCTGGAAGAGCAATCCACTCACCTCAATGCACACCATGATGGAGGAAGCAGTGGAAGGAGACCTGCATGCATAATCTTGTGCCAAGTGAAAAGAGGGTGCCCAGCAATATAATGGCCTTTTAATTGCGGCATACTGAGCTCTGTTGCCCAGCCAGTTCCATCCTTCACCCAGGATGAGCATCCTAAGCAATCATCTGGGCTCCCCCAGCAGTGGTGGGACCCACTGCCCTCTGTGCATGAGATGTCCAGGCTTCCAGGACATATTATCCATCTGTGCCAGAAACCAAGTGTTTCCCAAGGCTCCTGGATTGCCAGAGGGAGAGGAGTCCTCAGGATTTGAGTGAGAAGGCATTTTGTGCATGCTGAAAACATGGCCCTAGCCCTAGCCTGATAAAGCACACATCCTGCTTTTCTCCTGTCTCATCTCTGAGCATTTGCAAGGCTACAGTGGTCTTTTTGGCACATGCACATTAAGCTGGGGAAGGACTTGAGCATGGACCAAGCTAGTACTCCCCTAATGGATGCTGAATCTGAGTGAGTCCTTGAGCAGCCCTCCAAGATATATGACAAGTTTTATGGTCATCTATAATCAGGGCCAAGCAACAAACTTTATCTTGAGTGAACCATCAAGCAGAAGTGAGGCGTTGGCTTTATGTCATGTACATATAATCTGGTAACTATTACTCACTGGCATTTCTGCCAGATAAGCGCTGGTCTGGCTCTTCTAACAGTCTACAGCTCTAACCCACAGGAACACAAACCATCTCCCCTCAAATCACAAGCACCCACAGATTGTAATGCCCATGGCCCCTGGGAGATGGCTGTGTCTGTGCAACAGACGAAAAGCAGGCAGGTAGAGTCCCCAACCCCATCTGCCTGAGCTTTGCTGCCAAGCCCCCAGCACCCCAGAAGAAACTGCACAGAAGAGAAGCTCTTTCTCTCAGGACTGCAGCGAGACAACCTTCAGTAGGGCTGGCACCAGAGCACTGTGTGTTATCATGTTCTTTGCTTTCATTTTCCTGAAGCCTGACTGAGATTCCCACTGTGGTTCTCTGCACGGCTCCTCAGCAGCTCTCCAGCTCCAGGAGGTGACACTGGGAGTTGTGACACTCCGAGAACAAGAACTGCCTGTCCTGGGGACCTGCTCTAAACTGTAAGAAACTATTTGGGATCAATAGGCTGTGAATTCAATTACTTGACCTTATCTTATAATTGTTCCTTATATTTTTCTCCCCTGATGCTCATTTCTGTCAAGAAAAATCATAGCATTGATTAAAGGTTAGTCTGCACACACTGACCAAAACTGCTGTGGTCAGTGTGTGCAGACTAACCAAGCTGTGGTTCTGCAGTCAGTACCAGACTTGTATGTAGCCATTTTATAGAATCAATAAAGTTGGAAAAAGTCTTCAAGATAATCAAGTCCAATCAGATATTTCTGATTAAACAAGTATTTTTGATAATTTATCCAGGAGAGACAATATTGAGTTTATGCCAGGTTTTATGCTGGTTGCATGCTTGTTCATAAAAAATAATCCAAAACCTATCAATGTTTTTGTTTTTCTTTTCTGATGAAGTCTAAAAGGGAGGAATGATTTATGTTGGATCTCAGCTTTTCTTTGTGCTATGGTGGTGATGTTTGATCCAGCAGCAGTAAAGAAGAATTTTCCCTATCATTGAGCAGGGTCTTTTTTGTGTGCAGCCTGATTCCCAGGAATGCTCCTTGCATGGAAGCACTCTCCTACAGAACCTCTTACCCAAGACACTGCTGGCAGGAGAAATCAGATTCCAGGTCAGGCTGGCTATCTCAGAATCTCTACTGCCAACAGCCACCCGTGAAAGAGGGAGCCTGATCCTCTCCCAGCAAGAATCTCAGCCAGTCTTTGCGACCCACATCCCACAATGTGGAGAGGACAAGGAGGGAAAAGGGGAAACTACTCCAGACACAGTGGGCAAGGAATGCCAAAAGGAACATCGTTCATGGCCAGACAAGGGTACCAAAAGCAGGACTGGGACACAAGGGCAGCAGAGGCTGGCACCTCCAGGAGTGCTTTGCTGAGAGTCTCTCCATCATGTCCCACTAGCTAAAGATGCAGCCAGATATCTCCTTTCTCCTAAATCATTACCCCAGCCTTGGAGTCAGTCTTTCTGGGAGAGAGCAAATGCAGGTCCTCCTGGATCTTCCCTGGCCACTCTTCCTTTCCAGGGGTGTGTTTTCAGATCCCTTGTTTACTGAGAGTTATTTTCCTAAAATGTCTGTTTATATACAATACCCAGTCATGCATACCAGGGTAACTTGCTGCTTTGGGAATGCATCAGCATAAAAGCAGATGAGGTTAATGTCATGAAGGAGGGCTGCAGCATTCTTTGCTGAACTGGTAAGAGAGTGGGCACAGGAAACCTCCAGGAAACTACATCTAGAGGAATGGCTCAGTTGTCATGAGTGAAATATTTATCAGCATACTGGTGAAAGTACTACAGGAGGTGATAAATCTAATTTTTTTTAACTTGTTCATGGCCTTAAAAAGCACCAGTTTTGTTGTATGATAAACCTCTTCCTGGCCAAAGTGATCACAGTCACAGTTTCTTTCAGCTGTTGTCAACTTATTTCTGCCCATTCTTGCTCCAGCTTCTACACTTCTGGAGTACGAAAGGCTGTGATACCTGTCCCCATGGGACAGGAGCATGTTCAAGGCATGAGCTCAGCCCAGGTTCAGCAGGTACTCCAGGAGCTACCCCCTGCCCCTGTGTTTCCAGGTACCAGGCTGTTCACACCTGGCATTGTGTGCAGAAGTGATCCTGTTGGCAGCATTGCAAGAGCATCATGTTCCTAGTGAAGGACCAGGCAGTCCATTTCTGTAAGCAAGGTCTGCTCACCAATTAGGAACACTATAACAGTTCATTCACAGGTTTGAAAGTTTCTGTTTATATGATATACTCACTAACATTGATTTCAATATTTTAATAAATCTCCTTGTCCTTTTCTCGATCAAATCTATCCCTTTCCCAGTAAATGAAAGTCCTGTACCAGGAGTTAGGGCATTTAGGAGCCAGGAAGAGAAAGGAGCTGGCCAAAACCTGCTCATTTAAAGAAGGGAACGTCTTTGAGAGGAGGCAGCAATCAGCACAGAAAGCAAATCATTGTTACATACCAGAAATGTTTATATTTTTCCTGAGACTGAAAATGGCAGAGAGCACAGCATGCAGTTTGGAAGAACTGATAGCTGCAAAGACAAGTAAAGGTTCTGAAGGACACCAGAATGTGTTTCTTCTGCAATTATTTTAGACAATATTTACTTTTTGGTGCAACACTCTTCATTTCCAAAGGAAAACTATTAAACTCTTAGAGTCTTAGGGTTTTTGGTAATCCTTGGATACATGCTTTCAAAGTCAGAACTTGAGGGATTCAAGGACAGGACACCCAGGAGAAAGTCCAGTATTATGCAAAGATCCCACATGTCCCTTTCCAGGAATGACACCCCCTCCCTTGTCTTCTCTCCTGTCTAAGGCAGTGGTGCCTTGAGCTGGCTGGCTGAAGACCATCCCTGTGCCAGGCTCTTTCCAAGGGTGTCATAATGTTTGTACCTGAACTGATTTAAAGATGAAGAAAACAGATGGAGCTGGCTGTAATGTTAGCTCAGGATGACTGTGATAAGTACTGGCAGGGGGATGTTTTTCAGGGAGCAAGGCTGTTCTTCTGTTGTTAAGCTATCTGTTGTGCACAGGTAGCTAAGCAGAAGGAATGGCACAAACCTATTCACAGTGCAGCCAGTATCACTGGTCAAACGTAAACATGTTATTTAGACACATTCCAGAGCGCTATGCACCATCTCTCCCCAGGCATCTGCTTGCCTTATTACTTGTCTTAATAAAAGATGTTATCTCAGTCCCTGCACCTCCAGACACGCTTCCTTCCCCATGCCTGGCTGAGCTGAGGGGTCTGCAGCATTCTGCCATTTGCTGAGACACTGAAGCCAGTGGAGGAGGGCTGGCCCAGGGCAGCACTGGGCACCACTGGGCACTCCACCCCACAGGAGGGAGCAGGGCCGAGCAATGCCAGTGGCAAGAAGGGGCAGGGAGCAGAGCTGACTCAGGGAGAGCCCAGCTCTCATCCTGCTGCCTGAGAACTGGGAGTTGTGGGTGCCTGCTGCCCAAAGGGGTCAGAGCCTGCTGCTGTCCCTGACTCTCCTTGTCAACTGTCCTTCTCACTACCAGCAACCACCCTGCTTGTCCAGGGCTGCAATATGGCCAAAGCAAGCAGTTTGGCTACCAACAGCCTCCCACCTAAAGGAACTTCCAACATTACCAGCATTTTGCTACTGGGTTGTGTTTAAATTATTTTGGAGATTTGCTATGCAATTCAGCTGTCACGTGTAAAGATCTGTATCGTTCTCTTGTCTCCATCTCTGTTGGAAAGAAATGGGTAGTTCTCAGGTCTGATTTGGTTTGTCTTGAAGCAGATCAACTGCAACTATCCTGGAAGTGTCCCTTTCTCTCCACCAACTATAGTGAGAATCCACATGACTGCCTCCAATGAAGAAGTCTGCTCTGTAGACACCTAGGAGTCAATTTGATAGTCCATGCTATGGTGCCTAGTGTCATTTGGGATTTTCTGTGTTATTAGAGTGAGCTAATGCTCCAGAAGGATTGATTCCCACAGCTCTTGTATCTTATATGCCATACCTATGCTGTTCACTGAGTAACAGGTAACAGAGCTACAGCACCTTCAATTAACTATTTATCTCTGCTGGTGTACCAGAATTAAGTCCTTACAGTGGGCTAAGTACCTACATATCAGCTGGCCATCTCAACTCTGAAATAGCCAGGGAGATTGAGCACTGAATCCATTTGCTCATACAAAGGTGATTTCAGATGCCTAAGGGTACCCAAAACATCTGCACAGGGCTGCCAGATCTGATAGAGGAGGTATGGGAAATTCATGTGCTCCTGCAGTGGTCACTGGAAGCTGAGCAGGAGACACTTGGGCATCTCAAATGATGCTATGCTGGTGTGCGAGCAACTAAAGTGAGGCCCCAGGCAATCCAGGCAACCACACCTGGGAGCATTTCAATGTACACAGAAATAGGCACCTGCATCCATCAGCTGGGACAGTCCTCCTGACCTTATGGCTGTTTGGGAGCTGAGACACTCAGTTCACATTTAGGTAACAACCATCAGACATCTAAATTTAGGTGCCTCTATCTGTAGGTTACATCCTGTCCCTAAAGCGAGGAGACAGCCATCTCACCTTTCTGGTGTGATCACTGTGCCATTTGTACTCACACCTGCAGACCAGTGGTGCCTCTCCACCCTCCTTGGCACAGCATGAGAGCCATGGACACCATGTGTCACACTGCAGTGAGTCAGCAGCCCTTAGGATCCTAAATCCCTTGAGATTGTTTTTAAATGTAGCCCCATTAGCCTTCTGAAAGTACAGGTCATGCTTGATGACTGACTCTCATGGATTTCTCAGGCATTCTAAAAAATGTCTGTGTTACTTTTATCTTTTCTCCTTTTTTTTCTCCTGATATAATTTGACATGGTCTATTCCATGAGGATTTTTGTGTCTGTGCAAATGTAGGGAAGTACCTGGCAGTCCATAATGTGCTCTGACAAGATGCAAATAGGCTGGCAGTGACCAGTGACCTTTGAAATCTTCTTGGGATGCTTTCCTAAGACAAGTTGGATCCCACTGAGATGCTGCTAAGCTCCTCTCTATCTCTACTTATTTTCTCTTCTCATTTTTCATAACTGCTTCCTTCTTGGCTGGCTCACTAAGCCCAGGACCTGCTTTAAAGTTCAGATTAATTTCATGGACAGAAACCTGGTATGTCCTTTCCTAAGAAGCCTTGGGATTTTGCACTGAAATAAAAATTGGAAGGACATGAAGAAGTGTCTTAGGGCTCAGCATAGCCCACCCCACAGTAACTGCACTGAGTGTTGCCTTTCACTGGATGAGCCACTCATCCCTGCAGGTCCTCATGAATTTCTGTGGGGTGTGGAAGAGAGGACTCTCTCATATGAGTTTTTGGCAGTCTCCACATGTGAGATTCAAAAAGGATCAGCGCCCAGAAATAAGCCAGAATCCCTAAAACAAACAAAATTAACAAGCAGATGAGACACCTGTGGGAATTTAGACCTCAGCACACGCATGTGCAGCTGCTCTACCTCCACCCCTTGTTTTGGGAAGGAGCACAAACTTTGTGAGGTGAGGGCGATTTTTAGGTTTGGGGCTGTGTGTAGGGACTGAGCGCTTCATGCAGATAGGCCTTGAATTGATGTCAATTCCTTAATCAGGATAATGAAATACTCCCAGTGAGTAACATTTAAAATAACAAATGAAGTCACCAACACATTGGATATACTCGAGGATTTAGATGGGGTTGTGCTGATAGGTGTGTCAGGCCAGAGGCATAAAATGTAGAGCAAGGGGGAATTTGTCATTGCCTGGGCCAGCAATTTGGACAAAGTGACTCAGTGCTGGTGAGCTGAACCGAACCTTCAGAGAGCAAGGCTGCTCTGAGCGAGGCACAAGGGAGCCGAGCTGCCCCTTCCAGGGAAGGAGCTGAGGAAAGCCGAGCTGCCCCTTCCAGGGAAGGAGCCGAGGAAAGCCGAACTGCCCCTTCCAGGGAAGGAGCCGGTGGCTCTCTCTGGCACGGGTGGAAGGGACAAGCAGAGCAGACGTGTCCCCACACGCATTGCAGCACCTGTTGAGAACCCGGAGTAACAAACCGTGTCCGGATCCACGCTTGCCACCCGGCTCTGGGCACTGCTCACACACCAAGCCTCCTCACGGCCTGCTTTGCAAGCAGTTTATCGGGCGGGCAAGCAGGCAAAGACACGAAAGGCTGGGAGCAGGGAGGGGACGCACTGCTATTCATAGTGGCGGTCCCCACCCACGGGTGCCAGGAGCCAGACAGGGGAGCACCTTATCAGGGGCCTGGCCGAGCGGCACTCGGCGCTGTCCCAGCGCTCCATCCCCACCCGGCGCAGGGGTGAGTGCCCCGCTGACGTCAGGAGGCCTTCATTTCCTGGCACCGAATTTTCCCCGCCGTGTCCTGTGGGAGAGGAGAGGCGAGGCGGTGGAACTGGAATAGGCGTGCTCAGCCCCACCTCCCCAGCCCTCCAGCTGTTAAAGCTCCCGCAGCGGCGGGCGCGGAGCTGCTGCTCGGCCGGGACTGCGGAGCGGAGGTGTCCGGCTCCTGGTGCGCTGGGAAAGTGCCTCTCCTGGACGGAGCCTCCCCGCTGCCTTCTCCAGGCAGGACCCAGAAAGGTAATTCAGGCGATGTGTTACAGGATCCAGGTTGGGCCTGCCTGCTGCAGCTGGGTTGGGATGGCTGTGCGGGACATGGGGTGCCGCAGCGACCTCAGAGTGCCTCCCGGCCGTGACTCTGGGATGGCACCGCCAGCTGGGGCTGGGCAGAGCTCCCGGGACACGACTGGAAATTTGTGGCCGAATGGGTGTATTTTATGTACAAACATCAATGAAAAAGGCGGGTCAAGTTGGAGGGAGAAGACTCCTGCTCTCTCAAGTGAGAGCTGTGATTTGGGCTGTGCTGTATAAGCTACCACAGCACAGGCTTCTTTGCACGGACTGCAGAGCCCCTTGGAATTCCTAGACACTGCTGGAGGTGCTGAATGAGCACCCAGGAGATGGGGTAGAGGCTCTTCATGCCTCATCATGCTACGCAGGACATCTACCCTGGAAAAAAAGAGAAGGCAGTACAAATGGTTGCAAGTGGCCCAGTTCTCCAAGTCAGGAAGGTTATTTCCATCCCATTTGTTCCTCTGGCTGTGGCTCTTGCAGTCAGCACTGCAGGACCCAAAGCTATGGGTGTGCTCCATGCTGTCATCAGGTCACTCACGCTGGTTCTCTGGGCTCTCCACGTGCCTCAATAGCCAGCACCAGTCTGTGAGCAGATAACCTGATCTAATCAACAGTAAATGTCTGTGGATAAAATTTTAGAATTTTCTCTCTAGATTTTCAGACATTTATTGCTCAAAATTGTCCAGATAACCCAGCTATCTGTGCAAGAGATCAGAAATCTTCAAAATTTTGTGTACTTTGATTGTGAAAACTCCTTCATGTGTTATCCACTTATTCCATGTTCTCCATGGGAGTCCAAAGTTCCTGCATATTTGAATAATTTGCATTTTATTGTAGTCTGCCTTTTGAAGAGCTGCACATCTTTTACGCAGTGAGGTTAGAAGCTGGAAAAATATTTCTCCAATTCAGTTAGAAGCAGGTCCATTGAAGTATCTGTGGGGCTGGGAGTGAGTCAGTGGTATTTTCACCCTTTGTTCATCCCTTGGTTGAATCAACTAACCATTTATTAAAACTACAATCTGCACTCACTAAAATCTGCTGGAAGGGTTTGAGAACCAACTTCATGAGTGCAGTATGTTGTTCTGGAGCAGGGAAATTAAGGCAAATGGCACAGTGAGCACTAAAGTCTGCATTTTGCAAGGTTGATTTTTTTTTTTTTTCTATTAGAAAGCCTATTTTTCCAGTTTGGGTCACCATTAAGGACTGGTTGCTCATGTTTCATTGTGATACTGTATCTAAACTCCTCTTTTGATAGATTTTAGAGACTTAAGCCTAAGTGAGGAATTTAGTGTTTCAAAATCAGTACCTGGCCCCTGGGGTCTAAACTCCCCTCTGTGCATGCATAATGGGCCATGATGTGTCAGCGGCCCCCCCACCCCGTGCTGTGGTTTCCGCATATGATTCAAGCTCCCAAGAAAGTAGGGGATTTAATTCCCCTGAACAGCCCACTTAAGCTCTCCTATCCCCTGGGAGACAGGCTTGCTCAGACAGCACTGAAGTCCTTAAGATGAGACAGCAGGAGTGTGTTAGGGACCTTGGCATCGTTGGCTTGTGGACTCCTCACGCAGTGACTTGGTAACTTCTCACACAATGAGCAGCACTGGCTCTGGTGTGTCAGGCCTCTCGTCAGTGCAAGGCAGTGTCTTGGGGAGGAGACTGGTCTTTGAGACATCCTTATTGCTACACTGCTGTGAAGAAGGAGAGATATGAGTTCAGGGCTAGTGGTTGGTGGCCTGTATTTGCTGTTGAATTTGGACTAAGAAGGGCTGTGCTGCAGGCATCCAGATTAGTTATCTGCAAAGTAAAAGGTGTTAAAGTTCCCCCTTCATTCATAATGGTAAACCAAAGCTGAAAGTGCCTCAGAGAATGTAAAAGGGGGAAAATGAATGTAAAAGAGAACAATGAGTTTCCTGTTCTGCATTGTTCATGTCTGAATCTCCCGGTACAAGGTACTGATGTTGTTTGAACTTGTTAGAGGAGTGTAAATTGCATTATGACTACAGCTACTCTTGTATCACAGAAATGACAAGGCAGTTCAGTCTGCACTGCAGGGCACCAAGCGTCCTTTCCAGTACCTCACCTTCTCCCTGCTCCCCACACTCCTAAAATGTTGCACAACATCAGGCACAGTGCAGACGCCATGCAAGGTGAATTGCCTCCTCCTGAGGGGCTTGGCTTGCCTTGGTGGAGAGCCACTGCCAAACCTTGAGGTGACTCTGCTGCCATTGCCCCATGTCCTTAGCACTGTGGTGTCCTTGCCCAGCGAGGTGGGGATGGAGGTCTGTCCTGCCTCTCCTTCCCCGCTGTTGACAGCCTGTGCTTTCTCTTTTTCTACAGCTTTGGAGAGGTTGTTCAAGAAGGCAAGAGGATGACAACGTCGCCTCCCCCAGGCTGCGGCAGCATCGGTGCCGACTACCACCTGCTCTGTGACACAGAGAAGGCCTGGGGGATTGTCCTGGAGTCGCTGGCTGCAGCAGGCATCCTCATCACCATTTTCCTCATCTGCTCGCTCTTCTTCCTCATCTGCAAAGTGCAAGACAACAGCAAACGGCACATGATCTCCGTCTATTTTTTCTTTCTTTTAGGCACACTCGGTGTTTTTGGCCTCACTTTTGCCTTCATCATTAAACTCAATGACAGGACTCGTCCCACTCGCTTCTTCCTGTTTGGGGTCATCTTTGCCCTCTGCTTCTCGTGCCTCCTCACCCATGCCTGCAACCTCAGCAAACTAGTGAGAGGAAGAAAGCCCTTCTCCTGGCGGGTGCTGCTGCTCTTCCTTGTTTCCTTTGCCCTGGTACAAGTTGTGATCAGCATCGAGTACTTGGTCACCATGTTTGTAAACCAGAGAGAAAAATTCCTGCAAATGGATCGGGAGAATACCAACAAGGACTTTGTCATGCTTCTGATCTACGTGCTCTTCCTGATGGCTCTGACCTTCTTGGTTTCCATGTTCACATTCTGTGGGCCATATAAAAGCTGGAAGAGGCACGGGGCACACATCTTTGTCACTGTCCTGTTCTCCATTGCCATTTGGGTGGTGTGGATCACTATGCTCATAAAAGGCAACACAGTTTTAGAAAAATACATGTGGGATGATCCTGTTGTGGCCATTGCTCTGGTGTCCAATGGCTGGATTTTCCTGATAATGTATATTGTCCCTGAAATTTGTTTCCTCACCTCTCCTCTGAAGCTAGAGGACTACCCTCCAGAAAATGACTTCTGCCAACCCAAGTTCATAAAGCAGACAACTGGAGTGGACAACCGTGCCTACACCCAAGATGAAATTGTGCAAGGTATGGTGAAGTGGATGACTCCACTGCCCCCCAGCCCTAAGCACACAAGCACCACTCATGACCTAAAAGAGGTGGGAGAGCTGCAAGAAAAGATTTGAAGATGATAGATAAATGAGAGGATAGGAAGAAGTTTCAGACTGATGAAACTTTGGAAATGCCCATGAAAATTAATCTCCAGACATGAGGGAAATGAGTGAAGACCAATGCAAAGTAATGTGTAGGAGCAGTGACTGAGTAGGAGACTTGCTGCATGTCAGGGCTGAAATGTAACTCATTATGACCCTCCTATGTCTGGGAAGTCCATGTTGAAAATCAGAAGGGTTTTTTTGTCTCTTAGTGATGCATCAGCTCTTCAGGTCTATCTAGGTTATACCTTGCGGTTATTTACTCCAATTTTGATCAGGTTCCCATATCCATGTAAGAATGTCATCCAAAAAGGAGGCAAGGAGGTCTTTCTTTTCTGTATTAATCTTTTGCCTACTTGGACAAAGCAAAATGTTTCTATCAGTTGAGGTTTCCCAAACCTGTGGGTAGGAGATGTGATTCCTCTGGGTGTGTATTTGCTCCTGGTATCACATTCATCACCTGGAGTCAGACCCCCAGGTTTGTGAGAGAATAGCCAAGAAAGGCTGTGCTCTCCCAGGGAATACCCTGAAGAGGGTCTTGTGTGTACAAGTGGGAGGGATTTGGCTGGTGATGGTGACAGTAATTGTGAGGCAATGGGAGGTGTCTAAACTCCAAGGCCACCTGCGTCCTGTTATTTGTAATACCATTCATTCCTGATTTCAGAAGGAAATATTTAATGTCCTCCACCTACGGATTTTAGCCCATTCCTGCCTGCACACTTCACAGACCAGTCTAAAAGGAGCTGCTCATGTAGCCACAGACTCTCTGAGTCTCCCTTGGTGTGGTATTTCTGAGCTACTGTGTAATGCTAATGCACTAACTTTCCCCTGCCTTTGTCTTGTGACACAGGAAATGTCAACTACTCCCCGTATGCTTCTCACTTTCAGATGAAGGTAAGTTCCTGCCACTGTCACCCCTTTCACCACATGCAGGCTACAGGCAGGTGTAGCCTGTTCAGGTGCTGGGAGGAAGGGAAGGAGAAGGGGCAAAGACAGATGGGCCTAGAGCAGGCTCTGTGAAGGCAGGCCTGTGCTTTGCATGGAGCCAAGTGATTCTGTGCCATGTTCATGGAGGTGCCTGTGGCTGGGAGGAAAGAAAGAGCTATGACATGTCCAGGGACATGGGAAGGCAAGAGGGGCCCAATGTAAAGAGGTTATGGTTTTCAGTACTTTGGAATTTGGTACCACATAAGAAGTCCTCTATTCAAGCACAGTTCCTACAGTAGACTGTGCCCTTTCCTAGGAGAGTGTGCTTATTTCCTCAGCCCATGCCCTGAATGTATTCCCATCAGTGCAGATCCAGAGCGGGCAGTCTGCATGTCCATCTGTCCATTCACCAGTCCTCCTTCAGACCACAGCCTAGCCAGGTCTAGAAGCTCACATCATGTTCCCACATGTCCTCTGGTGACCTGTCTCCATCACTAATTTGTTCTGCCAGGATGCTCTTCCACAGCCTTATTGGTCACATTCTTAGGAAACCTTCAGCTCTTGTTTCTCCCTTCCTTCCTTTGTTTTTTTAATAAGCTTTGTTTTATTGCTTCTGTCCAGTTTTCAAAGGTAAAGACTTCTGTGCTTCCTTTTCAGGCCATTGAACCCCAGAATGATTTCTCCATCCCTCGCCCCAAGGCCCGGACAAGCCCATACCATGACTACACTGGTGGGAAGAGCCCCATGTAGCAGCTCCACAGTGAGCAGAGACTGAGTGCCCCTCAGCAGAGGCACAGGGAATGGGCCACATGCTGACAAAGGAGATGATCCTGCAGAAGAGTCAACCCACATCAGCAAAAAAGGAGAGGGATCCTCTTTCCCCCACACAGGCACCTTTGTACCTCCCTGTTATTCTTCAGACACAGCTTTCAGACACAGCCCTGGCCATCCTGTCCCTGCTCACTCTGTCTCCATGGAATGGAGCTTCTCTCTTCTGATGGAGGAGCACTCTGGCCTATTTCCAGCAGGAATGCTAGAGAAGCAGGAAGATCATCAGCTGGGTCTGTGACTGGCTTTGCCCCAGACAGGACCTGCTTTAATCAGCTCATGGGGGTGCCTGCACCCCTCATCTGATGGGAGAAGAGGAAGGAGCAGGAGTATCAGCCCTACACATTCCTTCCTCCTGTATACCCACAGAGACATCTCAGGTACTACTGAGGACATCTTTATCTATCCCCTGTTACTTTTGTGCCCACTCCCAGCCCTGCCTGGCTGTCCTCCAGAGATCAGTGAAGAAGAGACAGAGAAAGAAAAAGAATACTCCATTTTTCATCTTCATATTTGCTTCCAGCACCTTCCTTATCATCTAGGAGCCATGCTGGAGCTGGGGAAGAAAACTTAAAGGCATAAAACCATCTACACCAATTTACCCTGACACATGTTCCAGTTCATGTTCTAAAAGCTTCCTTTCCAGCTCTGGCTCCTGCCCATGTGCCTCAGCTGAGGTCCCCAAGGTGCCTGCCCCCTGCAAACTCTCCCTCCCCACCCCAGCCATTCCAGGCTGTGGATCCCCAAAGACAAAGCCTCTCCCATGTGGCTCCTTGCAATACCCTGGTGGGATATAATCCTGTGAGCCCTGGATCTCAGCCTCTTCCTGAGTGTGTCTGTGGCATTTACACAAACATTTCCCAAGCAGCCAGGTTACAGAGGGCAGACACCCTTCTTCCCATGCATGAGTGAGCAAAAGTGTGTGTGTGCATGTGTGTGATGTGTGGACTGCACCCTGGTGATGAGCAATGAGTCTGCAGAGTTGAATCATTCTGTAACCTGCTTTGCATTTGATAAATAGCTTTCCATGGTATTTCATCTGTAACTACAGAGAGCTCTCCAAGTGGGTGTGTGTGGTACACTGGCGTCTGACACAGCTCTATATTTATTTAGTACTTTGTATATGGACTGTTTAATTAATAAAAACCCAAACAGCCTGTCTATGAGAAACTGCTGTTCTTCCTTGGGAATGTGATTCCTGTCATGGCTGGCGGGGTGGCAGCAATAGCTCTCCATGGGTTGGAGTGGGCCAGCTCTGGGAGGTTGCACTTAGGGGAAAATGGCAGAGAGGTGCTGCTTTGAAGCTGTCATTGTGGCCCAAAGATCAGCTGCTTGAGGGTGCAGAAGAAGGGTTAGTAGCTTCTCCATGCTACTCTTCTTGAATAAAGTTGATTTAATGTTAGGAGTGCTTAAGAAATGAGGAAATACAAATCCAAGCCACAGCAAGCAAATGCCAGAGGAAAGATGTGAACTTTTCATCACTGTGCATGTCTGTGTCTGCTGTGTCAATACTCCTGTATTTATTCACTTGTCTCTTGTTGGGTACTTGCATGATCAAGAATAGGAAAGGAGCTTGTAGGTATGTAATTCAGTTTGTAAAAAGATGTCTTTCTGAATACATGTAATATTTTTATTTGAAAGTAGAAACAATATCAAAGCAAAATCATATCAGTGAAGATGATAATAATTTTTAAACCTCCTGATAGTATGAGGCAATAATTTCCCTTTTTAGAGAATACTCTCTGATGAGATTCTACATGGTGTGTTATGCCACCACATACCCTTATGCTTGGCAAGTAACCCCCTGCCTCAGGCACAGTGAATCAGGCAGCCTGGGTCTTCCCCACTCTGCCCACCAGCACTGAAGGGCAGCACAAGGACATCTGAGACTTTTGAATCCCTTGGCATGAGACAGATGCCTCCTAAGGATTGATTTTTAAATGTATCACAGCATAACTTGCCTTTTTCTAGTAAATTAGAGGTGGAAATTATGCTAACCATCCCTCCTCCTCTCTTCCACCTACACAGTCCTCAGGTGTAACACAGGAAGAGGGACAAAACTCAAGGATGCTAATATAATATTGGAGAGCAGGCTGGGAAAAGGGTTTGTGAAGCCATGATGAAACTTGTTGACTTGCGGACTGAAGGTAGGAGGGATATGCTTGAAACAGCACCTAACTTTCAAGAAATTAGTTTTTCAAGCAGATGTGGTGTCACTGTTAACTTTAGTATGTCCCAGGATGATTCAAAAATAGGTTGAAAGAGAGGCAGCTCCTCTGCTTCAGTGGAGTCTGGTGGAGCAAAGGAGCAGGCTAACAGGAGAAACAGGAGTGAAGTGTGCTCTTACCATGTGTTTTCCATATCCCAGACACTTGCCAACTCCTTCACTAAACCTCTCAGTGTGCCTTGGCCCCAGAGGCAGTAGAACTGGGCGGGATGAGAGACATCCTATGCACTCCCATTGATTCAGGGCATGGCGATTTTCTTGATTATTTGGTTGTTACTGTGCATGCTGCTTGGCAGAGAAGGAAAATCTCCTTCCATGGATTTAAGAGTGCCTTTTAGAGTAATTTTTTTAAACCTCTGTGATGACACAAATACTAATCTGCCCAGAGTTATTTTGCACTTGTTTGATACTAAGGCAGCTTTGTGTGAGAGCTCATTAAATGCCAAAATAAACATGAGTTTCTGTGGAACTTTGCACTGCTGGGTAAGGGGTGCTGCTGTGCTGCAGGCTTCTCACACCTCAGGAGAGACTTCTGGAAAAGCAGCAGTTTCCTCTCTCCTTATAATTGAGCTTAAACCAAACCAGCTGCTGCTTAGTCACAAACACACAGCCCAGGGAAATCCTAAACTGGTTGGGGCGGACAGACTAGACCCAAAAGGAACAAGTGAGTTGAGGAGGCAGGATCCTCGTGCAGTTTCTTCTGAAAACCTGCTCACTGGGAGGCCTGTAAGCCCAGTCAGGCTCATCCCTATCCCTATCCCTCTCCCTTGCTGGTGGTGCTTGCAGGTGCTCTGCCTTCAGGGCCCTCTGCTTTCCTGTCCCTCCTCTCCCTGTTGAAGGAGACCAGGGAGCCAGAAATGTACACACCAGAGAAGGGTTGGCACAGAGCACACCTGGATTATGAAAGCAGCCAGGATTATCAGGAGGCAGGATAAACTGCTGAACTTCAGGTCAGGGGTGTCATGGGAAAAGAGCAAAGAAGGACAAAAACACTGTTTGGTCCCAGGACCTTCAGGGTCACCATCCCATGGCCTTGCCAGGGCGGCAGGGCTCCACGTGCCTGGGCAGGAGTGAACACGGAGGGTGCAATAAACCCTGGGAGCACAGACCCATGCCAGTGGGGACACAACTTGGAATAGGGAGGGGCCTTGCTGGGGTCACCTCCCAAGTGCTCTCTGTCCCTTCTGGCAGCTGGTGCCAGTGCCACCCTCCCTAAACAAGATTTTTCTTTGAGAGGGATTCACCCTCTTCCTACAAGTCCTGTAGCCCTTGGTGTGGCACAGGGGTCATGAATCCCTCTTCCTCAGCCGGGGCTGCTTTCTCCAGGCTCACGGGGCCAGGTGATCACTTTAATCAGATCTGCTCCCCAAGGAACAGAATCACAGGGCCACAACTTGTGACAGCTTTTGGTCCAAGTGTGCATGTTGCTCCTTGGCCAAAGGTGACTGACTGTCTCACAGCAGGGCTGACAGCACAGGTGGTGTGTCCAGTGCCCAGTTACAGCAGTCACATCCTCCCATACTAACCTTACATTGTAGGTTGCAGTGTTCTCATCACACTGGACCAGAACCAGAGGTAGCTGAAGAGGAGCAATGCCTCCCATTTCCCTGTCCCTGACAGAGGCAAAGTGAACAGCTGGGAGCAGCCTCCTTCAGCCGTCCCTGGCAGCTGCACTACAGCATGTGAGCAGCACCTAGAGGGCAACAACACTCTGGAGCAAGAGACAGCATTCAGCCCGCCCTACACTTCCCCTTACACTCTGTTCTTACACACAAACACACACACTCCCCAGGGAGGGACCGATTTTGCAGCTTCTTAAAGACAAGAGCTTGAAAAGCTGCCATTGTGAAAGTCGTGTGTGAGTAATACATGGGATGCCTCTTGCTCTATTCTGCCCCAAGCAGAATATTCTGCTCCCTTTAAAGTGTAAGCTGACAGAACATGCAGGGAGCTGGTGATTCTGAGAATCCACAAAGTTCTTCCTTGTTTCCAGCTCTTTCCTACATTTTAGTAGGTTTAGTGGTACTATAGAGTCACTCAATGGTTTTGTTCAGATGGGACTTCTGGAGAGGTCCAGTCCAGCTTCTGCCCTGAACAAAGTTCATCTCCAAGACCAGTTTGAGGTAAGTTTTGAATATCTCCAAAGGCAGAGATCACACAGTTTTTTGGGGTCCCGATGCTGATGTCTGACTGCTCTCATTGGGACTTTTTAAAAAACCTGTGTCTAATCAGAATTTCCCTTCTTGCAACTCCTCTGTCATCCTTTGACCTTTCACTGTGCACGTCTGAGAGAAGTCTGGTCCCATCTTCTCCATAGTGCCCATGTAGTTAATGGACAAGAGCTCCTGGATCGCCCTTAGCCTTTCCTCTGATGACTAAGCAGGTCCCTCAGTCTTTCCCCCTGGTGACATGGTCCAAGCACCTCCCAAAGGTCTCAGAAGCTCCCCTGCCAGACTTGCTCCCCTTGTTCAAGCTCTGTGGCAATGAGAGACCCAAATTGGACACAGTACTCCAGATAGAACCTCCTGAGCACCAAATAAAAGGGAATAACCAATTCCCTCACCTTGCTGACTCAACCCTTACTCAGACAGCCTGGTATGTTGTTGGTGTACATTGCCATAAGTGTTCATTGCTGGACAATGCCTTCTTCAGGCTCATTTTCCCCAGCACCAGCTACTCCCTTTGCCCTGGAGGAGCTTGTGTGGGTTACAAATAGAAGGGACTGAACAGTCCTGAGCTTCCCTCTGTAAGGCAGGTGGTTTTTGGCTGGAGCCAGAAATAGCACCCAAGGCCACTGAGCTGAGGGCTGCAGTGGCAGCTGCCTCTCCTAGGAGGAAGCCCTGGAGAAGGAAACCCAAGAGCTCCTGCTCAAATTTGCCTGCTTTCTGGGGCCCTGAATGCAAAGTGGAGGTGTGCCTCAGTGGCAGCAAGCCCAGCCCTTGAGTGCCACTAGGTGTGTGTCCCTGCACCCAGGCTGGGGTTGGTGAGCTGCTGGTGAGCAGCTGCACTCAGTGGAGCTGTGCACTCTGGGGCACCCAGCCACGGGGACTCAGCTGCCTCTGCCCCAGGCAGCCTGTGACACTGCTCTGGCAGTGAGGGACAATGGCCACCAGAGTCTCTGCTGGGGGTCCCTGCCCCACTCCAGCCACCTTGGTTCATTGGGCCTGGGACATATCTTGTCCCCTCTCCCTGCCTGCAGCACACTCACCCAGTACTTTCCTATTTAGGATTCTTTCCCTCCCTTAAAGTCAATATGCACTGCCACAAGCAGTTTCTAGGGAAACTGGTGTTTGCTTTGCTTTTGCTATGGTGATGAGTGAAGCACTCTGCTAGATGTGAGTGCCATTTTCTCCAAGACATTCTGAAGGCATGGAGCAGGAGCTGCCCTCCTGTCTGACCAGGCTGATTTTATCTGCATCTGTCTCCAGAGACAGCCAGGGCTGTGCCTGGCTGAGTGGTTTCTCCCATCAAACTGGTTACAGGTGCATTTGAGGAGAAAGCAAAGGCTGTGGCTTACAAAATGGGCATCTTGCTCTCCAACTAATTAGTCAAAAGCTGAAATAGAATGCTGTGTCTCCAACATACGTCGCTGTCTGCTGTTTCTCTCTCAGAACAGTCTGTAGTGAGGATCATATGCTTGAGTATAGAGAAATGCTGGAAATTTTTGATGACATCTCTAATCATGGACAGAAAAGGACCTCAATATCCACTGGTACTGCTCCTTGCTCAATGCTATAAGAAAGTATGTTTTCCTGCAAATCACCTCTTTCCTGGTTTTGCCAGACCAAACAGGCACACGTGAATCTCGGAGGTTAGGCACCGAGGGGCTGCTCAGTGTCACTCGATCATCCCAGAGCGCCCCTATAATCCAGAAAGCAGGCTGTTCCTGCAGGCACCCTGTTTTAGCAGTGCTGAACCTCCCTCTCTCACAGGCTGTTCGTCACATCCTCAGCCCCTACCGGAGCCACCTGAACTTGGTGCCAAGGGCGAAATAAACGAGGCACACCGGCTCCGAGAGTGATCCCAGCACCCGCCCGGTACCCACGGTGGGTGGGCCTCGTCCCACTGCCCTAACTCTGGCAGGATTGAAAGCAGGGCCCTCAAAAACAGGGAGGGAGGGAGAGTGCGAGGAGAGGAGAGGAGCCGGCGGTGGGATTGAGGCCCCGCGGGCGGCTCCTGCTGCCATTCCGCCAGCGGCCGCCGGGCGGCGCCCTCGCCCCGCGGAGCGAGGGGCTGGACCTGAGCGGGGAAACGCGCCCGGCTCCGGCAAGAACCGAGCCCGGGCAGGACAACCCGCGTCTCAGCTCTGCTTTGGTATTAACACTCTTAATATCATCGTCATCATCGTCATCATCATCATCATCATCATCATCATCGTCATCATCATCATCATCACTACTACTACTATTATTATTATTATTAATAATAATAATAATAATAATAATAATTTAATGAGATTATTTCATGGCCTTACATTGAGCTTCTGTAAACTTTGCAATTTTGCCACCATTGAATGATTTCTTTGACTCAGCATGCTCCAATTAAAAATAAAAACAAAAAAAAACCACAAATAACGATAACTTTCCAGCTGAAAAAAGGAAGTTTCTCCACTGTGATGTTCTACTTGTTTTATACAGCAGCACAAAGAGCTTGTCACTGAACTCACTTTATTTTCAGCACAGTTTAGTTTGATTTCAACTAGCCTCTTCCTGACTGTCTGCACTTCAGCTGCTCGAGGGAAATGGTTGCCTGGAGAGGCTGCTGCCCATCTTTGCTGAGGTGTCTGTGGTCAAGGAAATCAGTCAGCACCCAGACCCTGCACTGCAGATTCCTGGCGCTTCACAAGGCTGCAGGACATGGGCAATTGCTTGGTAGGCAACAAGCGGGCATGCTTGTGTCAGACTGACAGTCCAGGCAGAGTAGGGATCACCAGCTCTGCTCCCCATTCTGTGCAGTCTCCCAGATGGAGGCCACCAGCTTCTGGGCTGGCCTAGGTGGGACTATGCCTGTCAGAAAGCCAGGAGGCCCCCAGTGTCAAAGCCTAGGGTATCTGGCAACAACGTGGACAAATCTATTACACAAAGAAGAATCAAGTCTTTGTCCTTTGTCCTCCTCACCCATCACCACCATCAGTACTATGTACAGAGACTGTGTTGTGGTTCTCCTTTGTCACATCCAGAGTTTTGGGTCAAAATCAGGAAATTGTTTGTGTGAGATGAGACATCGACAGGGCCAAGATTAAATGCCCAGTCCTTAAGCACAAGCCAGCTCAAAAGCAGGTGGATTCACTGATGCAAGGATGTGTGTGCTGAGCCAAGGCATGCTCAATTCTTCAGAGCAGAGGCTGATGGAAGAACTGTGGGACAGTCATAGCACTGCTTCAAATGACCTGAGAGGTGTCTCCTCAGTTTGTGCAGCATTGCAGTGCCACTGTCCCCCTCTCTGCTACCCTGCTCCTGCCCCAGGAGGACATCGGCTCTACTGCCCGCTGTGCTTTAATGAATTCCCTGAAAGCCGAACAAAAGCCTGTCCGGTGTGAGGGCACGAAACCTGGATCCGTGCGTTTCACCGAGACATCGGCTCCTCAGCAGCCAGGCGGGGGCACTGCGGTATCTGCATCCACCGTGGGCACCCGGTTCCGCTCCTCCGAGCCACCCAGGGCGCACCAAGAGACACCACGAACCATTTCTAACCTATTCAAAGCGTTCGAGTGAGTTCACACCAGATCAGTAGTTCCTTCCTTGGTGGTGATCACATTTTTCATCCGGCAGCAGTAGTTCTAATGCCAGATTTACTGAGGCGTCTAGCCCTGGTTCTGGCTACCAAATCCTCGGACAAGAGGGGTGGGAGGAGGGTAAAGTCCTCTCGATGCAAGTTTCATTAGGAGTTTTTACTTTTTTTGAATATCATTTGTCTTTATCGTCTGGTAATACTCTCTAAAAGTGGAATCAACTTTGTGGAATGAATGAGGAAATGCTGAAAGAAGCTGCATGCTCCTTTACAAGATCCCAGAGATGAAACCCTTGCTAGTGTCTCACCTGATTTCTATTTCACAGTGCACTCTTGAAATGTAGTCAGCTTTTGGAGCATGCTCTGCCTCCAACTGTGCATACAATGCTCTCACTGAAATTAATAGAAGCATGATGATACATTTGAAGTGAGAACATTGGGGGAAAAAAGTTAAATTCTTACAGGTACAATCAATAGCAAAAGGTTCTTTTACTTTAGTTCTCACCTTAGAGACATCTATAGGTCTAAGTACCTAAGGAATCATTTTTATGGCTATATGTGTCTTAGCATAATCCTAAGAAATAAAAAAACCATGAGCTTGGAAACATAAGGATTTCAAAAACATGTCTTTATAGCCTCCTTCTTAACAGAGATTTGTTACTGTGTTTACCCCACTGTCTCAACCCCAGTCCTATCCTGGGGAATAGAGAATTCTTTGTGTTTGATGGGATCATCACAATACACGTGGACAAGGTGCTGGTCACCAGTTTGCATTGGTGACCTTAGATGTGCTATTCAGAAATTCTGCTGTCTTGTTTTGATATGTCTTTTGAGTTGCTAAGAGTCCTTCAGAAGGTCTTCCACATCCACATGTTTATCCTTCTGTCATGATGGGGAAATGATACTTCCTACATTGAGGGCAGCAGGTGAAGGTCAAATTTTCACCATGCCCAGGTGCTTGCTCACCCACACACCCAGGTGAACTGCTCTGTGTCATTCAGAAAAGAGGGTCACACCTGGGCTGCTTCCAGGCAAGGACTCAAACTACAGGAACTGGTGGAGTCACCATGCCTGGAAATGTTAAAAAAAAACCCAAGCAGAGATGGAATTTAATGGTGTGGCTTAGTGAGTATGGTGGCATTCAATCGAAGTTTGGACTTGGTGATCTCGGGGGTCATTTCCAAGCTATGATACTGTGCCCTCCTTCCCCTCCCTACAATGGAGAAATGCTCCCACCAACATCTGGTTTGCAGGACAGAGGGGCCCAAAGAGGTAGGACAGTTCTTCTGAGCAGAAGGGACATTACTATCAGGTATAAGGTTAAGATCCCTTCCTGGAGGAGGATGTCCTTTCACCTAGCATTGCTCATCTGCTTAAATGGAAGCCTCTGTAGGAAGAAATGAGGAGGATCAAAATATCAGGATGCTCTTAGGGCACAAAGTAAGGGGATGTTTGGTATAGGTCCTCACATTCAGACAGTCCTGTTGTCCCTGGCACTCAGCTGCAAACCAAGCACAGAAGCTCAGTTCAGCCCACACTGGCAGCTGGACCCCAGGATCTCTATGGACCCTCCACTCCAGCACTGATATTTGGCCTGTCCTGCTCTACCAGTTAGGTGAAGCAAGTGCAATTTCCCAGAACAAGCTGCATGCCTGCCACTTCTACTGTGTAAAGTCAGCCAGCAGCATCTTGCTGCAGAGATTTCACAAGAGGGAGGAAGTCATGGGTTAGTTGCACTTGGTCAAGGGCTTTTCTGGCTGCAGCTACGCCTGGCTGAAACTCCCAATCCTTGTCTCATGAGCTGGACCAGATCTGCAATCATGAGCAGACATCAGGGGGAATGGGAGCATCTCCCAGTCAGGCAGAATGGCCTCCTGTCTCCCTGGGCAGAGCAGCTGATCTGCAGCTCCCTGCACCCAAACCATCCATCCTCCCATTACACCATGGCCTCCTCCCTAGTGCCCATCTGCTACCCTGGCCAAGGGGAGGAGAAGAGCAGGAGTGGAATGTAATCCTGTCACGTTGTGCTGACAGGGAGCATTCATCCTTTGCAGCTTCCTCTGAGCATCTGTAGCGCTGCTTTTCCTGTCTCAGCTCCATCCAGCTCTGCAGGTGAATTCCTGAAAGGCCTGTGAACTAACTGTGCCTTCTTAAAGATCTGAAGAATGAGGACATTATTTACTTTGCTTGTCGATGGGCATCAAATGGTGTGAAAGAAATGTATGCCTCAACTCCATCACTATCTGGGACCAAAATAGCAGATAAAAGGAGAAAATCTGTGGGAGTTATCATTATATGGAGTTGCCATGGAAATAGCATGAGAGAACTTGGAGGAGAGCTGACACACTATGTCTCCAGGAGGGCATAAATCTCCAGCTAGCCTCACTCCTTTTTATCACATTAACAGGCAATTTTTTTTTTTGCTTCAGCAAGAGGTGGGAAAACATCAAAGCACAGTTCTGACATTTTTGTCTATCCCTTGATTTCTCTGATGCAGACCTCCATGACCCCTCAAGAAACAGAAAAGTGAACCTTAATGCTATTGGTAAGTTGCCCTAGAAACCATTTAATAATTTCAGTAAAATGGTAAGAGGGATGTAATTTTAAGCAGAAAATTTTACTGACTTTTGTGAAATCATATAAAAAAAACCCCTCTATTAAAAGTGTACTATTCTAAGACTTTTTTTTTTTTTAATAAAAAATTATGCACTTCATTTAAAAGGTTTTTTAAATGCTGATTTCTAAGGAAAAGCATTACAATTTGAAGGATCTCTTTCAGGTGAGGTTGCTGTCTTGTGCCATTGCACTGTTCTGGGAAGTCTGTTTTATTCTCTTCTCTCAGTTTAAAAATGGGATTTGGCAACTATCTCACCCACCCCCCACCCTCGATCAGGACAGGACAGCCAAGTCCTGAGACTTCCCAAACACAGCTCCGAGGCTCGATGTTGTATGGGATGCCATCCTCCTGCTCACAGGCCCAGCTCTCCCTCTTGCCCTCCCTGCAGGCCATGGGTCACTGCCTGGTGGCCAGTCCCTTCTCAGGGCCATCAGTGGTGCTGTGGTAATGTGACCCAGAGTGACCCTGAACCACCACCTGGCTGCTGCCATCCACTGCACCTGAGCACAGGTGCGCAAGTGTGAATGAACCAAGCCACTTCTGTTCACCAACCAAATTGTTCTCCATGCCTGTAAGGCCTCACATTTTGTTCTGCTGTATTATTGCTCCAATTTTGCAAAATGTTTTCCCAGGATATGGGTTTACCTGCCTTACCTTTCATCCTTTCCTGGGGCTTAGGCTGCTGCAGATTGTTACTGAGCACCTTTAGAAGCCAGAAGGACACTCAGCCTGCAGCCAGGCTCTATAGGGCCTGGACAGGAAAGCCTGGAGCAGGGCAGCAGCAAAGCCTTCATGTTTGTACCTGCTCCCTTTCAGCAGAGCCCTTAAGTGGAAAATGAAAGAAGCCTCCGACAGGACCTGATCCTCCCCACCCACCTGTACCAATGCATCGGCCCTGCCTGAGCACTGCAAGGGCAAGTGAGATGAAGGGAAGCAGAATAGCAAGAGAGGAAGACAAAGAGCATGGTCCCCAAATGTTCCTCTAAGAGTCAATTCAAGTTATGTTCCAGCTATTGACCCAGTTATTTCTCAGAGCACCACCTCACCAACTGAATTTCCACCATATTTGTGACTCCACTTGCAAAACCTGGAACTCCAAGAGATATAAAAGCCTACATTTTGAAAATCAGAATTGCTAAAGTCATGGAATTAATTGGTGTGTGGTGACAACTTTGGGCCAGGCTTCTTCTTTGGCTCATAGCTATCACATTTGCCATAATGGCAGAAATTTCAAGTTTTTTCCCTAAGGCTGTCTTAAAGAAAGAGAGGAAGGAGAGGTGAAGGGAGAAAGGTCTCTTTTGACACCTGCATTTCTAAGAAAAAAGTCTTACAATTATCTAAGAACAAAACTTGTGTTAAGTTCCTGTTGATTGTTTTGTCTCTTTGCTCAGCATCAATTTAATATAAAATTATACACATAATTTTATAAATGCTATTTATAAAGCTGTGGATACATATTATGCATATTTTGTGCCAAAATGAATCCATTTTTACCCCTATGAAATGACAAGTCCCAAACACTGAATAATTCCACAGGGGCTATTTTTAAGGCACTTGGTGGTGCATTTGTTGCTGAGTAGCATCTCTCTGTCTATAGCCATGGGAATAGACACCATTTTTAGCTTCTCATAATTCAGGAGCTGGAATCAGTCCAGAAGAGTTTGCCACACAATTTGAAAGGCTATTTATGATAAAGGGATTTGTGGATTATGGGATCAAACATTTCAGAAAACAATTGTGCTTACCTTCCCATCAGGACTGTCTGGGGAGCTCGTATTCATCCCCTTGCTACATGTCCCAGGAGCAGGCACTGCAGTCACACGGAAACTCTGTCATGGTGGCAGTTCCCAGGATATTTTCCTCATCTCCCGGGGGTGCCTGGTTGTGCCTTGCTGCTTTCAGCAGAGTTATCTGGGAGCAGGTGCCTTCAGTATTGCTTCAGGATCGTTATTTTCATTTGTTTCTTTCCAAATAAAGGAAAAACATCCAAAGCTTTTTCAAATGTTACTGCCCCACCATCAGGAGTGGGAGTAACTTGAAAGGTGAAACAAAAATCCCTGTCTGTATCTGCAGTTTTTTGCTACATTATGTGCATTCTGGGCTTCCTTTCAAAATAAACAAATCTTTAAAGGCCAAAACCGAAATCATATGCTTCAGAAATAAGCCTGCATTTTTCTCTCTTATTCAGAAATAGCATCATCATGATGAAAAATAGATGAACTCCTGTTGCCTGTGAACAAACCAGCTCTGTGGAGAGCTGTCTCCAGCCAAACGACTCCCCTGGCTCAAGATCTGGCCTTCATTCCTGGATTCAGAGAGATGTCCTGTGCAGCCCCTCAGAAGCTGATACAAACCACTCGAGCACCTGAGGGCAAAGTGGGGAAAGGGCACTGCCCACCCCACGTGTGAGCAGTGCCACCGTGCCACTGCCACGCCCAGCGAGATGGGAGAGCTGTGGCGCGAAGCTACGCTGGGGTCAGCACACGGGCAGATTAACAAATACACCTGGGAGGAACAAAACCACGCCTGGGCACCCTGTGTGCTTGAAACTACACCCATTTTTCCCACCTCTATTTGCTCCAGGCCCTGTTACCCCATTTGGATCAAAACCTGCAGGACTGCTTTCATCATTTTGCAATCAGCTGGGCAGGTTTCCAACTGGAGGGTGTTGTAGACCAGGTTCCCAAGACACAGTATCTCATAAAATTGTCATTTCTGTTTCCCTCCCTGCCCTGGGACAGGGAGGAGTGCTCAGAACAGTCCCAGCTGCACTTTGTGCCTCAGGATTTCACCCCTCCAGGGAAGCAGTGCCAAAGATGTCCTCAGAGGAAGAGCATTGCTTTTACAAAGGCGTATACCCGAGTCTTGTGCAAAGCAGATGGCAACGCAGCATGAGGAGAGTCAGGCAGGGAATTTCCAGGGAGATCTTTGCTCCCTGGGCCCTGCTGTAGGGAGGAGATGTAGTCTGTCTCAAGGCAGGGCTGGAGGAGCTGGGAGGAATCTCTGGTTCCTCTTCTGTGATTAACTGTGCTGAGCCCCCACAGCACAAGCCCTGTTGAAAGGGGCTCGTCAGTCTGCCACCAGAATCCCCCAAGGCAAGGGGCTGGTGAGGGAGGCACGGGGCACCAGACACACTGCACTCAACCACCCTCACACTGCCCTCCCCACACACAGCACAGCCATGGCACCAGCCTTCTCCTTCCCACACCTCCACAGCACTCCTTCTTCCCCTCCAGCCCTGGTACTCCCACACACAGGTATGGGTGTGCAGGTGTGTCATGGTTTAACCCTGGCCAGCAGTGAAGCATCTCACAGCTGCTCGCTGATTCACCCACCCTGGTGGGGAGGTGCAGGAATCCGTGGTTCTCTGGGCTTTGTATGGGTCCAGTCCGGCTAGCTGGAGCCCAAGCCCACACGGACCTGCATGGACTGAAGATAAAAGACGAGAAGGCTCTTCCCATGTGGGAGCGAGTGTCCTGTTTATTGGCTTGGGATGGGACACTGCTGGCCACAGCGACCCCCCAGGCAGGAAAGAGGCCGAACCTTTACCTGCAGTGGGGTTTTATCCCCCAGGGGAAAGGGGGCGGGGAAAGAGGACCGTGGCCAATGGGATGCCATTGGGGAGGGGCGAGGGGAGGGGATCCATGGGGCCAGGGGTGTAGAAAGGAGTGCATGGGGAGAAACCATGGGATGAGGAAGGGGGAATAATCTAATGACATACCACACTCAGTACAAAATTCCCATTACCCAGTGCAGAACAACTACTAAATAAACTATTTAGTGCAGTACAACACGGATGGGCAACAGAAGCAGAAGAATTAAAGAGAGAAAACTCCTGGGTTGAGATAGAGACAGTTTAATAGGTAAAGCAAAAGCCTTGTTTGCAAATAAAGGAAACCAAAGAATGAGTTCACCACTTGCTATGGGCAGGTAGGAGTTTCAGGACACCAGGGCCCCATCACATGGAACAGTTCCTCAGCAAAAAAAATGACACCACTCTAAACATCCCCCCACCTTCTTCCCCCCACTTTATATGCTGTGTGGCCCCACATGGAATGGAGTATCAGCTGGGGTGAGCTGTCCCAGCTCTCTCCCCTCCTGCTTCTTGTGCACTCCTGGCCTACTTGCAACAAGAAGCAGAAGAGGCCTTGGCTCTGTGTAAGCATTGTTCAGCAATAGCAAATACACCCTGTATTATCAACACAATTTTCCACACAAATCCCAAGTACAGCCCCACACCAGCTACTGTGAAGAAAATTAACTCCATCCCAGCCAAAACACACACAAAAATGGAAGCAAGGTGCTGGAAAATGAGAGGCATGGTAATTACCCAAAGAAACACCACTGCAGTAACCATTCCCCTCAAAGTACACAGACTAAATAATACTACAGTTTGTTAAAGGTACTTCAATGAGCCAGCACATGTTGATTTTGAAAGATGTTCCTTCACAAAGCTGAGTCATAAAGAAGATTGAGAAGGTCTATAATCAGTGTTTAAACAGCCTAGAAAGATCTACCAGCAAGGGAGTGCCCAAAATTGTCATGCTGTACACTATCTTTTATTTCAATGCTTTGCTTTAAGTAAAAGGCTTCATTTATTTCATTTGTCTGGGTACAATGCACTTCAAATTTCAGATCTCCTCTTACTCACAGCAACATTCAATTCTGTTGATCTTGTACTTCACAAGTTGTGTGGGAAGGTGTCTGAACTTTTTGTCTAATCAGAGAATTCACTTCAATTGGTTTTTTGGACTCCAATTAGGAAAGGCCTTAAATTAAACACTAGGGATATAAGAAAAAATGAATAAGATTGGAAAACACTGGAAAAATACTTGAGAATAGTTGCCATGGCAATCCTTCTCTGCTTTCATGGGCTGAAGAAGACACATCCCAAAACCAAACCTCTCTTAGAACCCACCTAGCTTCCAAGTCAGGGCACGGGTGGGTGGGTGGTGCAGTTGCCCAGGCTGGGCTCTGCTGCCCCACCAGAAGGAGCCCCAGAGTTGAGTCACACTGCCAGGGACACATTACACACCCAAGGTCATTCGAGTCACAATGCACATCAGGCTGCTGCAGCACATGGTATACTGCAGGATGTGGTTTCTGGGATCTTTCACTTCCACTGGTACTTTTAAAAATCTGCACCTTAGATTCAGGCTTCTCAACCCTGTCTTCTCACAGGGACGGCACAAAAGATTCATCTAAGACTCCCTTGGGACCTTGGGCTGCTGATCAGTCAGACTTCACACTCAGTGTAAGAACAGTTCAGCTCCTTTCACCCCAGCCACTCAAATTTCTCTCATGGGGGTGTGCAGCAGTGAGAGGTATGGGGGTGGCATGCACCCAACTCCCACCTAGGTGTAGGGTCTGGATGCAGAATTAAGCAGACAGAGTCTCAGGAATCAAGCAGCATTTGCACTGACCCATCTTCTGCAGCAGCTCCCACAGAGGACTAGGAAAAAAGCATCTGCCGCGGCTGAAACCTGTCTTGTGCAACGGATTCTGCTGAGAGCAAAGCAGAGATTATGAATGAGCTGACAAAACCAGCCTGCTGTTGGCATAGGCACCAAGCAGAGACAGAGTAGCTATGCTGGAAGTGTTTCATCCATTACTGTCAGAGAAGTCACTTTTACCACTGATCCCACTCCAATAAATCATGTTGCCAAGCAGTTTTATAGAGGCGTTATACATCCAAAGCTACTTATGGTCCTGTTAAAAGAGATGCATTTCTTTTTTAGCTCACTGTGGCTGAAATGTTGTCACAGAAGAAAGAGAGCTGCTGCTCAGAGTGCTATTCTAAAAGAAGTATTATTGTAATTAAATAGGGAGGGACGATGTGAGCTAGGAGCCACAATCTTCCTGCTCTGACCCATCGCCTTGGGGCAGCATTGCAAAGCTGAAAATTTGTGACCATAAGCACAATAGCTGCTCACACACTCTTTGCCACGGGGATTGATGAAAATGGGGAAATAATGATGTTACTTCCTCACTCACCATAGATCACCCATCCCCTCAAAGTGACTGGAGTATTATTAGTCTGACAAGATGTATATGGACAACTTAACCAATTAGCTCTTTTATAAGGGCTGTCATCCTCTTAATGCAGTGTTAGATATATTAAAGCATGTGTCTACAAAGTAAAGTATTCCTTTCTGAAGCTAACAAAGCTCTCATTCTAGCAGTCTTAAAACTTCAGCCTGCAAATGTTCACCCTGGGGCTGCATTCGCTCTACTGAGTTATTCAGTGACTACAGAAGCCAAACAATAGATCAAAGTAGCTGGTCTGCATACACATATACATACATTTAACCCATATGCATGTGTGTATATATATATATATATATATATAGATATATATATATATAGGGTTTGGCATGGTTAATACCAGCAAGAAAATTCCTCACTAACAAGTGGAGTAGCTTAGGAAGGTTGTATATCCAGCACAGCTAAATCTACATGGCACGTGTATAATTCCCATCAAAATTATGCTTTTAAATTTGGCTCTGTTGAAACGCAGCTCTTCCTGTGGCCAGTCCTATTACCATCATACCACTGCTTTGCATAGCACTGAGAGGGACCTGCCCAGCTGCTAATAAGCAGCAAGGGCGCTCCTGTCTCTGGGAGGCAGAGATAATTCCCAAGGCCACTCCCCTGCTGAGCTTGTCCAGCCCAGCAGGCAGCACAGGCAGCTGTGGAGCTGTTCCAGTGCCCTGACAAATGAGGCGATGGGAAAAGGGCCATGGGCAGCAATGCAGGGTGTAATGCACAAAGCCACCACATCCCAACAACCCAGCAGGGTTACCTCTGGCAGCACTGAGGGGCCTCAGCACAGAGAAACATCCACCTTTCAGTTCCCTGGCACTGTCTTCTTAAACCAACACACAACAGGCAATGCCATGGTGCCCTGTCGAACGACAGAAAAGCACCAAAATCTCTCCATTTCAGCATTCACTGGAGACAGAAAAGGACATTGCACAGGTGCAGAAGAGAAGCAAGGACGTCTCTAGATAATCTGCTGCACTCCAATTTCTCAGAGATACTGCAGGGGAAGGAGAAAAATGTTTTTATTTTAACACCAGCTCAGGAGTCCACTGCATGTAACAGTGTCTGTGGCCATGCTGGCCACGGGTCAAAATCCAGAACGCACCTCTGACTTCTGGCCCCAGCACAAAGAGGTGGCTGGAAATCCTCCAATGTCAACAGCAACTCTGGCTATCCAAACAAACATTCACTTGCAGTGACAGAGGTGTATCAAAACGCTGCCTAAGGAGCAGAGAGACAGCCTGCTGGAAACCCTCAGACAAAGAGTGTTTCTACTTTCCATAACCAAGGACAAAAGGATGCCATGGATAGTAACTTCATCTGATTTCTAGAAAGCAACCTGACAAATCCATGAGATAAAATCTACCTGGGTCCACCAAGCACAATTACAAAAATCCCTGGGCCACATCATACTAGAGATAGGGAAATATTTAGAGGAGCTCTGAGCCCACAGTTGCACTGTTCCTGTAATCTTGTCTCAGGTGTCCACTACTGTCCATCACAGGGACACGGCACCAAGCTAGATGGACCTCAATGGGACAAAATGTCTAACATTTCTAGATCATAGATCATGTTGAAAATCATCACCAGTATTTGCCTGAACATTATATGTGTTTGTTCACTGCCTGTGAACCCCAGCCACAGGAACACATAATTTTCCTCAGGTAAGAGGGCCCCTTGTTTGTACATTGACACAAAGACATTGCTCAAAGCCTCTCAATGGCTGGAACAAATGAAGGAGATCATTTCATCAGCTCCTGTCTCTCACAGTCAGATAGTGCAGGGCCACGCCAGGATACCCAAAATAGTGATTTATTGGAAAAAGCATTATGACTGTTTATAAATGCTGTGACATGATTAGTACCCCAAACAGAAAGAAAAACTGGCAACCTACGGTCTAGCAAATCAACTACTCCCACTGAGTTCACAAAGTCAGTGATCAGAACAGAAGCTGTAAAACACAATATTATTATTTATTTATTTATCTCAAAACTAGAAAATGCAGACAAAACACAGGCATCTTTGTGTGTACAGAAAAGGCAATTCAGTTTGCATAAGGCTTTGACATTATTTAACAATGTTTACAAAATTCTATCCTGCCTGCCTGGTGCAAAAGGCCAATAGCAGGGCTGCACATGCAGAGCCTACAGATGTTTACTCTCACTCTTGGGTCTGAAGCTCTCACTCTCTGTTCAGAGGGTATGCACTTTATAAAAGAACCCCCCCCATGCTGCTGAGCTCTGCAGCTCTGTTTATACCAGGTTTATAACTGGCATCTGAGATTTCACAAGATAAATTTTGAGAAATTTCATGGTTTTGATTATTGAAGGACATTCACCACAGGTCGCCAGACTGTATCCACAAAAGCTCCAAAACTAACCTGGGAAGGCACAAATTGGACAATAGTGTACTCCTCCATTCCTCACCCACACAGGTTAAAATAATCTGGGACATGAACAGTCCCTTTGGATTCAGGTACAAGCTTAAAAGGATATTTGCTGTTTCAAAAATTCCTTCAGAGGCCTAATTTTTTGTCTTGATTTATCTTTTTATTCTTCCTCCCCTGCACTGCAATCACTAACCACAGCCAATAGCTTTTCCCTGTCATTATTGTTTAGTTTTTTGCTTAATTAAATGCTATCTGCTCTTTTTACCCATCCTGAACTAGCTGCTCTTGCACACAGGTGACTGAAACTCTCATGAAGTCCACAGCAAAGCTCTTATATGGCTCAGCAAGAGAGAAAAGGAAAGCACATCAAAACCTCAGGTTTTCTCCTTTTCCTGCTGAGATTTGTTCTCAGAAAGCAGGAGCACGTGCAACAACTTGAGCAGCCAGAAGCCACAATGCCAGCTGACAAATGTCTCTTTCAGCTCCAGGGGAAAATGGCTTTTGGAAAGCACATGAACTATGGGGCACCTCACCACCAGAGGAGCACACCTCTTTTAGTGCAGGTAATGAATTATCCACACCCAGCAGCAGGGTGAGTGCTCCCACTGTGGGCACTCTGGTGTGTCCCTGGCAGAGCCAACAGCTAAAATGCTGGTTTGATGCCTGACATTTCAACATTGCCACTCTTCCTGAAACATGACCCACACTTGCAATTGTATTTGAAGTTTCCAAAAGGCTACTGATTATTTGACCCAAATCCCTGTTTTCTAGGACAGCCATGTTTTCCTTTTCCTCCTCTAAAGAAAACAGCTGGTCTGAGTAGCCCTTCAAAAATTGACACCTTTTAAGAAAAGTTTTTTAGATTGGCACCCACGGTAGTTTCACCATATTTTCATCATTCCTCAAATGCACACTCAGGTCACAAGTAATAAGCATCTGCTTTCTTCCAGTCTTTCATTTCTCTAATTCAATTAGATAACCACACACATTTCTGCTTTGGCCCTTGCATAGGCTAGTTTTAAAGAAATGTTACACAAAAATAATAGGAAGGTGAGGAAACAATCTTGAGGTCTCCAGGTCACACTGTCCAGCTGCTAGCTGAGATGAAGACAGAGCACACGCCAAAACATCTCTCCTCAAACAAAAGAAAGCTGCAAGCAGAATCTGTATCTTTCTCTGAATGGCATTTCTCATACAGATGACAGAAGCGCTGATCTTCTGCACACTCTGAATTAATGTAAAGAATGTTTATTTTCTCTATGCTGTGTTGGCAGCAATGCCCGTGTGCCTTTAGATTGATTGTGGAATGGCAAAGATAAAAGCAGCATTTTACAGCTGCAGCAAACTGAAGGAGATAAAAAAGTCTCTGTATGCACTTTTGTCATGTTCCCCTGCCCGTCTCAGGTGAGACTAATAGTCTGCCTACACTTGGACGTGACTCCTGTCAGGCACCAGCCAATTAAGTACTTTTGGCTTTCTCAGCACTGAACTCTGGAAGCACAAAGGAGATAAAAACAAGCCACGGAGAGATCAAGAGAGTCTGTGTGGCTGAGGACCTGGTCTGGAATGAAGGAGCAGGACCATCAGGAGGGTCAGCAAGTGTTCTTCTAGAATGACTTTTATGATCCATAAAAGACTAAGGCATAGGCATGGAAAAAGGCAGTGATAGTTTTTTGCCTCTGTTGAATTCTTAGTTTATTTTATAAAGAGGACAGGAACATAGTGTGGGGAGGTTATCAGAGCAAGGCAGCACCACGGGGAGCCAGATGTTCACTCCTTCACAAACCAGACCTCATTGCGGCGTCCGTAAGGCTTCATGGGGGGGTCATAACCATTGCACAGGTAGGAATCCTTGTGGTAGGCAGCATCACTCCCCAGAGCAGCCTTCAGCTTGGCAGCATAGCTCACATAATCTGCCTCTTTGGCATAGCCACCAAACTGCCTGCAAAGAAACCAGAGAGCTGTTGAGCAGTCCTGGAAAAGCAGAGAAGGAAGAGAGAGACAGCAATAAATAGCCACAGTATATTTAGACACGCATTTTGATCCAACATGCCCTGCCAACATGCACTCACTCTTGTGTGCACTGTTCATTGTGAAGCAGCACACTTCATCTGGGACAGATGAAGTCGCATGTGTGACACAGCCAAGGGTGACAAGCAACTTGACAAGTGCATGAGATAAAATCTACCTGGGTCCACCAAGCACAATAACAAAAGTCCCTGGGCAGTTATCCATTGGGAGGCCCCGAAGGAATCCCCCCCAAACAGCCCCATGTATGTCAGCCAGCAGAATGGCCCTGCCCTGTGAATCAGCACCATATCAGAGAAACAACTTTCTAAAATACAAGGTTATCTCCAAGACAGCTCAGCCTACAATCCCCACCAATGCTGTCAACAACCATGCTCACTGTGGTGTGAAGAACCATCTGCTGGAAAGATCATGAAGGAAAGCCAAACTCGAGCTAGCCCAAGGAAAAGGAGAGGTAGGAACACACAATTGGCAATTACAGAACACAATGCCATTTAAAAGGGGTGGACTGAAATGGGTCCGGTTTATGTTGACCTCCCACCAACAGGAACTGTTTCCAAGGCAGCCCACACCTCATCACCCTCCCTCAGGGCTGAAATTTGAGACAAAACAGGCTGATATTGCAGAAGTGGCCCACACCCAGAGCAAAGGCCAAGCAGCAGTTGGAGGCAAGAAAGAAGTCAGTTAGAGTCAGCCAAAATAGTTCAAGAAAGTAGGCAGGGAACCTCCAAAGGGTAAAGACAAGGTGAAAGGCTTATTGCTATTGTGATGCTAGTTTGAGTCCAGGCTGTCAGTCAACACCCCAAAACATTCAAAGGTGACTTGAAGCAATGCAGCAGCTGCTTGTTTCCATGGTGGAGTCTGGTATGAGTCCATCTGAATGAGGTTTCAGTGGACAGTTTGTGAACTGCACCAAAGAACATGCATAATGACTTTCCCAGAAAGTGGGAAAAACAATAGATTCATGCAATAGAAATGGGACAGTATCTTTCAGGGCTAGCCTCCATGCTTGTTTACCCAATGGAAAAAAAAATCCATATTTCACATCAGTGCAGCATGACCAGGGGTAAGAAGGGACATTTTTTTGAAGACACCTGTCTTTAGTCTAGACATACTCCTCCATCTCCTTTTGCCACATGCACCCTTGTACAGCAAGTCACCTGGTAAAACAAACACTGCTCATCAGAGCACCCTAAAGACCTCATCACTTGAGACTGGAGATCCCAGGATGCATTCCTTACGTGGAATAAATGGTCATTCCCTGTCTTTCTTCAATCTTAATGCTTTCATCAGTAGGACATGGAGGACTGTCTTGAAACTGGCTCGGGATCCTCAGAGAGACTTTCACCTTCTGCTGAAAGGAGCCATCTTCAGCAGGAAAAGCAGTGATGGAGACAGGAGCAGTCATGCCCATTCCAACCCCTGAAACAGACACACCAACATTACTAAAGAAGTCTATGCTCTCAGGAACTCACAAAATTAACAGGGAATTCACAAAAGCTAATTTTAGTTTTGGAAAATTCCTCATATGAACAAACTCCTTGTCAGGAGAGGGCTCCTCTGAGGAAGCAGGACAGCCATCATCAGGCTTCTGCTTGGGCCAAGCTCCCTGTCCACACCAGAAGCTTGGGAAAAAAGGGTTCCAACTGACCTCTGGAATGCTTTTTATTAATGGTGCTGCGTTTGTGGCTCTATTAGACACTCTATTCTTCTGACAAATCAGTTGAAAGACGGCAGGATCTGTAGCTCCAGAGCAGGCTAGTGGCCTGTATAAACCTATATCAGCATTTAAATTAATACTATCTGCACTTAGTCATGAGTCTACAGCCAATACGGGGTGACAGAAGCCTTCTCTTAAAACCTCCCAAATGCTTCCAGACATCCTACAAGTCCCAGTGCCCCAAACCTCAGTGCTGTTATGGCTTTCAGCAGGACTGTCCATGCTTTCCACACTCCAGGAACAGCAAGGTTTTTTCCTACTCATTACCACCAAGAAGTACCACATGGCACTGAAGACCAGTTTTCTTCACTCTTCTTGCAGCAGTAGGGAACCTCTAAACCTCATGACCAGGCAGCCATAAAAACAGCAGAGCTCAAGCCATCTTTCTCATTTATTTTCCTTTGATGTCATACCTGTGTTTGTTTCACATGTTATAGAAGGCACCCCTTCTACTACCGCAACAGCAATCATCACTTTCCGAAAATGTTACTGCAAATACCATTTCCCACTGCATCCACCTCCTACTCTATAGAGACTACATTAATCCCTCTACTAGATGCTGGAGAAAGGTATTTGAGAACATGTATATGCCTCAGAGCTACTCTGTAGTCTTCTCCTGCTATGAACGGTTAAAACGTGCACATTTTAGTAAGGTGAGAATTAGAAGCAATCACCTGGAAGCACTGCCATAAAACATTAAAATATACCATTAAAAAGGAAGCTCATTGTTCATTACCCTTTCACGAATAAAAATAGCCAGATAAAATATCAAGGTCGTAACTGTTATTTCACTGCCCACAAGGGCACATCATAGAACTGAAGTGTCCCAGATATCCTGGATTTCATCAGCTACTGCTCACCCAGGGAGCTGTGATGGATACCTGTCTGCCTGTCCTCATGTTATCCCAGCTGCAAGGTAACTCATTCCTGTTTAAACAAATAATTTTTGAGATTTCATCCTGAAACAGAGACGGGTTATAAGCGGATTCATAGAATGAGCTGGCTGGGCATGACTTAGCCTGTTGCAAATTTAGTTTTATCAGTGAGGGGCCATCCCCATCAAAGACTCCCCGTGCCAGGATCCACAAGCCAGGCGGGCCTGCAGTGCCATTGCCTCCATCCATCCCGCTTTCACCAAGCCTCAACCACCAACACCCGCCAAGCCCTGCGGGGCAGGCAGCATCCTCACCCTTGTCGTTGCTCCCTCCGACGTACTTGAGGAGCTTCACTGCCCCTTCCTTCGAGGCTTCGTCGAACGGCTTCCCCACCAGCTCCACCGCCGCGAACTTCCCGCCCTCGTACGTCCTCTCCTCGTAGCTGACCTGATCCTGGGGAAGGAGATGGGGATGGAGGCGCTGCCAGGAGGAACGCGCTGCCCGGGGCCGATCCCCGCTTTCCCTCGCAGCGCCTTAGCGCAGACCCGCCCGGCACAGACCTTCTCGCCCTTGCTCAGCAGGCGGTGGGGCCATGCCTCCACCGTGCTCAGCAGCGAGTTCTTCACCATGCCCAGCATGATGTCGCGGCTCGGCTCTGCCCCGCTGGGCTCGGCTCTGCCCCGCTCGGCTCGGCTCTGCCCCGCTGGGCTCGGCTCTGCCCCGCTGGGCTCGGCCCTGCCCCTGCCGGCTCGGCTCGGCCCCGCTCGGAGGAGGTGGGAGGGCCGGAGCCGCCCCGCCCGCAGCGCGGCCATCGCCCCTGGGGCGCGCCCGGGGCCGCGGGACCGGGGCCGTGCGGGGGCACCGGGAGCGGCCGTCCCGGAGGGCGAAGTGTGGAGGGCACCGAGAAGTGTGAGGAGTCATGAAGTGCGGGAACAGATGGTATTCATCTCTGGGAGACAGGAAATGTGAGAGGGGATATGAAAGGAATGAGGTACAGGAAAAGGGAAGTCCTGGCAAAGTGTGTTATGCCTAGCGTGGAAGGAAGGGCACCATGGTCCTGGAGTTGCAAAATCATAACCTCTTGTTTTTTCGGTCTTTTGTGGTTTTTTAAAAATAAACAGAAATAAGGGGAACATAGTTGTTTTTTAAGGAGTAGGTCTGGTTGCTGGATATTGTAAGCTTTAGGTGAAGGGTAGATTTTAGAAATTCCTAATGATACTTGATCTCCCTCCACTGACCACCCAACTGGTCAGCCTCTGTTTAAACGTTCTGTCCAGATCCTTTCCCAGAAATACATGTAAATGAACATTGCAGAGAGCTTATATGGCTTCTGTAGCTGGATACATTTATATGCACAGAAGACTTAGACACCTTGTGACAAGTGGTTTTTTGTTGTATAAGCCAAGTCTAAGGCCAAGTGCCAGCTAGAGAAAGTGCCTTACCCAGGATCTTTTAAGAAGAGGTTAGCAGAAGCAGAAATCAAATACCAGTCCCTGGGAATCAGTCCCATGGGTCAGGCCAGCTTCCCCAGGCAGATGGGACAGAGGCATCTCAAGTTGCTCAGCTGGACTGCTGCCTCCTCATATAGAAAGTGAACAGTGCAGAAGTAGGCTGGTGCATAAGCTTCCTACACTCTTAAAGAGCAAAGAATAAAATTATAAGATAAATAAGACACTAAAACTTTTCAGTCTAGAGAAAGGGTTGTGCAGAAAGAAGCTGGCTGTTATCTCATCAAACAGGCTGTGTTCAGGTCAGGGAGCTGGGCTGGAGCCCGGCATGGGCTTTCACAGAGTGAATGACGGGGCTGCTGTCACTGGTGACAAGGTCACAGATTAGTAATTTATTAACCATTTATATTACTTTGTTTATTCACCATTATGCAAGAAATTGGAGAATTGTAATACACATTGCATGCTGCAGCTTATTTGTTCTCTTTTAAAGTAGATGGTGACTTTTTCCATTGTGCTGAGGAGGTTTTGCCAAGACTACAAACTTGCACATATCAGCATAGGAATACGTGGACTGGGTTAGACTGGGGGTCCACCTTGCTCTGTCCTCTGTCTCTGGCAGAAGCTGGTGGTGGACATTTAGGTGTAAAGTAAAACTATGCAATGATCTGGTCTGGCCTCCCACCACCAGCCATCTGTAACTTCAGGGACTTAGGGAAGTCTTATCTTTGTGTTTCAAGTAGTCCTCAATTTATACAGCTTCAGGTTGCCTGATAAAATGCTTGTGTCTAAAATACAACCCTGAAAGCTAACATTTATGTTGTACTCTTCCTCCAGACAGGCCAAAATAACCAGCAGTCCCTACAGCCCCAAGCAAAGCATCCCTTGGAGGGATCAGCAGTCTGTGCAAGGATGCAGCTGTTGCTACAGGACAGCCTTGAAACTCTGAATGCAGAATAACAAGAAGTTAGGGGCCTTTCTCTCCTGTTATTCCTTGTAATTTATGTAAATATATTCTGGGATCAAAATGCTCTACATTTCCTGAGAAATTATGATGACAACTTCAACAAAGGCACAACTGTATCCTTTTATCAGCCTTTTCAGAGTCTTGATTTTTCTCTTCTCTAGCTAAGCAGCGTTTCAAGTTCCCAAGCAGAAGCCAAAGAGGGCCAAGTTTGAGTTTTGTTATTTTCTGAAACTCAGAGAACTTACATCCAGGAATTATTTACCAGATTGTCTCATACCTCCCCCACTCAACTAACTCCCAGGCTGCAGCTAAAATTCTTACTGTGTTAATTCTTCTGGTCCATTCTGAAAGATTTCATATGAAACTAGTTTTTACCCCTTTCCTTTTGGAGGTTATTGTATTGTCACTGAATTTCTTTCCATAAACTCAGGCTTTGGGAATCCTTAAATTGCTAGTCTGCATCCTCACTGTGACTGGAGAGTGTTTTCAAAACAACTGACATGCCAGACACCCCCACAATCATTTAGACATAATCCATTCTTTATTTGTGTTCTCATAAATTGCTTCATCCAGACCTTAAAGACAACCTGTTTCTTTTCCTCTCTGACTCTCTTTCTTATGTTTCAACACATTTCTTGCACACAGTTGACTGCAGTGCTGAATGGAAATCTCTGTATTGGATTTATCTTTAGAGACCTGAAGGGCAAGGCCAGTCTGTCCTCCATTCAGTGCATAATTTGATTCATGCACTCTTTTTTTAATCACCAGCTTTATTGTCAGGAAGACACAGGCAAAGACAAGCTGAAGGCAGGGTATTCTGGGTAATCCCTGAGGGACCAAAGTCTTTGTAGAGTATGGTTGTTAATTTTCTACAGATATTAATTGTGCTAAAGGATGGTGGGAAATGTCTGGAGGTCAATGCTGGCATGTGGAGAAAATACTCTGTGAACTAGACACCAATTGAATTATTAACTGTGATTTTGGGGGCTGAAGAGTCTCTTAAGCTATTTTGGAAAATCCTTCCAGACACCTATCTTTGCCATTAGGTATCTAAATAGTTTTGAAAAACAATTTTAAAATCCCCTGGTTTCCATGGGTCTTGGCAAAAATCAGTTCAGTGTGTTTCAGAGTGCTGGAAATTCTGAACATATCTACTGAGTAACACCATTCTGAGTGCACAGTTCCAGGTAGCTAGAAAAAGACTCTTTGCAGAAGGTTCATATTTGGTCCCTAGCAACTGATATATCTTCAGTGTTGAGTCGTGGTGTACAGACCAAGGTTATCCAGCCCTACTCACCTTCTGAACATATGAACATGGACAATAGGTTAAGGCAATATTTTGAAACATAACTTCCTCTCCCTGCCCAGCTGGAAGTGCCAAGCACTAATCCATCTTTCTGCATTCATCAGTTGTCCAGCACTTTCAAAGTTCAAATTCCCCAGCTGTTTCAGATAGAGTGCTTTAAAAATAGGGCAGAGAGAGAAATTCACCTGATCTTTATAGAAAGACCTTCCTCTGGTAAGCAGAAAGAATGCCTGTATAGAATAAAGGTATTCATGCTCAAGTAGACTGAGCTTGTCAACTTTTTTTTGCTTGGGACACAAAACAGCCATCATTAAAGAACAGGGTCAGGTTTTGCCTACTGACCTAAAGCAGCAACAAAATGCAGAAGTTCTGGTCTCCTTAGCAAAGCTGACTTGTGTGTGTGCTTTACTTTCTTTCTCTCCAGCAATGTCCCATTGAGAAAGGCTTAAGCAGATGAAAAAAAAAAATATTTCCCTTTTTTTCTGGTAGAGAATTAAGTGCTCTGAGGTCTGCTCTGAGGTCTCCTGCGAGCATATAACCTTCTCCTGTGTGTTGGGAGTCTCCTCAGCTGAGTATTTCCACGCCTCTGGCTCTGCAGAGCATTCAGTCGAAGGGGAAGGACAGTTTTGCTGATGACATTGAGACGTTCGTTCAGTTCTTCCAGCCTTTTCCTTATCGACTGGACTTCCCTCACAAGGTTGTCCACAGCTGCAGAGACGGGGCGGAGACTGCAACAGGAGTAATACAGAAGAATAACTCGGTTTAGGGAGTATTTCTGAGCATGCAAAGTAATTTACCATGACCTTTGTTTCTTGCTGGGTAAGGGCCCTTGACGATGGAAGAGTTGCAATCATTAAAAATGTTTCAAAGCTACTCTGCTCTTCAGTGATGGGAGTTCATCTGAGGGCCCCCATCTGAACCCTGGAAAGCACAAGCTTCAGGACCAGCATGAGCAACATGGTCTTTCCACCACTTTATTTTAATTAGTAATAATTAACTAGGAGTACACCTGGAGGCTAGGCCAGTGGTTCCCATGGAGTACTGTTAGTCCTCAACATTTCTAATGGACCAGTCTGTGTCCTTGCCAGAAAACACATAATTCAAAGCCCAGTACAGGATATAGGGCAGGATACCCTCATCACATATTCCTGGACTAAAGTTAGAACTTTCCAAATACAGGACTTAATATCATCCCTGATAATCTGAGGCACCAATGAATTTCAGTACTCTCAGTGGGAAAGTTGTGATGAATTCTATGCTAGCAACAGCCACCATGCAGCCAGGGAGAAATCCACTTGATGCCCAAGGCCAATGTACAATCTATGATGTATCCTCCCAAAACCCTGATTTGTACAGATACCGTGTGACCACCTGCCCAATGCCTTTTTTCCTTCTAATCTTTCCTCTTCAACTGGTTCAATGTGTAACATTTGCAAACTTTTTTTTCTTGTTTTCTAAAGAGAACAATTAGTTATGGAAGACAACCACTTTACTTGCTTTAGGAACAATTCTGATTTAAATTATATTAGTTTTCTAGTAATTCCCAATATTCCTTTTTCCTCTCTTTCTTTCCCAGCCTTTCCTACTCTCTTTCTGGAAATATGAGATTGAATTAAATTTTATGAGTTTGTTCAACAGTTAATATCTCCAGCAATGCAAAGGGGGAATAGGATGACATGAACTAGTGAATAGCTTTCTCAGATCAAGGTGTTAGAGACTGAAATAAACATCACAGACCAAATCAGCTTCTTTTCTCTGATCTGTGGCCAAGCCCATGTGTGGATTTGTAGACCAATTCATTTTTTCCAGCCTGCTCTCACAAGTGTGAGCTGCCAAGGGCAATTTCTTTAGGAAGATTCTTGTAATACAGTGATGGCAGTTGAGAGTGTTTCACGATAAATAGTTAGCAGAGTATTCAGTTTACTAATCAGAGGTACTGAGATAATGTTTTATTTCCCCCCAATTGAGAAATATGAAAATTCATCTTTTAGAAGATGAATCCTGCTCAGGGAAGGACACCCAGGAGAGGACTGAATCCTACCTCCAGATGAGAAGAATTACCTGGAGAACTCAGGCAGGAGAGCATTTGGGTTGTTCAGCAGGGTATGCTTCATTTGCCAGAAGATGTCATTTCCCCATTTCTCGAGGGTTTGAGTAATGCTGTGAACACCTTCGATGTTGACCTTGTCAGCTAGGTTAGCAGGATGTCCATGGAAGAGAGGAAAAGAAATGTGTCAGCACAAGGAAATACAAGCCAGTGCTCTGAGTTTGATTCCGTTCCCCATCACAACTCAGTTGTGATGAAATGCCAAATATTAAACACATGGAGGATCTAAATTAAAAAGGAGCTAACTCTCACAGTGTAATTCTCTGCCTCCAGGTGCCTAGAGTTTCTGCTGTCACTGGATTCCCCAGCTGATTATTTCTAAAAGCATTTTTTCTCCAGAAGTCTCCATCAGCTACCCAGGAATCAAGAAAGAGCAGTCATGAATGAGCATTGTCTATCCCACTCCAAGGACAAAATAAGTGAATCTGCATCTCTGAGTTACTGAACACCTCCCATGCTGAACCACCACTGTGACCTCCTACCGCCTTCTCTGTAGTTCCATTTCTGATGCTGGTCCAGAAAGTCCTCCTGAGATTTACTGCAGGGCAAAAGGATGAAGAGGAGGAAAAGAGGAGGAGTCACCATGATGGTCGTTGTAGGATCTTGACTTCCCCCTGTCTCTGTGGAGACAAAATGTCTTGCTAAGTGCTTTATTTCTTTTTTCTTCTCTTTCTCCACTTCCCATCTGTCATCACAACACCAAATTTCTCTTTGGTGATGTTTTTATTTAAAATGTTGTTCAAGTTGCTCAGAATAGGTTTTACAGAAGCAGAGGGACTTTTCTTTTTCTCAGGTATGAACTTTACTTCCTTTTCAAGCAACAGAGTAGTACTGAGATACTTCATCAACCAGCAGCAGCTGGGGAAGTAGCTTTGCTTCCTAGGTAGCTGTGTTGGGATAGCAACACAGTTATGGTTACAATTGTTCTAGCAGTGTCAGAAGGAGGTACTACAGAGTGGGAAAATCACTGCATCCCTACTCTGTATTTTGGAGAAACAAGGTAAACAACCATTGAACAAATTATCAAGTGTCCCATGGTGGCCAGAATAAAAAAAAAAAAGTTCTTTTTGATCACTAACCAGTGGCAATATCTTAGATGCTGCCCATTGATGGAGCCTCAAAGGTAACTCCAAACCCCATGTACAATCTCCACCTTGCCCTGGTGTCACGGGGTCAGTTCCTCCTGAGCAAAGCTGCAGAGTTGACAGGACATGTATATGAACTGATGTGAACACTTACCCAACTCCTTGTTTTCTTTCAAGTTTACCATCATTCCCAAGCCAGCCCTAACCTACAAGCCCTCCTGGGCAAGTACCATCTCTAAAACTAAGAGGATAGATAGTCTCTCTACAGCTTACTCATGCTGATTTGTTATTCTTTCCTAATAAATTAGTCCCTCAGTGTTGAATCTGGTACTTTAATTAAAAAAAAAAGTCATGAACAGCTGTTCTGCTAGAAATTGGCTGAAAATATCCATTATGCACATATTGCACATAGCAAACAGAAAAAATGCATTGCCAAGTTCATGGGGTTTAGTGATGATTTTGGTCATCTGTAGTCACAGTGATGGAAGGGCTCATGTGAGAAGCAGGCACATCCAGAAAATCTGAATTATTCTTCTGTTCAGGTACATGCATCAAAAGCTTAAGATCTCACTGCAAAATATGAGGACATTAAATTTTTTTTAAATATAATATAACCATCTGGGAAGAATTCAGTCACCTCAAAACCTACCAGAAGCTGTAGCAGATAAAGCAGTAAATAAATAATTGCTTTCACTTTATGCCTTTCTTACATTTGATCACTAGTGCATTTTAATTGCAACTGCATTTATTTTTCCACTATTTAAAGTATCATTATGAATATAACCATACTAATGGAAAATGTCATGATACTTTAAAAACATTACTTTCCATCTGTCAGGATGTAATTTGTATTTAGTATTCTTCATCTAATTGCAGTATTCATTTAAAGGAAAAATAAATTACCTTCTTCCTATCTCACACATGCATACACCTTTTCTTCCTGCTAACTCAGAGCTGCCAAAATAAAGATCTTTAAGAAGGTCTGACAATATCACCAAGGCTCATAATGAAAAGGTCTTCATGGACCTTCTTGAAACTATTTGCATTGACACCATACCTCCTCCACCTCTCAGCTTTTCCAGATAAATGTGCCAGCCTTTACAGCTTTTTTTTTTCTCTCTTTCTTTGAATGACTATGCCCTGCAAATGCCTTTTTAATCTTCCCTGATGGGAAAGGACTTACCAGACACCTATGTGTCTAATTGCAAATGATTTGAAAACGCTGCCAACATCAAGGAAACAGTGTGGCTTCCAAGCTAATTGGAAAACTTCCTGTAGAGATTGTCCATTCCTTATCCTTTCCAACTCCCACTTGTTTCAATGCCCCACAGCTGGGATACTTTGATCTTTCTCTATTTGTTAAAAGTAGGGTGGTAATAAATTCCACCTACATCTTATACAGAAAATCCACGGTACTTGAGCTCCAACTTTTTAAAACATCAGGTGTCCAAATGAATCCCAATAACCACATGTTCTATTTGCAGGGCCCCTCACAGACCAGTTTCTTTGTAGCTTTGCTCCCTGCATTCCTGAGGGTCTACTGTAATTTATTATCACAGTAAACATCAGGTTATAATCATCTTTGAAGCAGATTCTCATACCTCAGGCACACAGAAAATGAGCAATCTTCCCTCTCTTAGGTGGAATTGTAGACAGCAAATGGATATTCACTAACAAAGTTCCTAGCTGAAAAAGTCTGTGGGGTCATCTGTAACAGGAACCAGATCCCCAGCAGATTCAAATGTCTTCTGCTCTTTTGCAGAGTTGCACTGGAAAGTACTATCAGGGTAGAGCACAGATGGACAAGCAGGACAACTCTCTCACATCCTTGGATGGAAACTCTTTCCTAAATGCAGAGAATAACAATATCAACATATTACCTTTGTCATTGTTACTATTAATTACAATAATATGAAGTGCTGTCAGAAAATTACATCACATTCTGCCCTTGGAGGAGAGTAGGCTCAGTGATTCACTGGACAGTCCCTTCATCTGCAGGCAGTGAAGACCAACATATTTGTCTCATTATCACACAATATTTTTTTCATCATTTAACCTTTTGATTCCTCACTTCAGCATGATTAAAGAGCTCAGCTAGCTTGATACCCTGAGCACAGCCCTGCTGTGATCAGCAGTTGTGCCATCCGAGCCAGAATCCCTCCCCCAAAGCAAAAGACTACTGCCAGTATTTGAACTCCCATCACTGTCCCTCTCCCATTAACCCCTTTGGTTTCTTGTTGCTCCATTTCTAGTGCTCATCCCCCCTCACAATGCAGTGGGTAATCCCAACAGAGCCCTGAGATTTCCTTGGTATCTGCCTCAGCTGGGGTTGAGCGTGATGGCTGAAGTGCACCACTGCCTGTGGGTTGTGCTGCCTGCCAGCATACAGGGGATTTGCCCAGGTTACCTGCTTCTAGTACCAAACACAGCTTCATTTCAGAGAGCCCTGTCTCCCCTGAAGCCTGAGGAGAACACACACATCCTATTGCAGATGTGCAAGTTGTTGCTTTACGATGCAGACCTTGCCTCTTGTACATCAAGAGGGCTTGAAACCTTCCCCTGTGCCTCTGACTGCTCCAAGCACAAGCCCTCTCTGAGTGCATCAGCATCCCTGTGTGTTAGCTCAAGCCCATGCTTGTTTTGGGAAGAGGATGTTGTTGATTACAGTTATCAATCCCTGCAGTGATAACTAAAATTAAGGATTTTTTTTCTGTGTTTGAACATTGAAATGCAAGTGAATTACATTAATGCTTTTCATTTGAGGCCTGTTCTCCTCTCATAACTTTTTCAAGTTCCTGTTGAGCTACTGTCAGACTGAAGCTGAAGAGCGATTCTGGATTTTGGGTCATTTGCAGGGAAATAAAATATAGTTCTAAGTGAATCAGGGAGTTTGATCTCAGGTGAATCATAAATACATAAAATGTAGCTCTCACTCCAATGATAATAGGTATTTAAACATCAAAGTATGTTTTAGATTCTCTATTTTGTAAAGGATCTCAATAGATAATAAAGCTAGTTTTGCATACTGTTGGAATTCCTCTCTGTATTTTTTTCTTCTATCTCTTTTATTTCCATTGCAATATTTTAAGGTTATATTACTTACACACACCCAACTGAAAGGTTCTGTTTTATGGATTAGGTTCAAAAAGGTTTCAGTTATATAAACCAAACAGTTTCTTATTAAAAAAAAAACAAACATATTGTAGCTGCATACAATTTCTAATGCCAGTTCTGTGAGACTCCCAGCCTGGGATCTTGAAAGGTCTCTAAGCTTTTAGAGGAGAAAGCTGCCAAGCCTGTGAGTCCAGAACAATCAAAGTATTTGCAAGAGCTCTACTTGCAAAGCGGGTGGCATTTGTTAGCTCTCCAAGCAACAACAACCAAAAAAAAAAAGCAACATTAGCATATGCTTGTAGAATTATGTAATGGTGGAAAGATCATGAAAAAGGCCAAAAATAATTTTAAAAATTGGATCCTACAATATTAAGTCAGCCACAGTGGTACAGCTAGAGTATCACCTGTTTCAGAAGTCTTTGTTATAAATCCATTGTGATGGAATATTCTTCAATTTACGTATGTGGGTACAATCCTATATGTTGGTGCACACACACACTTGGTTTGAGGTTGGAATAACAACATGTAGGAATAACAATATCCTCCTGAGTTTTTCAAGTTTGGTTACAAATTTGAGTTAAATAGTGCTTTTTCATATAACTGAGGGTTATAGTGCTCATTTTCTTCCTGGATGTTGTGTGAAAGTGAAGGGCATCTGAAACCCTGAAATAGCCTGACCACCCTGTCAAACAAGGAGATCTGATTGAGAGCCCTGATGAGAGACAGCTAAGGTGATGCTGTTGCCAGCAGGCAGCCATAGTGGGGATAAAGAAGAAAAGAAAACAAAAAGCCATCCAGGTGCAAAGCAAACATCTGCTGCAATACATCTGTAAAGTACAGTTGGTTTTGAGGAGGTAATATTCACCTTCTGCCTCTTCTCCAGGAGTGCCTGCTTTTTCAGGATATGTCTTATCTTCAACTCTCTCTCATTTAGTACTTGGTCCTTCCTCTTAGGAAGTTTCCTCTCTCTCCTTAGATAGGCACTCACAGACCTTGCACTCTCCATGTCTGTCTGTCTGACAGTCTGCCTAAGGATTTGCTTTCTCTTTCTTTCTCCCTATTTCTCTCACTCTGCACACCCTTGTTCTCTCTAGGAACTGTAGGTAGCACTCCAACCTCCACATCCATGCCAGTCTGCACATATTCCTTCCTCTCCTGGCTCTTCCCACAGGTGCCTTTATAGTCCCTCCATGCACCAACCTCTTTCTGAGGTGTATAGATCTGTTTCCTCCAGAGGAAGAAACAAAACATTCCTGGGAAAGAAGGTAGAGAATTGTATACAAGCATTACCTTTGCTCTTGAGGCCAGTTCTTCTGTGATGAAGCTTCCAAATCTCTGCCTCCCTGCTCCTTTCTTCCCCTTACCACCCCCTCTGCATTTCAGCTTGCAACGAGTGACGTGTCCCTCTTCATTTCCCTGCTTTCCACATTTCCACAGTCTTTCCGTGGAGCCTCCTCCAGCTGTACCTCTGTTACCCCTCCCTCCCACTCCTGCAAACTGGCCATCTCTCCCCACACATGGGAGCCTTATGGGAAGGGAAGCCTGGGTGACGGAGCCCTCTCAAAACAGCTCTGTCTCCAAGGACACTCATGTTATCTTTGCCCCCGGTTCTTTTGGGCAGCTCTCAGCCGCTGGCTCTCTGGCACAGCTGGATGACTTCTCGTGCTAGTCACAGTTTCCACTATGCACTACTTCTCTCTGGCTGCTTGAACCCTCCAGCCATCCAGTCATGAATTTGTTCACCGCCTTCTTCCTGCCTTTTAACTAACACGCCGATTAATTCCCTGCTGATTAGTTCATTCCTGATACATTCTGCCAAATCTATTTCTAGTGGAATAAACAAGGAGGGATGAATCGGCTGCAGTGTTGTTGTTTTTGTTCCCTTGATCCCCTCCCCCAGGTCTGCACTTGCCAAATCAAACGGGCTTTGGTCTGGTCAGTACTTAATAAAGAGATTTCTAAACAAATGCAAGGTGTTAAAGGGATGAATTTTGTGAAGCAGGGGGCGAACCCCTGACTGTGCTCCCATGTCTGTGTCAAACTGGTGTTGTGCTGTGATTTGAGGAGATGTGCAGCCATCACAGCCTGAAGCTGAAGAATTGCTGCACACATCTCTCATGACTAGACCCATGGCACTGCTTGTGAGTGCCTTGGCCAAATCTGCATTCTTTTTAGTATTACTTCTCCAGTATCAACTGGCAAGAACACCCTCTCTGCTTCCTGACCAGCCTATTCTTACTTAATTCAGCTTTTCACAGCCAAGACGCTGCACTATACAGTGAGAAAAAAGACACTTTTCTCACAGAGCAAAGGACTGCCCAGCCACTCAGAATAAAAGCAAACACCCAGCAGTAAGGAACCAGGGGGTATGTGCAAGTGCTACAGACAGAGCAGCTAAAAATGCAGTATTGTGATCACAACAGATGCTGGAGTACACCAGCTGAGGAGCTGATTGTGAGGGAAGCTGAGTGGCTTTTAAGCACAGTCTGTAAATATCAGCCAGCATTATCCTTTAGTCAGCCACTTAAATCCAGTCAAGAAGAGAGAGATTCCACTGGAACCAGACTCAGGGATAGCTGCTTCTCTGACACCAGAAGCATGTTGTTTTGGCTGCTCCTGCTCCCCCAGTCCCACTGGCTCTGTGGCAGGGAAATTTCTGAGAAGACTGCCTTATTTGTGGAGCCTTGCCTGCGAAACACGAAACAGCAGGACACTCATTTGCAAAGTTATAAAACACCAGTTTTTAAAATCAACCCACAATACACAGGCTTAACACACACCAGCCTCCGGAGGAACTGGAAACATATTTTTTCAGGGCTCAAACAAGCAAACAAAATGTCCAGGCAACAGGCAAATAACCCAAACAATCATCTGCCTCCAGCTGTTTCCCATTCAGCATGTGGCAAACACAGTCCAGTTATGCCTTTGCATCTCCCTGCTAAGAGGCAGCTGATGGTCAGTGTGAGATGGGGACACCAGCTTGAATGCTCTGAGCAGGAGCCCCTCCGTGGGGGCACAGCACAGAGCCACTGGGTGAGCAAAGCTGATGGCACTTCACAGCGTGTATCAACCCAGTGCTGGCAGACCCAGCTGCTCAGAGGGAAGAGGGCAATTCCCAGTGGCACCTTAAGATGTATGCTTGCTGCTGGGCAGTTTGTGGGATTTAGCAGCAGGTGCTGCCTTCCCTTTTGTATAACATACCACCTTATTATCTACTCTCTCCTTTTCTTTATTGAGAGTCCAGTTCATAAAGGACTGGGCACTTCCCTCTGGGCTCTCAGCCACAGGGTGCCCAGCGTTGGCAGAACAAGGCTGAGACCAGAGGTAGAGCCATCAGGAGTTTGGCTGGAGAACCTTCTGCAGTAACTCCCTCAACAAACACATCCTGTGAAGGCAGCATGTGGGCACATCCCATAGCCTCAGGTGATGCACAGATTAAACTTTTACACAGTCCTGACCATCATTTGGCCTTTTCTCATGATAGGGTGAACTGGTGTTGGTTTTACTGCATTGGTTCATTAGAAACTCCATGGTCATCTGCACTACTTGAAACCTCCTGAGGTGTGCTGTTTTGCACCTGCTAGAAATGTTATTATCACTTTTCCGGGGTTTACTTGCCTTTATTTTTGTCTTACTGTTATCCTTCATTGCTTGATGGTATTTATTTTGTTGTTTGAACAAGCATTTCCTATTTATTGCAATGTCTACTTCTGTGTGAGGACTCTGTCATGGAAGGACTCAGCTAGGCACAGGAGGAAAGAGGATGGTGTTCCTGGCCTTGCCATGTAGCCATGCAGAATAGAAGGATGGGATGAATAGAATGGGTAAAAACATTGGCTTAGCACTAGTAGGAATGCAAAGACATGGGTTATTTGTCCCCTCTGGACACCTGGAAAAAGGTACAGCTGGGAACAGCTCCTGCCCCAGCAGCTCGTCAGGAGGCGACTGCCCCCTGACCTTTCAGCAGGGCTGTGTCTGCAGCCCCTCCATTGTGCAGCTCTGCACGAGTGCCCTCTCCAGCTTGAGAACCTTAAATAGCAGTGTTGTTTCATGTGGCTCCTTTCAGGGTCAAGGAGCAAGCAGAGGTTTTAGCTCCAGCAGGCTGGAAAAGGCTGTCGTCTCTGGCAGACAGGTGGCAAGAAGCAAGGGGTGGCACAGGCTTAACACTGATGAGGGGCTGGTGGCTGTGCATTTTCATGCTTTTTGCTTGTAACATTTTTCTAAATGACCACTTGTCTACACAAAGCTCTCAAGCCTAGCCCCAAGTATCTAACTTTTCAGCATCTGGCTTTTTCAAACTGCTTTGGAAAAAAAAGATAAAATGAACAGTGACATTCACATCAATTAATGAACTATTTGCAGCTTTTTTGATTGATATTCTAACACTTGACAGGTCCAATTTATATGCAAATCAGCTTACATTCACAGCGTAAAGAAAGAAAACTTAATTTCTCATGCTTTGCAAATCATTAAACCCTCTGAACATATTACTTAGTTATATGTTCCTTAAAAGCATCAGTTTAACCACAAATCACTTGTCCTTGCAATCCATTAGCCTCACAGAGAACCCTGGGCATGGGGAGCAAGCCATTTTTGTGGGGACACATGAAATTAAGAGTGGGCTATGCTGCACTACAAATGTAAAAGCATAGCAAACTATGGGCTTTTGCACTGTATGTGTGTGTGCCAGATGTTAGCAGATCACAAATGAGGACACCAGACATCCCAGCTCCTGCTTCTGGCTGTTTTCTGCCGTTCCTTTACTCCCAGCCCTAATTGGTACCAGAAGCATTTTCTTAGAAGGAGTCACTCTGCTGGACAGCTCTTGCCCTGTCTATCACAGGCTTTGCTAACTGAGACTTGAAAAGGATCCAGGATCTATCCTGTAAATATTTACATAGATACAGGACTGCCACTGCTCTTAAATCAAAGCCTGGAGGACAGGAAATGGCATATGGAACAGAAAGACTCTGTATTCAGAAAGACCTGGAAGGGAAAGAGTAACAACAGCTGTGATGGCTTCTCCAGAGTTTGCCACCTGGGACTGCACCCGCAAGTGCTGTGTCCTCAGGAAGGTCTCTCTCTGAAGCCTGGTGACATCAGTGGAAAAAAACCCTCTGGTACCAAAAGATTTTGGATCAGAACTATTCTCTCTCCTGTTCATATCTGGAAAAAAAACCAAAAAAGCTCTCTTCACCAAGTAGACCACTTGGTGTCTCTCTTCTGCTCCTTATTGTTACTATGCAAGGAGTTCCAGGACAGAGCTGGACATGAAAGAGTGAGTACATTATTTGCAGAAACAGCACCTGAAACAGGGGAAAGCAAGCAGCTGATGCTGAGGAAACATGATGTGTTCATTAGCCAGGCAGAGTCTCTTTTGACGAATCTGGCCAATATTCCTTCCTCTCATTCAGTGACAGAGGACGTTGACTTGTGAGCTCTCACACAAATCATGACTTGAAGAAGTGGCAGGGTTGGAGGGCCCGCGTGTGGGCCTGGGAATCAGGAAGCCTCGTGGCTTTGGGGAAGCCACAAAACCCTCCTTGCTCAACTTCCCGCTTGTGGGAAAGGGAGAGTTCACTTATTCACTCACCTCGGAAGGCTGCGGTGACGACTGAGGACAGCTTTGGAAAACAGCCTGGCCATCTTTTGTAATTAATCAACGACAACAATAAAATAAAATAAAATAAAATAAAATAAAATAAAATAAAATAAAATAAAATAAAATAAAATAAAATAAAATAAAATAAAATTGCAAAATAAAATTGCAAAATAAAAAGAAAACAACTAGATTTCTGCCAACCAAAAACTTTCCAAGAATGAAGGCATATATTTATAGCAACAATAATTTAAGGGGACGGGCACTTTCTGTGCAAACCACTCAGGATGACAAGCCTATTTCCCATCGGTCTGTGCCCACACAGTCGCGCAGGCAGGCTGCGGACATCTGGGCTGTCCCGGCTCACGGCTGGCTGCCACCGGGCCGTCCCTCCCCGCAGGTCTCTGCCCCTCAGCCCGCCGGGCGCACGGAGGGCGCGGGCTCCCCTCCCGCCGGGAAACTACAATTCCCAGCAGGCCGCGGGGCGGCGCGCGGCGCGGGGCGGCGCGCGAGCGCACTGCCGTGTCCAGCATGGCTACGGTGCTGTCCCGGGCGCTGAAGCTGCCGGGTAAGGGCTGCGCGCCCGGGGACTGACCGACCGCCGGCCGCGCCGGGCCGGGCCGCGCTGCGCCGGGCGGGGCCAGGCCGGGCCGGGCCGGGCCGGGCCGGGCAGGGGCAGCCGCGGCCGGGGCAGGCCTGATGGCGGGAGGCGCGGGTGCCGCTGCCCCAGGGCTGCGGGCGCGTTGCCATAGCGATGTGGCGATGTGGCGATGTGGCGATGTGGCGATGTGGCGATGTGGCGATGTGGGGTTAGGCCCGGCGGTGCGGGCGGTGAGGGGCGGCCGGCGGGCTCCATGGCCGAGGGAGGGACACAGGGGCCGGGGCAGCGTCTCGGGGCTCGGAGGGCGTCGTGTGTGGCAGAGGGGGGCCTGGGCCACGGCCCTGTGAGGGGTCTGCGCGGGAGGAAAGGAAGCGCTGACCTCTCCGATCCGCTCCTGCCGGGTTTTGCCCACAGAAGCCAGGCCAGGAGCTCGGTAAGTGCCAGTGCAATTACCCAGGTAAATGTTTAAAGCCTGCCTGCCGCCTCTGCACCTTCCAGCCAGAGATCTTCAGCGAGATGAAAGGATATTCAAGCATAAGGGGCTATTGTGTGCTGTGAGCAGCAGTCAAACAGCCATTCTCTTCAGTAAGGAGATTAAAAGGGAATTAAAATACCTTGCCAAACCAGATCTTGGGAGCATGCTAGTTGCTTTTGGATGTACTGTAGACGGTGCCAATGCACCTGGCTGCATAACCTTCAATGGGAAGAGCTCATTGCTCTTCCTAACCTGTCTTGCCTTTGGGACAGCCCTGGGACAGAGACAGGGCCCAGCTGTGTGCTGCTGGAGAGGGCTTCTCCTTGGCACTACACACCACATGGTCCTGCATGGCCCCAGCCCGAGAGGCTGCACTCATCATCCTTTCTTCCTCCATCAGTCCATGAAGGTCCTTCCTGCCATTGTAACCCTTACCAAGAGTCATTACTTTTAGTTTGTGTGGTGTCTGTTGAGTCTCATTCAGAAAAATTTTGTTTGCAAGTTGGTTTCTTCCTTGTTTTATACATACATACACATATATATATATATATATACACCTTTGTCTAAATGGGAGGGAATACATTCCCATGAAGAAGTCTGTGTAGGACGAGTGCAAACTGGTAGGTGTAGGTGTGTGCATTAGGGCGTGACCAATGGGGAACTGCAATAAGTAGTGCAGATCTCTTCTGGGACCTTTGGAACCAGCATGATCTATTTGATGTCTGCTGTTGGGAAACACTGATTTGGAAAAGGATTGTAACAGGCCTTGCAACTGCATTTAAGAGAACAGTTCTTGCATCAATCCTCAGGTTAAACTGCAGAGATCATGCCTTTCTTGTGTGTTTAATTATTGAGAAATGCAGCTTCCAACAGCAATGAGAAAGCAGAAAGCCTATTGCTATATCTGTTTGTTTTTTTTTTTTTTGCTGCATCTCATTAAATTAATTAAAAATCAGTATGGTCTTAGAAATATGTCTGCAGTACCCAGTGACTGGTGCCTGTCAAATACCAGAAAAATAAGCAGGACACGAAATTAGTACAACAGGTACTGGAACCACTGTGCCATCATTGGAATAATGCACTGAACATTGCAGTCATCTAAAGTCCAAGATCTACTATTTTCACTCCCAAGTGAGTGCAAAGAAAAGCCTTCCCCATCAGTCAAAACCAGGAAAAATAAAATTACAATTAATATCTTTGAAGCCATCAGCACAAGAAATGAATAATTTATTGTCACTGGGACCTTATTTGAACACAGATCACCTAATGGGTGCCGTCTTTCCAGACCGTGGTCGCACGATGATCCTTTGTTCTTCACTGAGAGGTCACATTCTTCTACTGCAATAGTTGCCTGTGTGAAAATAGCATTTGGCAAATACATGGGGGATTTTCCAAGTCATAAAGTGTGATTTAGAGACCTACTGCCCTTGAAAGCCAATAAGTTGGGGCATTTCCCCTCAGCTCTGTCTTTGAAAGCCTCCATCGAAATCATCGGTATTTGCTTTTTCTTACAGTGGCTGAAAAAAGAAAAAGGAAATCCAGGGTGATGTGACCAGTAACTTGCTCTGATTGTAACCACAGGCCACTGAATGGGAACCTCTGTTTTATCACTGATGCCATGGAAAAAATGGAATATGATTTAGAGCAGGTCAGAACAGAGGATGCTTTGTTGACTCTACCCGTAGGAGGGAGGGAACACAGAGCTATAGGGAAACTGACTTTGCTGATACTAACTCCATACCTGTGAGGTAGATGCAAGGTTTGTATACACTTGGAGTCTCTTTGGAGGACAGATAACAAAGTGTGAGTTACACAGACCTGGTACCTACATAAGACCACAGAACTGCAGCTTGCTTTAGCACAGAGAATGACTTCTCATGAAGGCTACACAATGGTTATCCTTTCAGGGCATATGGTGAGAGTTTCACCAAGAGGCCAGCTCAGATCTTACCATTTCTACTTCCATGATGGAAAACTGAAAACTGTGTGTATTCCTTGACAGCTGGTTGCTTGCAACAGAGGCAGTGTTAGCTTTCTGTTGATGGACAAACTGTTCTCCAGCCTGAGCCTTGTTGTTAACCAGAAAGGAAAGAATTTGACTTCTGAAGCACTTTAAAAATAAATCATCATTCTCTAAAAGGTGTGAGACTTGTGTTTTCACACATTCTTTACTGGTTTTTATGTTTGTTTGTGCTTTTCTGCTGAAAAATCATCTGGGGGTGATTAGTTAAAGTCAGGTGTGTTATACCTCCTTCCCACAGCTAGTGACCTAAAACTCAGATGAGGAGTCATGTTCCTTCTGGTCTCCCTCCAGCCAGGTGAATCATGATTTACATGTTCTCTGCACAGAACAGCCTTGGGAGGCTGAGGAGAGCACATGCTTGCCAGCATTCCAAATACATTCCCAAAACATCTACAGATTGATTAAGGCTCTCTCTGAACAGTAGGAGATAAGTGTTTGAATCCTCTGAGATGAGCTATACAATTGGGTTTTGCATGTGCTAGATGAGTGCTCCAACAGCCCTTCTTAAAGGGCAATGTCTTCCCTTCTTTTGGCTTAAAAAAACCCAAAACTCAGGGCACTTTATGCCTGAGTTTAGTGAATGGCTGTGCCTTGTGGGTGTGCTGGATAACTTTTTGGGGAAAGATAAGGTGAAGGTGTGCCAGTTTCTGATTCCTACTCTGGCTTAGACATGAATTGAGACTGAGCAGCTCTCTGCCTTATAGCTCTCCTATACTTCTTCAGATTCTTAGCTATGTAGATCATCAGAAGCTGTCATTACTGTGTAGCAGCTGTTTTGTAGCTACTGCTCAGTGGTTCTCAGTAGGGCATGTGTTCCTGTTGCAGGTTGTGGTTGATGCCACTGTCAATCTCAGCATCTCAGTCTCTGCCAGTTCAAGGAGTGGGTGAGCCATATTTTCAAGGTCCTTTCTGTCTCCAGAAGGGGAGAACAAAACTATTGCAGATAAATTTAATTCATACCAGTGCTTTCAGTTGCATCAAGAATGATCAGCAGGTTCCAGTCTTTTGGTTGACTGTTTGGAATTAAAATAATTAAACAAAACATAGTATATGTAAAGCATAATTATTCTTTGAGTTGTTTTGCTCAAAAGTCACCAGTTTCCAAAACTGGGAGCAGTCTAGTTAACACAACTGTCTGACTTTGACTTCCCAGGCATAATACCATTTACTCTTGGGCCAGCCACGTTTGTTTTTCATGCCATTCTGACCTGGCTTGAACTGGCACATCTGGATCTGTTGTGAGAAGCTGCAAGTACACTGGCAGCGAGACCTCTCTGGAATTTTTTGCTTTAACTGAGTAGTCTTTCAGGCACTTTTTAGCACAACCTACAGTATTACACACCTGTGAAATGACACTGCAACCTCTGAGCAGAGAGTTGTGTGCCACCAGGGTCGGTGGCCTTCTGTGCACTTATGGGGTGGAGCCAAGGTTATCAGGAGTTCCTGAAAAGCCCACACTTTGAGCACATGTTTAGAGCAGAGCTATGTGAAACAAAGCAGTGTGTCACAGGGATACACCAGACCAATCCATAGAAATGCAGTATCTCTTGGTTCCTGCCTCCACAAGGAACTGTTTTTTGGAGTGTATATGTACACCAGGTTTTTGAGTCTTTTGTAGAAACCCCTGATTCAAAAAGGAAGAGTCTGTCTTAGATATGTGAACGTGTTGGATATTTTTATTTCCTTCTGTTCAGTGTAGGTGAGTTGTCCTGGTTGTTCCACCTAATGTGGGGCATTTAATTTTTGGTGGGATTGTAAGTTTTTCTTAAGTCCTAAAAATGAAGCTGAATACCACTTGTAAGTGGTAGACCAAGGGAGAGTGAAGGTCCTTTTGTGGGGTGAGAAATGAGGAAGAACTAGGATACATGTGCTGCAAAATACACTCTAGTTTATGCAAAATAGCTGTGTTGCACTAGCTAGGTACTACAGTACATCTGTAACTTGAGTGTCTTTAGCAGGAAAACCAGAAGTAAGGTGTACTATCTTAGTCAGGAGGAATAATCATGAAAGCCCTAAAATTTCTGCTTTGTAAAGCCTTCCCATCATCTTAGTGTCTGAGAGGGGTTACAGCTTGCATATTTTTGCTTATTAGTTATGCCTTGCATGTATCACTTCAGGAATCTTCAGGCACCAGCCAGTTCCTGTTTCAGATCAGCTTTAAACAAAAGGAAATGAGACAGATACCTGGGATAGCAAGGTCCCACCTTGTAATCAGAGAGAGAGAGAACCAGACTGAGACTCTGGAATCCTCAGAGCGTTGGCCATGGCTCCGTGCCCAGCCTTGTGGCACGGGGCAGCTCCCTGAGACGTGACGCTGGACTCGTAGCTTGGGGCAGTGAGTCTGCATGATCTTTGCTGTCCCCATAACCAGATGGTGCTGGCCTTAGGCCAGGGTCTGTGAGCAGCTCTACACCTGCCCTCCTCACCACACTCCCTGTGTCTGTCCAGGGCTTGGGGCAGGTTGTGTGTGCTGGGCACCTGTGCAGGAGACACCTAAAGGTGAGCTACCTTCCTGCACCACCACCTGAAGGGATCAGTACCAAGTTATCTGTCTTGGCCAGGCTAAGCACAGGCTGTGGGCTCTGCTGGGAGCAGGAACAGAGCAGGTGCACTGTGGTTGCTTCAGGCAGGGGTTGGAGCATTCCCTTTTGCAGAACTGAGCCATGCAGAGAAGGTGGTGTCTTGAAGGAACACCCTGATTCCTCCAGACGTCAGCATGTTACTGGGCCAAAGGGGCAAAATTTCTTTCCCCTCATCTTCAGGGAGACTTCATTCTTGGGATTTCTGCTGGTCAGAGTGACTTTGAGATACGTACAAGTCTCTTTTCTTAGCTTGACAGTGGAAGAAGGAGTCAGGATTCTTCAGCTGTAGTTTTTAAGGCTGTTTATTTCTTATGTGTAACATTCTTTCTTTGGTTTGCTGAGGTCTGTTTAGCAGGTTAGACAGAGGCACACTGACCGCCCTCAGAGGTGGTGTTGTCTTTCATACTAAAAACTACGTGTACATTATTTACAATAGCTTCCTAATACTTATCATGTATGTTAGACAGTGAGTTTCTACTTTAGACTAATCTAAAAGTGCTAACATCACTGGGAAGATGGAGGCTAGGAAGGAGAAAGAAGAAGGACAGGGCACACTTAAATTCTTTTATCTTGGGACTCTGAGCTTCTATTCTAAAACTCTAAAAATTTACTTTTCACTCTGTGACAGACTGTTATTCTGCTTAAAGTTTTTTGACTTGTAGTTCTTCATATAAAGGTGGTAATTTGCTCTATGGGTCAAAATCAAAGTCACAGGTGTCTTGGGCTCTGTGCCAAGGTCTCTGAGCTTTTTGGCAGCAGCTTGAGCTATCCAGGACAGCTAGAGAAGATGTCCTGGGTTCTGGCACTTCATGTTTCATTGCTAATCAAGAAAGTATAAGAATTAAATCAGCCATGAATTCCATATAGATGCATGCATACACATACATATATGTATACACACACATATCTGAGTAAAATAAGCTGTCAGCATCTTTTCTCCCACACATGCTACTGTGAACCATGGAGAGAGAGACCCTTTGATTTCTCTCACACTTCTCACTTGGAGCCATGCAAAATCCAGACTACTCTGTCATCCCTTCTGTATCGCTCTCCACTGCAGCCTTGTCTCCACTGAGATCCTGCAAAAACTCATGTTTATTGTCTCTCTCCATCTTTCTTCTCAGGAAAGAAGAGCCCAGACCTTGGGGAATATGATCCCCTCACTCAGGCTGACAGTGATGAAAGTGAAGATGACCTTGTACTCAACATCCAGAAGAATGGGGGGGTCAAGAATGGGAAGAGCCCCCCTGAAGAGATGCAGGACCCTGATTCTGATGTGGAGGTCGGGATGACAAAGCAGCACACGTCTGAGAGCGCTCCTGAGGGTTATCCTGCCGAGACAGCTGGGAGTTTGGAGCAGAAGGCTGCTCCCTCCCTCATGCCATACCTGCGCACTGCTATCTTTTTGCTCACTGTGGTGATCTCGATGATTCTTGTGCTGGTGTGCGCATTTCTAATTCCCTGTCCCCCTAGAGACTTGCATAACACCTGGAACCGCAACCTAGGTCAGGGAGCAGGTGAGAAAGCCCCAGGAACAGCATCTGGCATGGGGGAGGTGGCAGCTCCCAGGCTGGGCATCGGTGGGAGAGACCTATCTGGGAGAGCCAGGTCAGAGCAGAGGCCTTTCCTCACCACTGCAGATGCTCCAAAATAACAGACAGGTGGCTGTGTCCTGCTCACTCTTGAAGCTGAGGCATGTGAAATCTGGCATCCGCACATAACAGTGCCATAAAATTTTGTTTCTGCCAACATCAAAAATTATTTTGACTCTTCTTCCATCCTGCCTTTTTGTCTGGATGTTGTGCTCTGTTCCAGATGGAGATGGCCCAGCCCAGTTTAAAATACAGTGCCTCCCTTTCTACAGCCTGGACTTTACCAGTACCTCCATGCTGAAGTATGTGGTTGTGTTCAACAGGAGAAGGATAGAAGTCTTTGTGTCTTCTAACTAGCTTAACTAACCCTATTCTATTGTCTTTTAGTCCTGCTTGAATCCATAAATCAACATTTGAGATCTTTTGTCATCCTGTATGGGTCACTGGCATCTCCCATTCTGGTTTCTGCAATAAAGTAACACTGTTTTGTGAAATAATTTCTGCCAGGATTTCCATCTGTCTCTGCCTCCTTGCTTTTTGCCCCTGGCCTCCAAATCCAAGCTTTTCATAAGATACATGGCTCCACATTGCCTCAGAAATGGAAGTGTGAAACATGAATCTTTCTCTGTTGGCTACTCCATTTCTCCTTTCCCTTCTCTGAGCCAGATGCTACATTTCTGTCATTTCATGAAATTAAAGATCTTACCATGTTGTGAGCTGCCTGCTCTTGGTGGTTCCTTGGCAGACTTTGTGAGACTTGTCAATGCACAAGTCTCATTTCTGGACCAGCCCTCCTCTCCCAGTGTGGAAAATGAGCTGGGTGGCCTTTTTGGCATGCAGTAACTCTGTTATTTTTGCAGGTGGTGTGTTATCCCCACTGGAGCTGTGTGATGTGAACGGTGATGGCCTCCCTGACATCCTCATTGTCTTCACTGCCTTGATGAATGCCAGTGTCATGGGTAAGCACTGCAGCTCCTTTCCATTCCTCTTAATGTGTCAGTAGGGACCTTTGTATGCTTGTCTTACCCATAGGAAGAGTCCCTGCCACTGCAAATCCACTGCATTGCTCTTTTCAGAGTTCCTTAAAACTGCTGGTGTAAAACTGCCTGTGGTTGGTCATGCTTAAAATTTTCGTTACAAGCCTGTGCTCCTATACCTTTTGGTCAGCATCATCTGTTTGCTCTTACCTCATCTTGGGGCAACTCTGTCTCTTTGTCCTGCATTTGTGCACACTTCACTTTGTTTTTCGAAATACCCTCACTTTGCTGCCTTTTTCTCCAGGTCACTCCATATACTTGCCAGGCTGTTAATTCACAAATAATAGTCTGATAATGGGGCAGCTACTGTGCCTGGCTGTTTAGGAGGTGTTGCCCTGCTTCCTCCTCCTGGCTGCTTTGCTTTTTTGGTTAGTCCTCACACCCTTCAGGTAACATAGCAGAACCTGCTGATGCTGGCCACCATTACACAAGGGCTGCCAGATCTGGTGGCATCCTGTTGCACTGGGCTTCTGAAGCCCTGGAGGTTCCCAGCTGCCTGCTGTACTGCAACTGTCTATGCTGGCATGGCCTGGTGCCAGGTGAACCTCTTCTGCCTCAGAGATGTATTCAGGGAGCAAGCATACATTGCACAACCTGAAGAAAATTCTTGGAGCAAAATGCCTTGGCTCTTCAAAGACGTAATAAAAATATTATTAGAGGATAGGGAAGATGCCTTTCTCCATGGCCCAAGCAAGGCCTGTGGTATTTCACAGCAAGTCCTTTAAAAAGAAACCTATGAACATAGAGAAAACTGTAAAGTAACTTAAAAAATAAGCGAGAAAGGAAGACATGGTTGACAGAGAGGCTATATTCCATTTATATTAATTGTACTTGCACCCTATATTTTTGCCATTACATTGCTTTTATTTTTTATCCCAGATATACATAGAGGCAGCATGCGCTGAATGAAACTGGTCATACCTAGTTGCATCCTGGGTTGTAGCTGTGCTGGAAGACAAAAACCACACACTAAAACAGGTGTAAGCAGATCACAATCCAAAACTCACATAGTTGGATATCAGCTACCTGTAGCCTGTGCTTGGAGCATTCACACAGTGCCAAGTAGAGATAAGCTTGGAATAGGCACCCAGTGGAGTAATCTGCAACATTGTTAACTGTTTCTCCAGCTTGTAGGCACAACAGCTGTGAGCTGCATTCAGGAGTTAGTCGTTCTTGGTCCCTATCAATGTAACAAAGATAACTTGATCTGGGGCACCCCCTTAGCACAAGCCACATGATTTTCAGTTTGAGAAGAGAATGAGTTTGATTTAGAGACTGGACTCAGCCTTGTGTTTAGCCAGTGGCCTTTATATGCCCTTTGTGTCATCAGGTCACATGCTAGTGAGATAGAAGTTGTCTTGGTCTGTTGTTAGTTTGAAACGTGTGGGAGTTCATCTTAAGTTGTGATATGACCATACTAGGTGGAAATTAATTACAATAACCACACTGAAGTCTGAGGGCAGGCTGAGCTACAAGTTGATCACATTTGGAATCAGAACCAACAGTCAATTGAAACAGCATACACTACTTTATTTTACAATTATTTTATGCTAACTGGTGAATTGGAAAAAGAATGCCAAGTTCCACCAATTGGTTGCATTCAATCTGTTTTTCACAATAATGAAACTCCTTTGGAAAACAAAGGAAAGCACTCTCAGACCACCAGTCACTCTCTGTTGCCTCCAGAATTACAGACAAACCAGCACTTTCATCTGAGGTGACGTCTGTCTTGGGAGTCAGTTAAGGTTTCCCTTTGGTGCTAGGTGTTTTGTTGAGGGAGAGGAGATAAGAATAATCAGTCTAATTTGACAGCAGTAAATTTCACAGGAGGAAGACACCACAACTGAGCACAGTGTCCACAGGAGCTTGGTTCTCTCTGCCCAGCTGACCACATTTCTTGCAATGAGCTCAGGTTTTCATGATTTTCTGGGCTGTTGATTTTCAGCCCAACTTGTTTGGAGATCACTGCTGGGCTCTGCAGCAGAGAAATTCAGCCATGAGGTGACATTTGACCTTTGCTTTCAGGCAGTGTGGATTTGTCTGTCTGAACTGCTCAGCTCCAGGAGCTAGAGCTGGATCTCCAGCAGAAGGACCCAAGGCAATGTGGTCATAGTAATCCATCTGACACCAAGGGATTATATTCTCTCTTTCCTGCTTCTTCTAGGTGTCTCTAGACCCTCTGTAACTGTGGTGGCACTTTCTGGTATGAATGGCAGCACCTTGTGGTCCATCCAGCTCCCGGAGGAGACGCAAAGTGTGCAGTGCAATGGGCTGTCACTGGGGGCAGCTGCAGGGCCTGTCTGCCTTGTTACAGGAACATCGAAATTCCTCAGCCTTCTCAGTGCCTCCACAGGTAAAGTCAGCTACCAGCATATTAGAAATGTGCTGTTGCTTTTTTATTTACTTTAAAGGACTAATAAGCATGAATGATTTGGTTCTGACACATCATGGTGGCTATTACTTCATGACACACGGAATGGAGTCAAAAGTAACGTGTTTCTAGTTACACAGGATAAGAGAATCCAAAACATTTCATCTCTGTGGCAGCATCTTTGTCCTACATCTCAGAATATTTCAAAGTGTTAATCTTACCCTGTAGCATCCCCATGTCATAAAAAATATGTAAAGTCTGTTCTCATTAGCATTGAGCTGCTGGTACAACTCAGGACCTACCTAACAGCACTGCAAAGCTGAACAGCATTCTTGGAGAAGTTACATAAGGATATACACAACATCCAGGAAACCTTGCAGAGAAGTTAGGCCCATAGTTGAATTGATTAGATATGAATGAATATTGCATTTTTAATCCCTTGATCATGTACACCTTTATTCTCTGATTGCTGTTTGTTCTCCCACATTAATTCATTGGCAGAAATAGCCATAGGTAGGTATAGGGTTGCTTTTGGAATCAACCAAAAGGTACCTTGAAGGTGGGTAACTTTGGGATGGAGGTGTTTGTTAATATTACAGTTAGGTTTTAATGAACCCAGTTCATCCAAGGACAACAATTTCACCACAGTTTCTGGCTCAGCAACAAGACACCTTCTCTTATCTCCCCTGGCTGAGGGGTGCTGTGCCGTTTATCAGCTGCACAGTACCATCAAGTTCCCCTCCCTGCAAGGATTTCTACAGTCTGGCCATGGTATTCCCACCCCACCTTTTGTTCCATCCCCTTTAGTAGGTGCTATGGTTGCAGATTGTGGATGTGTGGAGTCATGGTGGAATAGGTTTCAGGCATGCCAATCACATTCCATCCAGGGAGCAGCAACTGTATTTTACCCTATTATTTCCATACTGTTAGAACTTCTGTTAGGATGTGAATATAACTTCTCAAGTTTCCTATAATTTTACCCCCAGCTGTTTTCCCACACTTTTCAAATGCTTTTAGGGACTTGGGTTACTTGCACAGTGTTTGCATGGTCAGGACCATGAGCTGCCTCCTTTACCAGCAGTAGTAATGTACAAGTTTGGCCCTTGGTTTACTTTGTTATTCAGGGGCATCCTACAGAAAAACATTTTTAAAGATTTTAAAAGCAGAAAAACATTTTTAAAATTTTAAAACAGAAGTGTTGGCAAAAGAATGATGAAAAACTAAAAGCATCAAATTTAATTGTTGCCTTCTTTTTTAATGTTTATTTGCAAGTTTGCAAGTCTGGTTTTACTAGGTTTCCAGCTGGGTCCGTGCTGGACTGCTGAACCATTTGACATCATGTCTGTTAACATGCTTTCCCCCTGAGGTGGAGTGAGCATGTCATGCTGGAGTGGTAATTTGCTGCTGGGAATTTAACTGAGACACAGATTTGCACTCTGAGTATCAGAACTGTCCATCTGTTTCCTTTCCTCACATTTACCTAGCCTTTACTGCTGGCTGAGGCAAACAACTGCTGTCCTGCAGAGCAGCACTCTCATTTGGGTTCTCCTTTCTAAAGTGAACCTTAAATATTCTTTCCTGTTTCAGAAATTATATAGGGATCAGGTCTTTTATAGAGATGCTAAGAAGGAAGCACAGCAGGACTTGAGGTCTGACTCAAAGGCAATCTGAAGAAATGCTGGGAGAAGAATTTTGCTTTCCACTGCAGTTTGTCTCAGTTTGTAGATGTGTCTTTCCCCTTCACACAGAATGGGAGAAATAATTTCTCTTGCTTCCTTTTCAAGAAGGTTTTGTGGAACCCTCTAGGGATGCCCTCTGGTTCCCCAAGTACAGGTCTCTTTTATGCTGTTCTTTCCGCAGGCAAGACCATCTGGACACTGAACTCCATTCATCTTTCAAGTGGGATCCTGGCTGCACCAGCTGCAACTCTTCCAGATGTAGATGGAGATGGCATTAGGGATATTGTTGTTCTGGTTCTCACAGAGACACAGGTACAGCACATCCTTGCTCAAGGTTTGGAAGGACCTTTACTATTTGTGTAGAGGAAAAACAGACTGATGTGGAAGGAGTGTAACCAGAGCTGCAAGAGCCCGTAATTTTCATTCCCTTGGATTTTGCTGAAAAGCACCCCTTTTCTTCCAGTAGCTCAGAGCAGTGAGATCAAACAATAATGACACTACCTGCACTCTTGACAGCTGGGAATGAACAGAAGGGTCATTATTTGCACCTGACTGAGACTTGAGAATTATCTGTTTCTGTTCAGTGAATGTGTGGTTTGAAGTGAGTGTTTAGCAGCAGTGTAGGGATGGATCTCTGGAGAAAGGAGCAGTTAGCTTATCCAAAAGAAAGAAATACTTTCTTTTATTAATTAATTCAGATTAATTGTGTGATTAATTCAGATGCAGATTTCCTTTATGCTCATGCCTCCCCACAATTCTAACATAGATTTTGTTAGAGGAGCTCTGATTTTTGAATTCCCTTTCATATTTGATCCATTTCTGTGAAGAGAAAAACGTGAATGTTAAGATGCCTAGGAAGCCAGACTGAGCAAAGAGAAAGCAAACACTAGACCTTGCTGAGGTGGAAATTATCAGTGCAGCTTCATGCTATGGGGTTGGGAGAAGATTCTGAGTGCAGAGGTGCTTGAAAGCACTGATAAAAATCTCTGCCTCTCTCTCCTTGCAGCCTGATGTGGTTTTCATCTTGGTATCAGGAAAGACTGGAACTGCTTTGGGTGGGCCTGTGAGATACAGCACCAATGGAGAAGGGAAAGTGATTGGCCCCCAAGTCCACATCACCAGCCGGGGAGCCATCTACATCCTGTTTGGTTTTGGTAAGGTGCACCTTGCCTCTGTAGCACTTCACCTTCCTGAGAAAACATCTGTTTTACCTAAAATGGTCCAGAATGTCCCTGGGATACTTGTGCTATGCCTTCTGCTGTAAAATCTAAGAGGGCAAAAGCACAGGTCTCACTGCCATGGTGTGGAAAAGTACAGGAGCACCAATACCTGCTAGTCTCAAATACTTAGGAGTTTCCCAAAGGCACATCATGCCAGGGAAGTTCCAGCTCTGGGCATTTCATTGCCTTCTACCACAACTGCAGTGGTCCCCAATTACCCTCTGTTCTACTGGGTTCCCTTTTGCAGTCAGTATCCTCATCTTTACTCTTCCTGGCAGGTAATGTTCAGGCTGTTGCCCTGAGGGATATCTTTACCCAAGCCAGAAACCGGGACAACTTTCCTTCAATGCTGCAGCAGGAGGAGCCAGAGTGGGAAAAGCGCAGATCTGTCAACCTGTCAGAGCTCATTGACATTTACAGGTACAAGATGGACTTATCATCTTGCTCCTTCTGGGAGAGGAAGAGAAGGGTAGGCACTTATTAGTGCTCCTAGAGGGGGTTGCTTTTACTTCAATACTGCCCTTCTCTTCATTGTCCAGTTGACAACTGGGGAATACTGTGGGGAACCTGTCATTTCCTCCCTGTCCTCTGGTTGTCCTAGCCAAAGAAGTGCAGAGTATCGTAAAAGGGAGTCCTTAGCTTCTGCTGCTCCTTTTTCCTTTCTTCAGCCCCATATGCATTGCTGAAGGGAAAAAAAGAGGCACTCCCAGCTAGTGGAGTCTCTTTGGGAAGCTCAGTGTGTGTGGGCCTGGATTTCTCAGCTCATTCTTCTTTACTGCCAAACCGTGGGGCAGGCCTCGATGTGAATAAAGGGAGGGAGCAAATGTGAACTCACAAACTTCATGCTTTTTATAGTAACTCATGATATTCAGAAGACCCCATGTTTGAATTTAGTTCACTTAACTGAGGAGCCCACATGACTGGGGAAAAGATAGACTTCTCCAAGTATAGTTCTCATCTTTTGTAGGAATTGCCACAGGACAGGCAGCTAGTGCTGAGATGTGCAGATACAAGCCTTGATCTCCTCTGTTTTCCATTTGTGCCAGTGGGGGTGTTGACTTTCTGCAGACAGTGAAGACACCTGACACAAATTGCAGCAACCTGCTCATCACAACCAAAGAGAGCTTGATCCTGCTGAGAGGACAGGACCTGGAGCGCCGCTGGACCCTGGAGCTGCAGAATATCAGCAGGTTACTTGCTGGGAACATTTCTCTGTCCTATTTCTTCCTGTACCATTTCCCAACTTTCAGTTCTAAGCACATGTGTTCCTTAGAAAGCAATTGACAGTAATTCTCCAAGTCTGAAGAGGAGTCTCAGTACTGGAGGTATGTGTTGTTGAGCCAAGTGAGGAGGGCAGGGGGAGCAAGGAACAGATAACTGGGAACTTGAGCTGTGTGCTTGTGAATGATCACAAATAAGGGGCTTGATTCAGGTACCCAACACTGAAGTAATGGGAATAATGTGGCATTGAAATTTAGTGGATTACTGATGTGTGATTCAGCCCACTTGCTGTCCAGGGCTTCAGTGGAGGGGATCAGTTACATTAGTAATGTTAAAAATTTAGAGCAGGTGAATGAGTATGGCCCAGAGATCTTAATGTTCCTTGAAAGTTGAAAATGAGCATTTTGATGGCAGTCAGCATCTATACTAAATGTAAACCTTCAAATAATACTGCTCATCCTCTAATTTCACACATGGAAATTAAGTAATTTTCCAGATCTTGTGGGTTGGTAATAACCAGCAATTTCAGCACTCCCAGTATTAAATATTTGCAAAGGGCAGTTAGGCACAATTGAGGGAAATTACATGGGAAACAATTGCTTGCTCTAGTATTGAGAATAAGGAGAGCATCTCTCAGCTCTGTCTTACCCAACTGTCAAGAGCATAAATGGGAAGAAGGCACTGGAACTTCATTAAGGAAAAAAATTAAGGGTGTTCAGCTATCTCTGATATTCAGGTAATGTCCACATTCTTGAGTGCTGATGGGTGACATAAGCCACAACTTTAGGAATGAGTTATGGCTAGTTGATCATGCTGTGGGGAAAGGAAATGGACTAGACTAGTGTTTTGGGCCGAGAATCTGCAGACTTCTGAATGTGTCTGGCATCGAGTTTAAAGGGCAAGTGTGTGTGAAGTGACTAAGCAAAGCCACTTCATAGGTGCTGTAGAATCAGTTATACACAAGAAATTTCTAAATAGATGCAGCAATAAATTGGAATACACAGATCAAGAAGGGTTGAAAACCATTCTTTACTAGTATGGTTGAGGTTGGAATGCACCTCTGGAGATTTCCTAATCCCACCTACCTGCTCAAGGAGACTCTAGACAAGCTAGAGCAAATTACTCGGGGCTGTGTGCTGTCAGGTTTTAAATATCTCCGAGGACAGAGACTTCACAACATCTCTGGGCAGCTAGTATTCAAGGCTGCTGCTTTTTCCCATTCCTGACCTCCCAAGGGACAGAGTACAATACATGTAGAGGAGCTGGCAGATAGTCATTGAAAAATAATGAAAGCAATTCTTGTTCTAGGCTACTGTGCTAAAGTCCTGGACTACCTGTTTTCCCGGAGTTAAAAAGACAAAATTTACTGTACTGAATGTATTGTGGGCAAGCATTTAATTAAGAGGTTTGCTTGGATTTTTTTAGAACTTAAGTTCCACTTAAGCATCAAATTCAGGTTAGGGATGTTACCACAGAGTCAAACAGACTGAATTCCTTGTTAAAAAAAGCTTACAAAGCCAGCTATGAGCACTCCTTTTCCTGGGTAAACCTGCCCCAAGCACACCACTTCATCCAGGCAGACTGAGTCCACGCCTGTGGGAATAATTTCTGAGAAAACCAACATGGCTACTGCAGATGTGCTGCATTTCCAGATAACTTTTGACAAGATCCCTGGAAAACCATAAAGGAGAATCAGTAGTCATAAAACAAGGGCGAAGTTCAGAGACCATGAAATTGAGTAAGCAGTTGCAAATTGTGTTGTAAATGGATGTTTCAGATGAGAGAGGATTAATAGCAGGTTGCTGGGGGGATTACTGTTGGGCAGAATAATTACTAACCTTCTGGTTCATTTGAGCAAGTGCCCAGGGGATTTTTCACTTGATTGGTAGCATCCGATGTACTTACATTTGTGTGCATTCCATTTGTGGGATCTGCCACCGGCTGTGACCCATAAGGGCAGAGGCACCTTAGGAGATGTTTTGAGTTTGTGGTCATAGGATAAAATTGTCTGCTACTTCCTTTTGCTACTGGAGAGCTTTCAAGCTATAGGAGTATCTCGTGAGGCTGCCTTGAAGGCAACACCTGGTTGCCAGAGGTATCTGGCAAATGTAAAGCAAATGACATTGTTTGATGTCGTAAGTATAAAGTCAAGCCACTGTGGTGCTGTGGTATTACTGTTCAGGAACCATTCTGTCATGCATGTTTTAAAGGGGAAGATGGAAAAAATTGGGAAAAGGTCTGGAAAAAATGCTTTGGCATGGAAAATTTTAATTATTGAGTTTATATGATCAAAGAGAAGGCTGAGAGGTGAGTTCATAAGCGTGTGAAGGAAATAGAAGCTAACAGGCATAGCAAGAACAAGTGCCTTGGAGCAAAAGCCATTCATGTTCAGGAGAATGAAGATGCAGGAATGTTTCTTTGGGTGAAATTAATCATTAGAACTAACTGTCATGAAAAGTGATGAATTCATCTCATCAAAGATGAGGCAAAGCCAGCCTACTGATACCTGGTTAATTGGGTGAAATACAGAAATCTGTCATAAATAGGAGGAGGGAGGATATACTCTGATCCTGCCTTGCCATAAAATCTCTGGTTCTGTGAACTTTGTGGACTCAATTGTGCTTATTTAGAATTGTGCATCTAGCTGTGGTGAATTGAAGGAAGACAGAGGCAAGGCTTAGAAAGCCAAAAGCAAGGAATATGGTTAAAAAACAGTTATAATGAGAGATATTAATGTGTTATGTCACCCAGAAGGGAGAGGATGAGAAGGGACTTCATTTAACCTGCTTAAAGTCACCAAAAGGCTTGTAAACCTGCCAGCAGTAAGAATACAATACAAGAAATCATGGGCTGACAATTATGTTGAGTTTGTTAAGATCCATTTCACACAGCTAAAGGCAGCCTGGGAAATCCACTTTCTGCAGGAGGCCAAATGTGCCAGTGCATTTTGGAAGGGCTGGGTAATTTTATATAATTATAGCAACAACAGTACAGGTTCTCATGCAAAGGAAAGGATGATAGAGTAGTGTACAGGGCGATAAACAGATGTCTACACAGCCCATCAAGCAATGCCCCCCACACAGACAACTCTGAAGAATGGCTGAAAAGCGCCATGGGCCACTTTACCATTTTACACTTTTCTGATCCACCAACAAATGATTCCTGACAGTCACAATAGTTCTGAGTGAATGAAAGAACCTTATTTAGCCTGACAAATCCTGTCATTTTAATAGGCAGAATGGAGGATGAAGGCAGCTATTCTGCCTCCATTTGAAATTACTTTTTTTTACCACGGGGCTGAGTGTTTCTTTTTCCAAATTTACAGCCAGCCTGTACCAGGTTATTTTGGTGCTGACCAAACTCTGGACTTCATGCTGCAAGCACAGACTGGAGATGGGAACAAAAAGGTAAAACAGGTGAAGGCAGGGAGGGCAGTGGCAGCACAGGAGTGGGGTAGGCTGGGTAAAAAGCGACAAACATTCTCTGGCCCTTGCTTTTGCCCTCTCTTTGGCCGGCACTCCTTAGGGTGTGGACACAGGCCATGCCTCTGCAAGGGGGCTCTGCATATACCTCTGCCTTGGTATCCATTAATGCTCAATCTCTCCCTGCCTTGAGGTGGTGGTGATAGATGGCAAATCTGGCCTCCCTGTTTGGAACCAGGAACTTCCATGGCAGAGGCAACAACTCGATGCACTCTCAGTCATGACTTTGGACAAGAAGTCTGTTTTTCTCTTCTGGGCTGATGAAACCAAGCCTGTGTTACGAAGTTTGGTAAGCATGCATCTTTTCTTCACTTTGAGGTTTCTCTGTGGACCACATGCAATGTCTGTCTCTTATTCCTATTGTCATTGAACTTGAACCTAATATATGAGAAGGCTGTCAGGGACATCTCTTTCTTTGACATTCTGACTTCTCTGACCCTGAACACAGGAATTTTCATTTGCAAATTCTTCATTGTAAAGCTTTGTTGACAGAAATTTTGCATCCACAAACCCCAAAATTTGTGAATTTCATTTTTTCATGCAGCACTGGGGAGTTGTAACTGCAGATTTGTTCCCAGCCCAGAGTGCTCCTTCTGTCCATGCAGGCACACAGTTTGTCATTGAGACTCAAACTTCCAGACTGTAGCTTTGCCCATCAAGCTGCATATGACAGAGCTAGATTTCAACCTTATCAAAGAGAAATTGTAGAGCAAATTCTGTTTTAGGGAAAAAATGGTTTCAGGAGTTAATCTTTGTAAAACTACACGTTTTCATTCTTTAATCCATGTAAAAACAACACAGTGTCAGAAAACTTTATTTTTTTGACAAAGCTGGACTCCCCTTTGCTAACAGTTGTTATGTTTTTGTGTCTTTCATTCCGACAGCAACCTGGTCTCAGACCTGAGCGCCCAGGGCTGCACCACCTCTATCTTCTCCATCCTGTTTTTCCTACAGTCCTTCTGGACCTCACCAATGCAACAGACAAAGTCATTGCTTCAGCAGGTGAGTACAAATGGAGGAGAAACTACCTAGACTAGAAACAGAGAGAGAGAAGTAGCTGTGAGAAACAATGGGCTGCAGTTGTGCCTTTAAAGGGAGCACCAAAAGTACACCACACATAGCATGACAATGGGAAATAAGATTCATCTTCCTTCTGAAGGAGCATCGTGTCCACTCCCTACTTTGCAAATAAAACACCCACAAAGTTTCTTACATGTTTAAGCAATGGCAGGTTTAATGCATGTTCTACACCAGAGAAGTTGTGTTGCTTTCCATGGAGCTATTTTGAATTTAATGCTGTGCATAAAAAATCACTTTGTGACTTTTCTCTGTCACCTCAGATACACTTCTGCTTTTGTTGGTCATCTCCCGCTCTTTGGGATAGGAGCTGTTCTACTTCCTCTTTATTTTTGTAAGGGAGAATCAAAATATATAAGTGTGTTTTCAGGGAAAAGTAGATCTGGATTTAACATCTATACAAGATTGTACAGTCCCTGTTCAACTTTCTTGCTCTTTCTAAAGCAATTCAGCAAATAACCAGCCTCTTGTGCATGGGAGTGTGGGATAAAAGATCAGTTCATCCAGAACTAAGAGAAGTAGGCCAGGAAGTGTAGAAAAACTGCTGCATAGTAATAACATCTAATTGGACTTGAATCAAAAACACAGTTCAGGCAAGAACAAATAGAATACTATTGTTACAGGGTTTTTTTTTAGAAACTAGGATTTCTGAGGTCTGTACAGATCATTCTGCAGTCACTGGAGTCACCTGATTTGCCAGTGCTTTACAAATTTCCAGTTTTATAGAGGTAAAAAATAGCTACTAACAGGTGTGGGAAGGAGAGCTGAGAGTGAACTGTATTCTTGAAATATGCTCATATCCTATGTCAAGCCCAAAAACATAACCTGGAACCAAACCCTTCCATTTCTGATCTCTATTTCAGTTTCTATCCATGGAAAAATGTTAAAATAATATTCCCTTATCAACTAAAGTACATGGAATTGTAAAGTCAGACTGAATATGCTATCAGTCTCGTGGATATTTTGATTGAGTAAGGGCTATAACATTTCTTTTGGAAGAACCATAATCATTTCCTCCTCACCACTGTTTTCTTGCCCTTTTCTGATGGACCAGTTGGAATTAATGACCTCCAAAAGGATGCATTTCACATCACTGTGACAACAACTGCAACCTCTGAAAAGCAGCCAGGATTTCTGTCGGTCAGCAAGCTGGGCCTGAAGTGGGCCATGATGAGCCAGGGCCGAATGGTGTGGTTAAAGGACAGCAGGACTGCAAAAATCAGCCGTGGAGAAGTGAGGCGATTTCTGGCCCGGATGAAATTTGCTGACTTTCCTCAGAAGGTGAGATTGTGCAGGAATCCCTCATGAAATCCAGGCCTTTGAAAACATCTGATCTCTTCCCTACAGACACAGTTAAGGTGCTCTTTGGGTTGGAAGGAGACTGGTGGGATGCAAAATGACTGTTTGCAACATGACTGGCTGCCCCTTTGGGCATAAGATGGGCAGATTGTGATGCAAAGATGTACTTAGGCAGTTGAGCACAGCACAGGATCTTAGAAAGAAGCAGGGATGATGATCATAAGAGACTGAGAGACTTGCAGAGGGATCAGAGAGGTGGGACTGAGATCACTTGTTTTGACATGGGCAAGCAAGGGTCCTCCATATAGTGGTGCCCATGTTCTGTTGCTGACTTTACTTTTCCAGACTGGATGATAATAGATTTTGGCTTTAATGTTTGTTTGCCTTTCCTTCTTCAGCTCTAGCCTGGTGGTTCCTCAGATGTTGGTTGGACCTGTGGCCTGCACTGGGAATATAGGAAGCTGCTCTGTGTATCTTCAGGAAAATGGCTGTATAGAGGGAATGGGGTCTAAAAGCACTTCCCCTTTCTTCAGCTGTCTGGGGAATGCTGCTGGAGGCAGGTTTGTCCTAGGCAGACCTGTTCTGTACCAGAGAAACCTTGCTCAGCAACTCCCTCTCCGTGTGCTGTTCTTGCATGCTTCCTTCCAGGTAACACAGAAATGTGAATTTAGAAGTTATATACATATATATATAAAAATCAGGCTTTATATATATATGTGTTAATTTATACAATGTATGTATATTTTTTGTATGTTTAATTTATGAATGAGAATTAGGACACACCTTTTTATGTCCAGACAGTGTTCCCAAGCAGTCTAACAAGCTCTATGCCTAGAGTGAGCCATGATGAGTCAAGGCAAGTGGTGTGGCTAAAGGACACCCTTAATCTTTTTATTTTTGGAGAGAAGTCTCTGGCTCCTGCAGGTTTAGTCTTATCTACGACTTCTCCTGTGCTCTCAGCTCTCTTGTCCATGCTGTTGCCAGACTCACAAACAAGCTAGTTCTCTGGCTGAATTACCTGATCTAGAGAAAGATGGTCCCCACAGCATTTGCCAGCCCCTTACACTTGTGTCTTTCTTTCCCAGTTCCAAGTTCAGGACACCAAGTTCAGGCATATGTGGGTGATGTAGAAGTGAAAGGTTCACAGTTTATTTCTCTCCATCCTTAAAGTTTGTAAGAACCCACATTGTCACTGTAACATCAGACTGCAGTCCAATGGGCAGAATCTCCCTTTGCCAATGTATCACAGCCCCCTTGGGATAGGAGGCCCAGCAGATCCCAAATGTCACTGTAAAAGTCACTCAGTCTTGTCACAGAAAAGCTGATTCTTACGCTGCTGCCCCAGGGTTTAGAGGTTCAGAGACAGAACTAGAAAGCTTTTCTGTGCATTTTAACCCTATCCTGAGTTCAATATTGCCATTCCCTTGCCAGCCCAGCCCTGTGTGCAGCTCCAGGAGGAGCAAGCTACCCCTGGGACACATTTGTTCACAGTGTGTTAGGTGTGTTCCACTCTGTGTCCCAGAGTGTGCTATCATTCTCTGTTGCATTTGAATTTTCTTGTAGTAGAAAAGACCATATAAAAGTGAAACAGTTTGATGCCCTGGTAGTTCCCCACCAGTAGTTTAGGGCAACAATATAGGAACTCCTTTCCTAGTATGCCATTCTAAGCCTGGCCTTTGATATTAAACAGAGCCATGCTGAGATGAGGATTGCAAAGGACTTTTCTGTCTAGCACGTGCCCTTCCAGCCTCCCCACATTTCCCCATGAGTTATGAGGTGATAGCAGACTTTAACCCTCCTTCCAGATGGGCACATTAGCCATGGGTTAGCTCTCCTGGGCCCTTGACACCTCCCTTTGCTGTATCACCCTTTCCATCACCCCACATTTCTATATAAAGCTTCCAGGATAGCCCTTCAGGTTTAGCTGCAAGCCCCAAGGCTGGTCTTTGGGCCCTGATCTCCTAATGTCAGAGCTGTGAACAGTTTGTATATGTTTAATGGTATTTTTGTGTAAATAGCTTTGTATATATTAGCACAACTGTAGCAATGGCTCTAGGCCTGGCATTTTCCTCCAGACAGGGTTTAGTGTTTATAGTAGAGCTAGTGTCAGTTAACAGAGCTGCAGAATAGGACTGAAAGTGTGAGGACCAGTAACGTATGAGGGATTAAACAGGAGTGTTCCTTCCCTCCTGTCCAGCCACCACCTTGCTGGGAAAGGTGAATTGGCTGTTACCTAAGTAGTTACTTCTGAGATTCTTCCTGAGAGAACTGATATTCAAGAGCAGTGATGTTAGCTCCTCCTTAATGTGAATTCACCCTGCCCACACGCCCCCCCACCCCCACTGTGAATAAAGAGTCTGTCTGTATATTGTTGGAAAAATGTATTTGAACTGCAGTGAAACAAAATAAATACTATGTACAGTGTCATGTGTCATGTGAACCAGTGTTTCACCTTTGAGAGATTATGAGTTTGCTTGGGGTTCTGATTCAGGGGTTGTTTGCAATATTTTTACAATGGACAAAAAAGGAACAGATGAATAGAAGTAACATAAAAAGCAAAAGTCCTGCCAAATTCTTAATGGTTGTGAAGAAACAGTAAAAAGAGGCAGACAGCAAAGTAGCTCAGAATGGGAGATTTCTGGGCAAAAAGCAAGAAGGGAACATGTGGGAGTCATTACAGATAGGAGGGAGGAGGAGATGTCTGAAAGCTATCCCCTATTCCTACTGCAGCAGGACTTTTAATCTGGGGGCAGGGAGAAGAGTTTGGGCCTGGAAATTAAGAATAAGCAGGGTGTTCAGAGAGGGTGACAGCTGACCAATATGAACACTGATGGCCTTCACCATAGCACTGAACTGGAGGTGCTGATGGAAGGGCAATGTGACACCACCCAGCAGTGCAGTTTGCCATCTGGATGGTGCTGACTGTCTGTTCCCCAGAGCAATACTGGGATCAGGACATCTGACTCAACTCTGAAAGTGCTTGGAGACCAGCATGTCCCTCCAGTTTCACCCTTGTCAGAAGAGGGCACCCATCACACTGTATATGACCAGGGAGGACCCCCATACTTCTACTCTAGTTGCCCTGACCAAGTGCCTGCCTCCTCACTCCCTGTAGAGCCTGGAAGAGCTCCCCAAAACCTGCCAGTGGTGCCAGTGCTTGGTTCAGAGCTCTTGTTCCTCCCAAACCCCACTGCTCTGTCCCTGTACACTCATCCCTAACAGTGATCCTCCCCAATTGTCTGGCCCAAGACTTCATCCAGGTCCAGCTCTGGTTCCCTCTGGAGTATTTTCTGCTGCAGATCAGTGTAGAAGTCAACTCCCTCAGAGACTGAATGGAAGATCTTGCCTTTGGGCTCATAGTAGCTGCTTATTTGCTGTATGAAGCACTGGTGGTGCTGAGGGTGATCCTTGAGGGTCCCATCGTATCCCTTGATGTGGTTCCTTTTGAACTCCAGTATCGTCTTGGTGTAGGTATTGAGAGTGGTGACAGCAGAGGCCATGCAGCAGGTGAAGGAGGCCCAGGCCATGCTGCCAGAGACACACAGAAGAAGCACATGCTGTGAAAAGCCATGTAGGGTAAGGAACACCATGACACACCCCAATTCTCCCTGGTTTGCCAGGCAGAATCTACTGGGCACAGACATGAACTAGAGTGACTAAGGCTCATAGCATTACAGTTCTTAGGGGTTATCCCACCACAGGATTCTTCTTAGATAAGTGGGATAAACATTGGTCATCCCCATGACAGGGAAGGGAGTGACACAGGGAAAAGGGCAGCAGGAACATCTGTAACTGGTCAGAGCAAGGGAGCACAGCTTGGAAGCAAGTTCTGTATTGCTGGACGCTCAGTGTCTTACTGTGCATGAGGCTTGTCTACCTGAGTGTAACCAAATTGCCATTCTGGCATTTCATCTCCACGGGTGGCACAGGGCACTGGAGTGTTTGAAAATCAATGCGGTCATCATCAATACAGCATTGAAATTGAACCTGCACTTTCCATGGGCACCTGCAAGGCTCACCCAACTGTTTTTCAGGTCAGGTATGTCATGTCCACTGTGTTTGGCTGCTTTATCCTCTAGAGAAAGGCACACTGAGCCACCTGCTTTTCACAGCTCCTCTTCCTGGCTCACAAGTGACCCTGTGGTGTACTGCCTGCTTTCCCTCCTTCCTGCACATAGTATCTTCTTAAGATGGCCTTGGCCTCCAGTGAGCTGCCATTATAGGCTGGGCCAGCACTGGAGATGGTGTGGCTGCTGGCTGGGGGCTGAACTCTGCCCACATCTCTAGGCTTGGTGTTGGTGTTGCAGGAATAGGCCCTTTGGCCCAACACTGGTTAGTGAAGATGCCAAACCAGCATGCAACTTGTTAAAGCGGCAGAAAAACAAGGTGTGTTTGAAAGCATCATTACAAGTGTGACACTGGCTTCTGCACACAGGGAAGAGTTGAGACCAAACAGGGCAAACCAGCAGAGGGGCAAGCCTAATTAGTTAGCAAGGCTGAAGGCAATTCAGTTCAAGTGTGACCCCATTGTTTTCCCACTCCTTTGGTAACCATTCATTTAAGTAGCTCAGCCACCATTTATTAAAACAGGGTGAGGCAAAGACAGGAGATTAGTGGTAGGAGAATCTTGGTACACCTGTCTTTGGAACACACAGAAGGTCAAGACAGGAGGAGGAAGTAGGTGGCATGGCTGAAGCTCTAAAGGCTGGGGGTGAAGATGGCCTCAGAGCTCACATACTAGAATGCCCAGCCATAGTCCCATGTGTGTGGCCTCCAGTCCTCCGGTCCCAGATTAACTGTTGCCTGGAAGACTTGAGTGTACATCATGTGTGCCACCATCCCAAGGAGACCTGGGCACAAAGGACAAAGCAAAGAAGTTACAGCAGGAGCCAGAGCAGCATACTTCAGCCTTGAGTGGAAAAGCAGGCTCTCCAGTGCTGAGATTCCAAGACTACAGTAATACACTTACCTGACAGCACTGAGGAGACAGCAGCAAAGGCATTGAGCTTCATCCCACAGACAGGATTGCCAGTGTGCAGAATTTCCACCATCAGGAGGATGAAGCTGATGAGCAGCAAGCTGATGTACAGCATCTCTGATCCCAGTGACAGCCACAGAATTCCTGCCAGGAGTACAGGATGCAACCATGTTCAAGGAAGAGTACTCCCCTCTCTCAACCCAATCCTGAAAGGATGTCCTTTGGATAGAAGGGGACAAAGGAAAACAGCAAACACCCAAAAGCAATCTCCCCAGCCTGTGAGCAGGGGATCAATAGGTGCTGGAGGGGACAGAGTGCATGTCACAGAGGATGGCTTGGCTCCTCTAGCATGGCAGAGCTGAGGTGATCTAAAATGGCCTCTGTAAACAAGCCAGCACCATTCATAAACAGCAAGGAGGAAAGCAAAGGGAAAAAGACAGGGAAGCTGTTGACTGTTAGCATAAAATATAATGGTCATAGGTTGGCCATGAACACATCCAAACTCTAATCACAACAACAAAAGCAAACAACTTTTAACCTGGGACTCAACTATTTAAGAACTGTATGGTGCCTCCATGACTGTCTGGGACATGGCCTCTGGAATTCAGGAAGCCTCTTGCACCCCTGTATTTCTCACTGAAACCTCAATTAAAATGAAAGTGTGTTCCTTGGGGTTGATATCCAGCCAGGGCAGTAACACTGACTGCCCACCCTGCTCCTTAAACAGAGTGCAGGTACTTCCATGCTGGGATTTCGAGTGGGATTTAAGTGATACTAGAGTCCACAGCTGAGCTGAGTTCTACAGCTGTGCAGAAAGAACTGAAGGAGGATGAAGAAAGGCACTCTGTAATGCTGGGCTGTGGAAAAGCACAGGATCCACTGAGGAAGAAACATTATTCTGACAAATGAAGCAGCACTGTGAACACTACTGTTAGCAACTATTAATGGCTGTAGAGGAGATATTCAGCTGGGGAAAGGGAGTGCGAAGAAAACCCTCATTAATGTGGCACTGACTTGAATACTCAACATCATTAGTGCCATAGAGTCAACCAGCTCTTTAGCAGAAATAGATGAGCTGCATTCCCTGTTTAAAGGAGCTGGCTTGCTTGCTGCAGCACCATCAAGGAGAATATTTCACTAAAGGTCAAACTGTCAAAAGTATTCTGGAGGTTGCAGGCACCACAACATACACAGAGACCTCTGCATCATTTTCCTTGTGAGTCTAAGCTTCCCAGTGATGATGTGTAATTTGGTCTTGTAATGTTGCCTGTGTGTTGTGGAGCTGCTCTGCACACACCCAGCTCAGCCAGCCCATCCCACAGTCAGCAGTCACACCCCCTTGTGCAGTGCTAACCCAGCCATACAACGGCACCTGCACTGGTCATGTTAAGGTGATACTTTGTGCAGGAAGGGGTGAAAATGGTGCCTGCAAATCCCCAGCATTTATTACACCCTTGCTTTCAGGGTTTGAGTGCTGTGACAGGCTTTGCATCCCAGGCCTTTCCCTTCATATATGAACATCTTCTGAAATGACTTGTCTCCAGCCTGCATCTCAGGGAATAGTTAGCAAGCCCACACCAACTGAAAAGCCTTCATTAAGTAGAATCTCCGTAGCATATGTACACTTAGTACATATGTACGTCAAAGTATACTGAAGCTATCCACAGGGTGATTTGAAACATGTGACAATGACAGGAGGGATGATCTCTTCTACCCAAATGTAGTTTTGTATTTAATGAGGCAGGGACTTCACCTTGAAAGCGTAATTTTCAGATATCCTGTTCACTTACCACAAAGTAAGAGGTGATTCAGCTTCCAGATTCACGGTATTAGGCCCCAAAACTGAAGCACTGAGTTAACATGTAGCCTGTGTAGGAGGGGCTGCCCTGAGGCTGCATCCATCCTCTTCCCCTTTACTACAGCAAGATGACAACTCCAGACCTGGCAACTCACAACATGAGAGAAATCCCACCTCATACTGGAGGGAATCTGAGGTTTCCAGCACTGACTTCACAAATGGCAGTGGTTTATGCAAGCATCTGGGAGGAAATCTTTGCTCCTTTAGCAACCAGAAGGACAGGATTTCTTACCTGGCTCTTTGGGGACCCACCCTGCTGTCCCCATACAGGCAAAATGCTCCAGGTCCCTGTCCCTAGGAGGCACACTGTACAGCTACAGTGAAATAGAGGGATTTGCTCTTACCTCTCTCTGCTGGTGGTGAAAGCTCAATAAAGCTGCGGCATTTCTCTTCTGAAACACAAAACCAAAGCTTTGAGTTTATTATAAAACAATGCAGGGAACACAGGGGAAAAGAGAATCTCTTCATCTCACTCTCTTTTCAGTGCATACATCTATTCATCCCTGAATCCACCCATCAGACCTTCTCACCTCCAGTCTTTTTCTATCTTTCCAGACCTTCACTGAGGCAAACGATTGGGAGGCAGCATTTTCCTGCAAAACTAGAAATTACCTTTTCAGAAAAAAAAAGCTTCAGCAATTTGTAAATCTTTCTAGCCTCTGTTGAATATAAAAATCTGTTGCTACTCATTCACAACATTACTGATGATCAGGTTTATTAAGGGTGTAGCTTGTAACAGACTGCAGATCCATCACTTCTGCTGAATTCCCACACACCCTAATCTCAGAAGAGCATTTCTAGCACTGCTTCTCAAAGAAAAAAGCAAAAAAAGAACTTCCCAAGTGAAATACTTTGTGACAGAGATGCAAGTCCCCCTTCTGTGGCAGAGACTCATACAGAAATATGGTCCTTGGTCCTCACATTTTAGGCATGCTATTTCAACAAATTGTGTTAATATTTGCTTTGGCAAACTACTGTCTCAGCTGAGGGTCCATCATTATTATCTGTAAGCCTCTGTCCCTGCATACTGCATTACTGCATTTGAGGGTCCTCTCCTCCACTTGGCACAGTATTTTCTCCCTGACTTTTCCGCTTCATGTAAGAATCTAATTTTCTTAATTTCTATCCCCAGTTCTAATCTTTCCAAATCTCCTGTGCTACTTCTGTCATCCACAGCTCTCAGGATGCTACCCAGTTTAGTGCCATCTGCGGTTCTCATTAACTTGCAATTTGCTCCTTCACCTAGAACTTTAATGAGGATATTCAGTAATGGCTCATCTAAACTGATCCTGCGATTAGCCTGAAAATGAAATCCTTTCTCCAGCTCAACTCAAACTCCTTTTGTTCAGAGTAGTCCCTTCTTTGTTGTTTTTGTTGTCTATGCAGTTCCTTCAAAGATGCACTACTGTGGGTGGGTGATTTACAGGAAGCAGGAGGCTGAGACTGACTGTGCTTCTATCCCGTGCTCTATCCCGTGTTCTGCTGTGATCCAGATGTTACATACTTTCTCTGTTCCTTCAGGCACTGGGGTTATTCCAGGACTGCCCAGTGAACAGAAAAGTTGTTTAGAGAAATCAGTTGAGGGATGTAGTTTCATTCCCACAAGCATCATGGAAACACAACCCAACCCAAGCCAGTCATGAATAAACACATCTCCTTCCACAGCCCTTCTGGAAATGCTCATAACAAAAAGCAGCCCACTTGTGAGGACATGAGAGTTTCAAGCACATTGCCTTCTGCTCTAACCCCTCCTTCTGTCTGCTTTTCTTCACTAGTTATTTATTTTCAAACTGACAGACACAGAGATGAAAAATACTATACTGGAAGGATGGCTTGGTTAAAGAAGGTGAGACATTTGTACTTGGGCAGAGCTGAAGGGAGGGTGGTGGGCTCAGGGGAATGGCCCTGGTGAAAGCGACTTCCATCACTCTATTTTTAGATACAAATCTCTGTGTTGGCCACCTTCTGGGTTAGTTCTGATCCTTGATGTGTGTGCCATGCAGTAAAGGGCATCTGAGCACTGCAGAGCACCCACCTGTGCTGGCATGGCACAGGATTCAGCAGAAGAACTTGAGCAGGTCTGGGCATAAACAAGTCAAGGGTGAAGGGAAGCACCAAAGGGTTCTAGTACAGGTTGCACAACCAGTCCCTGGCACTTCAGGATTTACAGTGTCAGTCCCACATGGTCAAAAATCACTAATGAAACCTGTCACAATATCACAAAACTTAAAAGCAATTACAATATTGCAGCTCTAATCCTTAGGTTAATTTACGTCCTAGCTTTAGTTCCTTTGGGTTCAGATCCTCCAGGTTTTCTCTGTATCTATAAGGTAGTAATTCCCTTTCTCTGTTTTATTTATTTAGTTTTTTTAAGGAAAGCCCAGTCTCTGTTTAATAACACTAAACTACCCAGTTGGATGATTTAAGAACACCAACTATTGTAGTCCTCACAGTGATAGCTAAAAATTATAATCTGCATAAAATCACTGTACTTAGATTTCTGAGAGGACATCACAAATTTACTGAAGAGCACGAAGTAAGCTGTGTATAGGAATGGAGATAGGGGGAAAAGGAAAGGAGGCTCATGGAAATTCCCATCAGGATGAACAGTGCTATCATAAGGTCATTGTCACCACCACCATCACTTGCACTTCACAGGCCCTGTTCCTGACCAAAGGGCACACCAGAGACAACCACTCTCCATTTCCCTGATCTGTGAACACTCCAGTGAAGAACAGAAATATATTGACTGCACCAGTGCCCAGGGCTGATACCCTCTAGGAAAAGGAAGAATACTTTTCTCCCACGTGTTCTCAGCCTTCTACCTTTCAATTTCAAACTTCTGTGGAGTAAATACAAGGCAACAAGTTGTGGCTGCCTGAGCAAAACACTACCTGGCCCCTCCATGCTCTCTTCACAGGAAAGCCACATCCCTGTGTGGAAGTATCTGAAGGCAAAGCGGTCATCCCCAGTCTCCCAGCTGTAGTGCACTGTGTCCTCAGAGGAAACATTGCTCGTGTCTGCATCAGATGGCATGGGCACACCCACACACTGGGAGGCTTTGCTCTTCCCACACAAAGGCTTGGGTACTTTCTGGGTCCCAGTGCACCAGTAGCTGCCCAGCAAGGCTGTGGTGGAGAGGGTGAGAGCCAGCAGGTTGAGGATGACAGCCAGGAAAGTACGGCGCAATGGCAGTCCCTTCAGCAGCTCCATCTGCAACACACAAATGGGAGACACCATCATACCAGCCACTTGTCCCACACAGCCTCAGGAATCCCACCTTCTCCCAACATGCAGCTGTGGGGAGGGGTTATGAGCACTCTGCCCTCCTCACAACATCCCAACAGCTCACCCAGCATGGAAGAAAGCTGAAAGCCAGGGCAGTGGACCTGGTCAGCTTCAACCATATTCAGCAAAGTATTCTGAATATCTGTACTGGGGAAGAGAGGGTGACATAGCAGGGCTGAGCGCGTTGAGGTGTCTGAGCACGTGAGCAAAACGAAGGGAACATCACATTCATCCGTCTCAGAGATGACAGGGAGAAACTGTTAACCAACTTCCCTCAATACCATGTGTTGCCTTTACACGAAATACAAATGCTCTCTCCAATTAAATGAGAAATCTTGTTGCCAAGTGTCCCAAAACACTTTTTCAAGCAGCTCATTACTGCACCTAGGGAGGCAGAGTGTATAGTGATTTCTCAGTGGGAAAAGGCAGGAAAATGTTCCCAAATCGCTGAAGGTCACACATCAAAGCAGTGACCGGCTCAGAGAGAACACCCAGCTACCCAGACCTGGTATCTTAAGTACAAGCCACAGAGCAGCACCTTCCACCTGAGCTCTCATCTGCACATCAGAAATTTGGTAGGGTGATGGGATGGCAGCGTCTTTGCTTTCACACAAAGTGCCAAAGGTTTTTTCCCTATAAGGGTGAATGTTGCCACAAACATTCTTACTGATTTCATCTCATCACTTAAAGTAATTCAGAAAGCAGTTTGTGAATCAGGGACTTTCTCACTCAGAGGAAAGATGAAGACTTTAGGGTTCCTGCAAAACCCTGCACTGACTCCTGAGAACCCCAAAATATCACTCCATAGATTGATTAGATGTCATCTACCCACACATCAACTTTCATGTAATCAATGCATGTCTCTTCCCACGTGGCACTCCCTATGTTTGGCACAACTTCATCTAGATACTCCCACCCTTTCCTATTTATGACTCTGAAAATCTATTTACCCATGAATAGATTCAGCTTGTACAGACACTGCCTGCTGCGGGTCCTCTTCACTTAACTTTGGCTGACTCACCCAAGGCTGAACGTGTGAGAAAAACCATTCTGTGGACATCACTATAAATAAACAATACAGACCCAGCTTTGCATTGTCTGTGACTGCACCACACATAAACCAATTAGAACCAATTTTTTCTGCTACCCAGCAAGCTTGGAAACACAGTCAACAAAGACAGTGCAGAAGCTCCTCTTGAAAAGCAGGATCTTATTAGCATCTCACCATACTGAGAAAGCAGTGCCTGACCCTGAAAACCCTCATTGAAAGCAAGAAAATACTTGGCTCCTGAAATTTTCCTGTGTTGTTTCGTACTCTGGCTCCTTTGTCTCTTCAGCAGGACATTTCTTTTTGCACCCTGGAGATGGTAACATCTTAGTGATGCCATAACTAATGGCTTTCATGATTTGAAGGCATATTGAATATCACCATTTTCACAGAGAAGACACCTACTAGGAAGAGTTCCTGGCTAAGATTAGTGGCAAACTTCTCACTGAAAGTTTTTAGTGGAAAATTTGGCTTATGACTGAAAAGGAAATTGCAGACAAAATTGCTCTTCTCAAAACCACAGTTTTTCACCTGAAAATTGAAACCTTCAGCACACAAAGTTTTTCAGTTTTTTATCAATGCTTAATTATAAGATTTTCTGTCATCGGGTTTTGGGTTGCTAATGCTTTTATTTAACCAAAAAAAAATTACACTCACAATATTTACAAAAATCATCTTTCTAATTTAAATCTTCAGTAGTGAGAAAAATATTCTCTCCAGTTGATTTATGACAGTAGTTGAAAGGCCGTATAATTTCAGGAAGAGTGTTAAGGAAAAGACATAAAAAGTACAAGAAACAAATGAGTCAGAAGTAGGAAGTGGATCAAGGATGCAGAAGACATATGGAATGAGAAGCAAATCTAAACTACTTCCTGAAAACATTGTTAGAAAAGCTTCCCTTCACAAAAACCAAGCACTCACTGATAGAAACCAACCATAATGTCTAGATAGCCCCAAAAAGGAATGATAGTTGAATTTACCTTAGCAGCAAGTCTTTGAAGTCCTGTTAATTTGGATGAACAGCACAGAAGTGGGACTCACACTTTGTCTGCTGTTTTGTTCATCTCTATATCCCCCAAGAAACCCAATTGCTGCAAAATCCCTTCCTCCTTTGTCTGGTCCCCTCCTCCTTCTCCTCACCAGTGATTATTAAATGCTATCCCTTTGATCAGCAGCTGTTTTGTGGAAAATGGTCATTTTGTAATCCACAATGCAATCAGAGCACAGCTGTTCTGGGAGATTATATGGGAAGTGATTGGTGCAGCGGGTTGGGATTAAGTGCAGAAGAGTGACCTGTATTAACTGAGTAGAAAGTTTCTTTAAAACACTGAAAGATTCCAGCCATCCCCACATGGTAGCTATTTGGGACCTTGTATGGAGGAAGATGGCAGCTTTGGCCAGTGCTACAGGGGAGGAGTGACCTTAGCTGGGAAACTGCCAGCACCCTTGGCATCAGGTCACCCCTTGCACTGTGCACTGTCTCAGTGTAATGGCAAAGACCAAAAGCATCCTAGGATATCTTCCTGGCCACACCCAGGAGTTGCAGAAAGGGCAGAATAAAATAAATGGGGAGAGGAAAGTTTATGCAACTGCATCTGCTCTGAGGACTGAGGATTTCAGTCCCTGAAGAGATACTAATGCAGCTCTGGAAATTTTGATGCCAAAAGGAGCCCCTTAGCAGAAGAGCTGCTGAGTGGCAGACTGACACCATGGCATCACTACCACAAAGGAGGTGTTTGAAACAGCAGCAAGTCAAACCAATAGTCAAAGCATAGGACAATGAGGTAGATTGTCAGTGTCACTTGTAGTGGCAGCTTTTACCAAAATGTGAAGGTCACTGGGAATCCCAGCTGGTTCACATTGGATGAATTTGGGAACCTACTAAGAAGAGACAGAGACTCACATTGACACAAAGTCAGCTCTGAGCACTTGTCCTAAAACTTTAAAGGTTCTCAAAATACCTGTGTGGTATCAAACCCATGAAAAGTAAGAATGTCACCACGTCTCATGAGAAGGTACTCGAAGCTGTGGAGCAGAGCAGCACTGAATCACACTGCAAGGGAGGAGAACATCAGGGAGGGGAACATCCCAAAGGAAGACACATCTTGTCCTCCCCACAAGCGCTTAGCCCAGTGCCGAGCGGGTGAAGCTCGTACCACCACTGGGAAGGAACAAGGCAGATTCCCTGCATGCTGCTCTGCCAAGACAGAGGAAACCAGTGGTGCATCCATTGTCATCCCCTGTGTCCAGCCCAGAGCGCAGAGGCTGGAGCAGTGCAGGAATAGCTCTGGGTGACAGCACAGCCTGTGACAGCCCCACACAGCACGGGCAGCAGACGGAGGAGTTCACGGGCAGCACATGGGCTGTGCCATGCCGGGCTCCTGACCCTCCCTGCCCTGAGCAGAATGGGCAGTAGCTCTGGGGTTATTTTAATCCCAGTCGCTGCATAAACTCCTCTAATGTAGATAAGCGTTTCTAAGACGGACTAACTGAAAGCAATGCTGAATGTCCCTGTGCTCCATGGACTGCCTGCAGGTTTTTGATTAATAAAGAGGTTCTGTTTGAAACAGATGTACTTAATTTACTGGAGTAGGTAGAACAACAGCTGATGCTATTTAAAAGGAGAGTGGTTTTTTGCTTTCTTTTTTGCAGTCTATCCACATCTGGACACCTTAAATTTAACTTCTAAATGTTCAGTTAAAAAAAAAAAAAGAAACAAAACCTGGTTTACGAGCTCAAGAATAAATAAAGTCCATCTCTACTGATAATCCTTAACACCTTCCTAATTTTAAGCTTGGTTAGAGTATGATTAAAACCCAAGATTCTTTGTCCGTTTCTAAAGCTGAGTTCATGGCATATATATTGATGAAATTAAACTGAATTGGTTTAATATGAATAAGAATTCATGTTGAGAAATTGATCACAAATATGCTATGGTTTAAAAAATATGCTTATAGCAGATTTAGTATTCTGAATAATGGCAGATATTTATCCTTCCAGAAGATGGCAATCTTTCTCTAGTCTTCTTTTTGGGACTCTGCTGCTCACATGTATGCTGGGGGAAAGCAACACCGAAGTTTAGACTGCTATTCCTTCCCTTGAAATTCCTCCCCCCGTCCCCTTCTTTTTTTTTTTTTGCAACATTTTTATGAATACAAACTCTTTACCTTGACTCTGAAATGGGCCGTGGATCTGTCCCTTGGAATTATCTGAGTATGGGAACACTTGAAATCACTGGGAAAAGAAAAAAAAGAGGAACGATTGCAGGAGCTTGGCTTTTGCTCACCTTCTACCCTGCATGAAACTATTCTGTCCAACACTTTTCACAATATTTTGTCAAGTATCACATTAAATTTCCCCAGATTATTGCATCCAACTCATAGAACACCAACACCAGAGCATGTTTCCTGATGTTCAACAAACTCCCCTTTGCAAAATTACAGGGATTTTATCTGGTTTTGGTTTGGATTTTGGTTGGCTGTTTTTTTTAAATTTTCTATATTAACCTCACCTCAATCTGACCTATTACAGACAGGAAAATCAACTGTATCTGTCTTTCACCCTGCTGTGCCTTCAGTTTTCTCCTCTTTGTATCTGATATTTCCCACCATCATTTAGCTTGGCTAGAGTTTTTGGATGCCTCTTTCTCTTTGAACTCAGCAGCAGCCAGTCCCTGGTGACTCGTTTAAAATTCGCCCATTGAAGTGACTGCCCATAGCAGTTGATTTCCTGTGCAATCAGCCAAATGCCTGACTTATAGAAACAAAACAAGAAAACAAAATGAAAAAATCCCCCAAATCGTCGCACAGCATCACTGTGGAGATTGTCAACTCTAAAGAAGCCTGGGCATTGACAAGTGATGCATTTTTATCCTGGCTCTATCCCTGGCTTGGGTATATCCTGCCCTAAAGTGACAAATTCAACTCCCAGGGATGTTGGTGGAAAAGAAGGTTGAGGAGACTTTGCCAGATAGGGCCCAAAACTTGCAGTATTTAACTGGTGGGTCCCAGGAGGCACAGGACTCCCCACAGCCCCCCATGCAGCGATGCTCCAGGGGTATCAGGGACCATTTGCCATCCTGACATTGGCTCTTCAGCTGACCTGGAGAGGAAGGGAGAGCAGGAAGGGTGGCTATTTACACCCATGGAATCGCTCTGTGAAAACTGGACAAAGACAGGTTCATACTCACCCCTCATTCCACACATTCCTCGCACATGACACTTCCCACCGCTCCTGTTTTTGCCGTTTTTACAGGAAGATCACTTGGAGCCGCAGTCCCCTCCCTCACTGCCGCGCAGAAAGCAGGATGTCTCCCGAGTGACAGTGACATGGAGAGAGCCAGACTTCTCAAACCCAGTGACAGACTGCAAATGCCAGATTTCTCCCTGAGCTCTGAATAATTCCACTCAGATTGTAACCTTTATTTAGCTGTTTGCATGATGCATTAACTCTTGCTCTGAAAATGACCTCACCAGGCATATTTTTTTCTAGTCTAAGCATATTTAAAGGTGAATTCTGTTTCTAAGATGATCAGCTTATATTGATAGACACTGAGACTGTGGCATAAACAAAGATTGAACTGGACTAAGTAAATGCATCTTAAAGATGGACAAACCAGTCAGTCAGTTTGGACCTAACTACTTTTTTTTCCCCCCCTTCTTTTTTTTCTCAAAACAAGTCTTAGTTGGCTGGATTTTTTTCCTAATCTTTATGGTTGTCAGACACTCAAAAACCACACAGAAAGCAGACATGAAAAGGAAAAAAAATCAGATGCATCAACAAAGACTTTGAGGACTCACTTGAGATTCTAGTGTCTCAATTTCTGGATAGGAAATACAAGACTATATATTATATATAAGGCTAGGTGGTTGCTTTTCACAGAGTACTTAAACTCTAGTATGTGTTCACCAGAGCACACAGAAAAAAAATAGCATTTATGTAACTTAGCTAACCATAAACTGTAAACAGACAAGAAAACCTCAAATTTACACATAGATCTATAAGGATATTAAAGAGGTGCCAGTTCAGAAAAGGGTCTGTACAAAACTCCAAGCAGACAAATGCTTACCTTATCTACTGCTCACTATTCCCATCTGCTCTTCTGAGGCATCCAGTGAAATACTACAAGGTGATCATGGATTTGCCCCCATGTCTTTCTGTCTGACTGAGCATGTAGTAGCCAGGAAATTCCATGAGATCTGAGCAGACGCTTTGAAATGCACCAAGTCTGTCATTTTATTGATGGTTTAATTCTTTCTGAGCTCGCTAAATCATCACAGCACAGTATATCAGCCACTAGATTGGCAGGGCGTCCACTGTCCACTTCTGCAGAATGAGCCTTTGTAATTTGGTAGTCCCCTCTATGAAAATTGTTGCTACTTTTAAATCTACCACTGACAAGATCTCAGTCTGTTACTACTTAGAATCACAAACACTCAGACTCAAAGACTACCACAAACTCCTGGGGCTTTTTATCATCAAGAGGAACCATTGCAACAACATAGTCTCCTCTCACATGTAACAGAGCCCAAATAACTTTGGATAATCACCTCTAGTGATACACAGAACTCCTACCAGAGCTATAGCACATATTTTATACAACTACCTGGTATTGACTGTGCAGCAGAATATGATGGAGAACCCATCACATCCTTAGAAAAGTTATTCCAATGATTAATTAATCTCACTCCTAAAATTTTACTCTTGCTCTGTAAACAGTGTCTGCTTTAGTTTTCCAACCTGACCAGGCTGCTCCAACACAAAAATAAATACCCAGTGAAGCGATTTCCTAAAAATGTTATTGTAAGAGTCACAAATCAATGTGTTTCATTAGAGGCACACACTGTGATCTAACCACCTGGCTGGTGGCCCAAATTCCTAGTTCTGTACTTGGCTCTGACACATCATTTTCCCCTCCCATCGGCCAAGTCATTAGTGGTGCGTTTACACTGCAGTCAAAGCAGTGGCAGTGATGGGGAGTAAACAATCAGTGCTTGTTTTAATTGGGTGTTGCTAGGAATCTCACTCCAGCAGTAGGGAGCGCAATGCAGGGTACAAACCTAAGTCCAGGAACAGACCAAACTGTGCTAAGCTCAACATAGCCATGGCTGGATTCATAGTTCAAAATAGGTCTTATTTCAGCACACTATAAAGTTGGGTCCTTGGAGTCATTCCTACAGATGCAAATCTACAGCACAGGAGATCCTTGTTGATACTGGAATCAGCACAAAGACAGTGGGAGACATTCTGTTTTGGTAATGAAAAAATTTGAGGACCTAAAATTAATCTGTGCAGAGAGTGCTTCACACAGATGAAAGTGATCTTGGAGTCAAGGATATTTTTAATATGTTTTAAAGAAAAAAAAAATCATTTGAAACAATACAGTTAAACCACACTGCACTTTGGTTTCACTCATGGAAATGAGAAGACTAAAGCAATTGTTCTTTGCTTCAATTTATCTTTTTCCCCATTTCACCATGGGGAATCAGAATAAGCACAGTTAGAGGAAGCCTCCAAAGATTATTTAATCAATCCATCTGCATCACAATGACCTTAGCACCCTGAAAAACTTCAAGCCTACAGCTAAAATTCTTTTGCGAGGGAGATACCACTCCATCCTGGAATACAGTCCTTTGTAATGTCTTATTCTTCCAATCAAATCACAATGTAAACCAGAAACCTTTTCCATCTCTGCAAAATCCCATGGTGTCCATTCCACTTCTGATTTATTTATTCACATGGATTGTCCTCTCAAGGCCATTGGAGCTACATAGTTCATTAAGGTTCTACTCACATGCTGGTATTTGAGGAACCAGTGCCTCAAACGAAACATCTAAACTAGCAGGAAAGGTTTGCAAATCTAAAAGAGTGAGTAAGACAGAGAGTTAGCTTTTTTAAGGCAAGGCGTGGGAGGTGTTTTCGTTCTTTAGCTATTAAAAACTCCTTGCTTTGACAAGAAAAAAAAAAAGGGGGAGGAAGAGAAAACTGGGAGGGGAAGGATTAATGAATAAAGAGGCAGCATGGCAAGTAATGCAGTAAGCATGGTGGCCAGAAGGCACGAATGAGTTTCTCAGGCTGGGTTCACTGACAGAGCAAGGGTGCTAGCAAGCACAGATCAGAGAGGTCACCGTCTAATATGCTGTCTGAAGAGAAAAATGAGACCAGCTTTCCTTACAGGGCTGAGAAGAGGGGTTTTGTTACAGTGGATGCTTTGAAAACAATCATGCTAGATATTACAATTGCGCCTTTTATCTTTCAGGATATCCTGATAATTATCCAGGACTGAGGGCATCTCATTTTTTCCTCAGATTTGATGAGGATTTGGGATTCCTTTCCATTCCTTTATGGCATTTTGGAGCTGTGGCTTCATGGACAGTCCTGCTGTCAAATCCAATCTCCATGGCCTTGCACGCTGAAGCCACCTGTGCACCAGGGAGGAGGCAGGTCAGGACAGGGCAGCAGTGACACCAATGTGGGGCCCTGGCCCTGTGCCTTGGAGGCCCAGTGGGAGCAGGGAATGCCAGGATCAGATGGTGTCACTGCCATGGGCATGGGGTGGATGCAGCACGTGTATGCTGTGCCAGGGGAGTTTCAGGGCACCCAGGCTTCCCTACAAGTCCTGAGGGGAAGGAGTGCCCCAGTGGTTAAAAACAAAAACACCAAATATTTTGGAGACAGCCAGCAGAGAAATTGGGCGTCTGCCTCTCTTCTGCTGTATTTTTTTTTTTTGATTGCCTTTCTTTGGGTTAGGTTTTTGTTTTGTTTTGTTTTGTCTCTCCTCCTCTCTCCACACCTCCCTGTTTCGTCATAGCCAGGATTCTGCATGCCCAGGTAACCCCAGCTCCATGCAAGGGCCAAGGACATCAGTTCCCAAGGGTGACCCAGCCATGGAAAGGAAGGGCCAGGCACAGTGACAGCACCCTGGCCCAAGGGAGGCCAGAACAAGGTGACCCTGCATTCACTGCTAGGGGCCTTTGTGCAAGTACATTATAACCTGGGTCTTAAACCATGTGCTATTTTTCCATCAGGCTCACAGTTAAAAAAAAAAAAAGATAAACAACAGTCCTTCCTAGCCCCCATTATTTTTTTCTGAGCAGGCCCAAGCTGCAATATCTCAAAAACCCATTACTTAGCCAACTTTGCAGGGGCCTTTGTCATAGATGACAAAAGATCTGTTTCTGACAGAAAAAGTGTGATTTATTTTAATGCAAGACATAGCTCAAAATGTGGTTTGTTAGGGTTTTTTTTTTAAAGAAAAAGTAATTAGGATTTTTAAAATGTGGATAAAACAGAGTATTCCCCTGCCAGCCTTGTTCTCAAGAAATAGCAAAGTGGTCATGATTGAAATTAAAAACAAAACCAAAAAGAGCCCTATAAAACTACTGAAGCAGACATGAGCTAGATGATGTTGGTTTCAAGTCTGGCAAAGGCAAAGGCAGCCAAGGCCAGACCTTGTGATGGAGTGTGTCAAGTGACTCTTACAATAAAGAGGCAACACAACCAGCAATGTCTGCTGTGCTCTGTGCACCCATTAACACGCTAATCTCAATGTTAGTCTCTTCCAGGTAGCCAAGGACTATTATTGCTGAGCTTTACAACTAAGCATTAAGCATTGTGGCTAAACAGCTTGACTGAACAAGAATTATTTGCCATCACCTGAACGAGGTAAGCATGAAGGCAGGAGAACCCAGCTGGCATGTTACCACAGGCAGAAATTAAAGAAATTAGGTCAGGCAGAATGGAAAGAAAGCTTCAGAAACCTCTTCCAAACAGTGAAAAGTAGTCCTCTGTGGTACAGCTTCTCATGGGAAGCAAAGATGCAGGCTGGATAATGCACTGGAAAATGTATTGCAGGCAAGAATCTTGCAGGAATTGGGCTAGGCTAGAATGTAAAATAATGGACTGGATGAGCTAGCAAGATTTTCCAATCTCTAATTTCCATGGTTAAAAAAATTGCCACAGTTAGCATTGCTTGAAATTCCTTCTCATGAGTTACAGAATCTCTGAGTGAGGCAGAATATGAGGCTGGAGCAAGAGAGCTGGGCGTGTTTCCTGGATGACACAAAGGAGAAAAAAATGAAGTTTTCAGCCTGGAATAGGCTACGAAACTAGGAGACTGGCTGGAGAGAAAAGGAGGGAACACAGCTCGGAGAGACTGCTCCCACCAGGCTGAAACATGGGTGAGATACACTGAGGACACCATGGTGAAGATTTGGGGGCTGGGTCAGTGGTAAAGAGAGTGGCTCTGAGGGAGCAGTGGCATTGCCTAAGCATGCTGCCATCACTCATGGTCAGTCCTCAGCTCTGGGTAAGAAGTGGGAAGGTTTAGCTCCTGCTCTCTACATGACTCTCCAATATTAGTTTTCACCAGCAGAGTTCTCAATTATCAGAACATTTTGATTAGGGGCTTCTCTCGCACTCTCCTTGTCTTTAAAATAAGTATTTTCTGCTTTGCTTCGGTTTGAACTCAGATTTCAGAGCGTTGGATTAAAACAAAGGATTGAAGAGCTGGTCTTTCACTCCAATCCAGTGCTGGAAAATAAATATCCTCAATTACTCCCATCAGTCATGAAGCCTCACACACAGCTTGACCCATGAAATCCCGACTTTCAACATCCCTAGCATTTCAGTTCATGACTGGATGCAGTTCCAGGTCAGCCACACCCCTTTCAAAGCAGGTGACTGGCCTGTGCTAGGGCCCTTTACCAGGGCTGGTAAATCTGTCTGTGTTGCAATCCTGAGGATGCCCTTGGGCTCTGCTAAGGGACACCTAAAGTCCAAGTTATTGAGCATTTCCCAATCAGCGCTAGGAGAGTTGAGTCAATCCTACTGTAGCACATTTATAATTCCAGCCTTGGAACACCTCTAGGGCTAACACAACAGACCAGGAAAACAGCTCCCTCTGCAATCATCCTGCTCCAGGTTTGGTACAAAGGTGACGTGGGAAGTACAATATTGCTACGATTCCAAATGAAACCATTCCTGAGCTTACTGGTGTTTCTCTCCACCCACAGTCTGTTACAGACCTTAAATGTGTGCTTCATGGCTTTGTTGGAGCAGATCTGCTGTTCCCCTCTCTTCATAGATTAAAAAGCATTTTTTAATTATTAAATGAAAACTAAAATCTATTGTGAACTTCCCCACAGACCTTAGCCATTTTTACAGCTGGCTTAAACTCTGCACTGAAGATCTAGAGACTGTTGTTTCAAAAGCTCTTCTGAGGTCCTCAAGAAGCTTTGAGATCCTCTAGAACAGAAGAGCTACTGATGTCTTTTCATTGTTGCTAAAGAAAAAACCTGTGGGTCGCAGATCAAATCTGGTAAGGTACAGGTTGTCCCAGACAGCACCAATTGCTGCCTTGGGGACGTATTCAGGAAGGCGTAGGCAGGGGTGTCAGAGAAGCCATACATCCAATCTGGCTTTGTTTACTGTATTTCCTAATGGGAAGATGCCTGTACTATTCCTTCTCCACCTTCCCAGGCGTGCACTGGTGCCCTGACTCAGACACCCAGCTCACTAGCTCATAACCAAAATGTACAGGCAGGGAAAGTGACCTGATGTCTGCAGGATCTTAGCCAGATTATTCCACCACTGCTTGGAAAATAGCCATGCCTTGGGATGTCTATGTCCACCCCCAAAAAGCTTCTCCCTCTTTTTCTGAGCCCAGGGCCTCTCTAAGCTACTGGGTTATGTGTGGGTGCTCAGACTTCCCACAGAAGAGAGCAGCAGGGAATGCAGGGAGTGCCACTTCAATCTCCTATCCCAGAGGCAGATTTAATCAAGGGCTTCCCACAAAGCTTAGGGCTCCTAGCAGTGATGAAGGAGACTGAGTCTCTTCACAATCCTTTGGAGGTTCTCACAGAGGCTTTCCCTGTAGTGGTCACAGCTTTCAGGGACACAGGGGCATCAGCTGGACACAGCAGATACCCATTCTGACTCTGTGCACACCATTCACCCTTGGGGTTTTTCCTGCCCACATTGTGGCCATGGTTTCTCTTAAATCTCTGTCTTTTTAGGGTAACACCCAAGCTGGGCTGAAAAACTTCAATTGACAAGGAATTTACTACCCCTAAACTGTCCCAGTAGCTAACCAACCTCTCAGTTTGGAGTGCACACCCTATTTCTAGATGCTCTTCGCTGCCAGCCAGTGAGGTGACTTCTCTATTGGCAACCCAAGCAGTTCCACGCATGCACAAGCCCTGACAGGCAATTTCCCATGTTGTTCTCATGCTTTGTGGCAAGTTCTGGTGTGTGGCAGCCAGGGCTCTCCGAACAGCAGGAGGGTTCTCTCCTAACAGCAGGGCTGACTCTGGCAGCATGGCTCAGGGCACCGTTCCTAACAGATTATTTAAGGGGCAAGGCTACCTTCTTTGGGGAAGAAGAAGTTTTATTCAAATGAATGCTGTGCCACTTGCCCTCAGGTTCAGAGCACCAACCCTGGATCACTTTATTTACCAGTGTAGGTGTAACCTAGATTTCAACAAGACCTTTTCTTGCAGCACTGTTTACTATTAGAAATCTATCTCTCAAGTGAAATATTTGTGGACTTCGATTAAGTCAATTCCTAACTTTCTTTTACATAAACTACATTTTGAGTCCTTTCCAGTTTTTAGCATCCTTTGAGAACTTCAAACAGGGAAACAGAAGCCAGTACTCCAGCATGATCTCACCAGCCAGGCCTGGACTGCAGGCTCTTCCCAGCTTGCCTTCCTCTTAGGAGCACAGCACAAGGCACAAGTCCTCCTGCCCTCTCACCTGTGTACCTCATCCCCAGGGTTAGGGATCCTACAGATTTGTGCCAACTGAAGAATACACTAATCTTGGCCCTGATATGAGCTCTCAGGGGATCAGACTTTAGAGGGTGCCAAGTTATACTTCCACTGCTCAGCTTGGACATAGAAGTTAGTGGGACTGAAAAAATGAAAATGTTGTCCCACTCACTACTCCCCTCATACATTTCAGAGCGATGTCTTTCCTAATCTCTTGAGGTTTTTAGCCTGGAGACTATTTATTTTGATTCCCATATCCTCTATAGTGGCACTGTGAGACAGGATACTTTCTCCAATCTCCCTGTCACATCCCAACACACACTTTGCTATAAGAAGGTATCCATAGCATTTTGTTGTTTAAATGTGCTGAAGAGATCCAACTGTGCAGTTTGAGCTGACCTTACTGTTGTTGTCCTCCTCCTTGTCATTTATGTGATACACAAATCCAGCAGAAATTAAATTTTCCTGATAAATGAGTTCAGGAGATAATAAAAGATGACATCCATGGAAACCCCTCTAGAAGAATTTGCAGTAAGAGGATCTCCCCTGCCAGGTACTTTCTGAAGTCTAACCACTGACACGCTTTCCAGCCATGCAGCAGGAGTGCTGTTGGTTATTTCCCTCTAACCCTGCCTCCACAAGAACATTTCTGCATCACACCCACTGATTCTTACATGCCATGGTCCTGTTCATTCCATCCCAACACAAAAATAGCTCCTGCTCAGTCTCTTTGCCTCTGTGACTGCAGCAGGGCTCAGTCACTTCTGTTCGTGGGGCCGCTGATCACGCCAAGGCAGGGAGCCACTGCAGGGTGCTACAGGTTAGGGGAGCACGTAGACAGTGTCACCCTGTCACTACACCAGCTCCCATTGACTCAGGGATACACTGATGCAAGCTTTGTGCTGTTGCAAAACAAATACTACGGAGTTTCAGGCTCAGCAGCCCGCAGGTGTGACACAGCTGTCACTGCGCCTCAGCACAAGTGTCACTGCCTTGCTAGGCAACCATCACAACATGGTAATGGCCTGCCAATGTACCACGGGAAGGTCACAAGGCTGAGTCTTGAATCTGCAGCAGCAAACTCCAGGGCTTCTTTTGTTGAGCTCTCCATGGTCAGGTAGCCCAGGAGACAGAAATTATCTCCATCAACCAATATTTGGATTAGTAATAAAAAAGAAAAAGAAAAGAAAAACACCTCAGCCTGCTTTGCAAGCACAAGTACAATTTGCAGCTGTGAGCCTAATTTCCCAGCCATCAGAATGTATTTTTCTCCATATCTGTCAATTTTCTCCCCAAGGCAAATACTTCACTAACCGAATTATGGGCAAAGTTTTAGGGGCTATGTTCAGCCCTCTTGGAAAATACACACTTAGCATACTGGAAGCTTACTGTCCTTATTGTCACTGCAAAGACTTCCCCCTGAAGTTTTGCCCCTGACTGGTAACCTCTGCTGGGGCACTTAAAGGGACAAGTTTGCCCTCAGCAGAGAGGAAGGTGGCATTAAGTTCTGAGCACTTGATAAAGCCAGGAAAGCAGGAGTCTCATTGTGCTAACCCTTATCTCCAGAAACACCTTTGACATGCAGAATGTTTGTTCGAGGTGATTACCTGGGTGGAGAGGTTATTGTTGCATAAATTATTTACTTTTAAAACCACAGTTATTTGCCTCCACCCTTCTCACCACTGCCCTGTGTACCCCACTCCTAACACACCTTAGCATTTGGGAGCACTGGGAAGAATTAGGAGGACAGCTGTGCTGGGGTGCACCTGGCAACAGACAGATGTCCACTGGGACGAGTCATTTGCACAAAAGAGCAAAAATAGTCACCTGCAAATGAAGGGAAGTAAGACCAAACCCAGTAGAAAGGCATCAATTCCTTTGCTTTTGCCTTTCCCTGTCTCTGCCACATCAGAGGCCAGGGTGAGTTTCAGTTAATCAACAGCACTTGAGGACATGATTTAGTGGTGAACATGGTGGTGGTGCTAGCGGGACAGTTGGACCTGGTGATCTTAGAGGTCTTCTCCAACTTTAACCATTCTGTGATTCTGTGAAATAAACACAGTCTAGCAAGCCTCATGCACAACAGGGACATGCTCCCTCCCATCCCTGCAGGTGAGAAGTATATATAGCTTTCTTCTTCTAATGCTCTGTGCATCTGAAACTCTCAGAACCATTCCTTAACAGCTGCCTGAAGAGAGCAAGCAGTAGAACTGAATGGAAGGAGTTTGGATATACCCATGACACAGCTGCACTGATAAGAAACACCTTAGAGTGCAGAGGAGAGATGGAAAATCAGCACTGGGTTACTGGATAGAAGGAAGGTCACTGGCAACACTTCCCTGAGGTCACTGGCAACGATCACATTGGTTTTTTGTGGTGCAGGATTACACCCATAGTCTTAATCCCAGACAAAGCAAGTTAATTTCCTGGCCTGCAGTATGTCCTGCTGTGTCCAGTCCAGCACTGGAGATCAGAACCAATAGGCTTCCATGACTGGGTTTCCCTTGGGAAGCTACTCCACACACCAACAAAAGTCAGTCCTGATAATCAACTAAAAGTTTCCTTTCTTTCCATACACCAGTTACTTTCTTCTGGATCTTATCCCTTAAGCAGCATATTCCATGTGCCTCTGTCCTTCCAAGACAAAGCTTCATCACTGTGTATGCAAACCCAGTTCTTCAGCAGAACTGCCTGACCAGCCCTGCCCTGCCTTGGTTCACCACCCTGTCAAAAGGAAGCACAACACTTGCAATGCTGGGAGCAAGACTCAGATTTTCAGAATTATTAAGGAATCACAATCCCAGAGCAGTCTACAGAGGCTACAGAGTCAGGACTGGTTACCTCCAGAAGCAGGTCTTGCTGCTCCTGATGACAGCATTGATCACCAGAAACAGAATAACCACGGTATGAAGGTCAGCGTCACATGTCTAGAAATACTCCCCAAAGTACCAAAACTGAAGAGAATAATGAAAATAAAATGGTTTTCTTTCAGGCCAATGATTGCACTCTGAAATAGGGACACAGATCTCTGTGATAGCCATGCTAGTGATGACTACTGCCTTTCAACATCACCTGGATTTCCAAGGGCAGTGGTGATGATTACATTTCTGAGCAGCATCTGGCACGCTGGGGCCTGGCTTCTCAGCATTGCCGTAGAGCAGATAACAGTAATAATCATTAGTAATAATATGGTTTGGTTTGCTTCCTCAGACCGTTAGAATAAGTTGTCAGTAAGAGTAATGAGCATTGTGCTTGCCTTTCATGCCAGTGCAAATTTAATTCCAGTGCTGCAAAGGTATTCACCTGGCTCTATGAGGATATAGAGACACTAGCTCTAGGCACAAGCAGCCATATTCCCCAAAATGTCTATTCCACGTGCTCTGTCTCACTAAAAGAACAATTCAAGATTGAGAAAAGAAAAAAAACAGTCACTTATTCCCCAGAGCTATTAACCCCTTGTTCCTTCAGCAGGCTTACCAGGGAAACAGTCACAATATGTGAGTCAAACTGAGGCAGCACATAGGCTGAATATGGCCCAGATATGTGCAGACCATTAAATTACATTATATTTGTGGGGCAGCCTGGAAAGATAAATTGAGTCAGACAAGTACCTATAAAATCTGTCATGGTTTAAGCCACTCTTGTTCAGTGGTTTATTGCTATCCTCTGAGCTATGACACACGAGCTGAACAGTGCTTGTAGTGGTATGACGTGAAACAGAGCAGCATAAATCACATCCTGCAATAGTTAACTTATCAAAAGGTGAATGGATGCCTTTAGTCTCTCTGGGACTGAGGACTAGAAAATTGAGACAGATCTATTATAATATATTCCTCCAGCTCTTGAGTGCATGTACATGCACAATACATCTATTCTTTTCAGAATAGGGCTCACTTACCTTAAGAGTAAAAATTCAACAACCAGCCACGAATGGTTCCCAAATTATACTAACATAGAAGAATACAGCCTCTCTAGTCTGTTCAGATTTACAATACAAGAAGGAGCATCAAGGCAGATGTTTCCAGGCAAGGAAGCAAGCAGTACCTTGGTGTGGTGCCAGAAGTTCAGGTAGTTGGACCCATTCAGGTCCCAGAGATCCAATGCAGGGTCAAACACCTGAGGCTATTGGTGAAAACCAATGAATGAACTCCCACAGGAAAGGCACAGGGAGCTGCTGGCCATTCTCAAGATGTAAAAACAGACAGACTCCCATTGGAGAACAAATAGGACACCCCCCTCACTTTTTTTTTTAATTACTTTAAGGAAAGGACACACCTTTGTCCTCCTCCGTGCCAGGTCTTAAATTCCAGACCACCCGTTCAATGATCTTTGTCCTATTAGTCATGGCAGGGGCATTTACAACAATGATGAGCGTGGCTGTCAGCATTGTAAAGCACCTCCACCATGCAGTCACAGAAGAAAACCTACACAGGCTAAGCAAACCCAGCGATAACAAGTAAGTGTCTGTTCTGAGGTTATTTCAAATTGAATTACAAATTATCCAACTTCCTGGCTAGCAGGGGTCAGATTACAGCAACCGACCCTAAGGAGGCAAGGAGGATTCAAGAAACAGGAAGTTCATTCTTCAGTGGTGGAAGTCTCCAGAAGCCTGGGTGAACTGTCCTACAGACGAAATGCAGCTCACAGGCCACTGGTTGGACCACTTGGACAAAGTCAGTTGTGGATGTTGGAACCTATGCAATGTTTCAGACAACTCATTTTAACTGTTCCTGGGTACATTTAACACCCCAGAAGAATAAAGCTCCCTTTTCTAATTGTTTCCAAAATCTGTATTTGGAGACCTGGAAACAAGGAAACCCCTAAACCCAAACAAAAATTCCCTTGTAGTGAAGAAAGTCTTGAAGTCTGTCATTTGTAAAAGGATGTCAGAGTCACTGGTTTCTTCACAGACTCCCCTCACAAAGCCTCTTTCTGCCATGTCTGCAACAGAGTATTTAGACAGAAGGCTACATGGATTGGATTTCAAAGCAAGGAAGGTCAGAAGAGATCTTCCAGCTGTGAATAGCCTCCAGATGTGGGCTTTTCTTCTCCAGTCCAGAGGGAGGGGATCAAAATGCCTTTCATTAGTCTCATAAAATTAAATGGAAAAACATTGTCTACTGAGGAGGCTGGGCAGCAGAGAAGGTGGAGTCAGAAACTGGGCAGAACAGAATAGGAAAAAAAAAGCAGGACCACAGTTGAAATAGTTCAGGATGTGTATCATCCTAAAAGCTGTATTCTCTGAGGAGGGATTGGTCTTTAAACAATATGGGAGGCATCAGCAATCGAGGCATTTGAAATGGAAAAGGCTAAATAAACCAAAACATAATTGTTTGCAGAGAGAATATTGGTTCCTTCCCCAGAGCTGTGACAGGATCATAAACTGTGAAACATCTCCAGGGAGGCTGTGTCTGAGACAGCTTCTGGGTGAAACTGCTAAGCCACAAACAAGATGCTTCTCTTACCAGTACCCCACAGTCCTGGACTTGTATCTAGTTATCTTTTCTTCTGCAAAGATTGTCTATGGACAGCTTATGCCTCCTCTCAGCTAATTCATGCAAAATTATTCTCCTTAATTGAAATTTGTCTCCAAGCAATGAATCTGTGCAAGCTGGAAAGGCCAATATCCCTGGGGACAAATTTTACTCTCAGTTATTTCTGCAAATGTACTACTCCCAACTGCAAATACACAGAATCCAAATTTAATTGCTGATACAAAATTTGGTATTTCCTGCTTGGACAGGTGTAACTGTTTGGATCAGACAGCCAGAGCACATCTACTGCAAGGGAAGACTAAGTCTCTTTTATCTTCTAAATGTCTAAGGAAATCTACTAAGGAAATCTAAGGGAAGTAAAGCTAATAGGGAAAACAATGTTCTCCTCATTTTAAGATCATTACCACAATCTTTGCTTACTTTCACTCAAAAGTCCCTATTTCTGGATTATGGCATGTCCTAGCACACCAGTGCAAAAAACATTAGGAATGTCCTTAAGAGATGTCAGCTCCTCATCTGGAAGTTTGTTCTCTTTTCCAGCTCATCACTTCACTTTCCACTTCTGCAATATGTCACCAGTGGGTCAGATAATAATATGGAAATTACTGTAGAAAAAAAACCAAAACCAAAAATAGCTTTACTAGAAATGTAAGATGACCTGTGCCAGCCCAGACTGAAGAAGCAGCATGTTTTCTCTTGCAGTCACCTCACTTAGGAAAGAAGTATAAGAAACAGAGGCAATACAAACTGTGTATCCCAGTCTGCCTTCTCAGCTCCCATCAACCTGTGGTTTAGGACACTTCTGATGCAGAAGTAACATCTGTGCTGCTGCATTTGACACTCTCCAAAGGAAATACGCTGCGCAGATGTGCCCAACCCCTTCATGGATTGTCTTCCACCAACAGTCTGTGGTAGAGTTCCATTATTCCTTGATGCCTACATGGAAAAGTCCATAGCTTGTTTATTTTAAACCTGTTGCCTAACCAGTTTATCAGGTGCCATTAGTTTTTGTGATATGGAACTGCATGAATGTTAGTTCTTTGTTGACATTCTCCATACCATTTGTGATTCCCTTTCAGGCATCTCTTCTTCGAGATTAGCAATCTGTGTTTACCCAGAAACTTCTCCTACTTCTGATCATTGTTGATGTCTTCTCTTCTCTTACTAGTGTTTCTTTATGCTCTTCAGTGTACTAACCAGAAGCACTCACAACTTTCAGACTTTCAGCAGACCATGAAGTACACAGAAGCATAATCATGTTCTTTGTTTCTTCTGTACTCATTCCTAACATTTCTTTTTGGTTTTTTGACCTCAACAGAGCCCTGAGAGACTGTTTTCAGCAGCCTGTCTGCAATGAATCCAAGAATTTTTTTCTCTGCTGGTAGAAGCTGACTTAGAGACATTCAATTTATCTGTACAGCCAGACTGTTTTCTTCCTAGTGGAATTCCCTTGCATTTGCCACCACTGAATTTCATCTACCAGGGAGAACCTAGGCACTCACTGCCAGATTTTCTGCAACCCTTTGCAGCCAGCTTTATGTTGCCTCTCTGGGATAACTGTGGGATTCAAGTAAACTCGCTGCTCATGTTCCTGTCCAGACCATTACAAGTGTGTTGAATAACACTAGTGCTACCACAGAGCCCTGTGAGGTCCTTCTGATGAGCTCTTTGTCGAGACTGACCATTTGAAGTGCCCAGGTTGGCGCTTGTTTTCTTACTTATGATCCCATTTACAGAGCTCTCCACAGCCAGGGCCTGCCTCTGAGACTGGTCCAGTGCAAACGAGAGCCTGGCACCAGCCCTTACAGATGCAGGGTGCTCAGACAGCAGGTATGTGAGGCCACTCTGTGATAACTAGACCTAGTTGCTTTAATGGCATGGACTTTAAATCAAAAAAATCCGGGGATGCAAGAAACTGAACCCAGATGCTTGCTGGTGTCTGTGTCACTGAGTTTCAGGACATCTGAGGGCTGCATAGGAAAACCAGGGTTACTGCACAAGGAAGCTTGAGCTATTCACACCAGTGGAGGATCTGCACCACTCCACTGCAACTCCTCGCCTCCATCTACCAAGATCAGGATGGCTTAGAAACAGATCAGTGGGCCAAGTGTGAGCACAGCACACCCCCACTCTCCTCTGCCAAACCACAGGCTCAGCCAGGATGTGGCCCTGATATCCTCTTCTGAAATACCTTAGCTCCTCAACATTCAGCCCCTCAGAATCCCCCAGTCGGGATTCCAAACTGCAGAATGTGCCTTCTGCTCCTGATTCTGCAGCTGCCAAAAACCTCATGGTCATGTGCCCCACGGTTTCAGGTGCCACACTGTCTCCAAGGTGAGAGGGGCCACCTTGGGGGAAAGCAAATAGGAAAGTATCCCAGGCATGAGAATGCCTCTGTGGTTCTCAAGACAGGAATTTCTCTCACACCCATCCCCTCCCTCTATTCCTCCACACTGCCTTGTGCAGTTGCTGAACCAGCAGCAGCAGCGGGCAAGTTTAGTCACTCCAGCACCTGGGTATCGATTACACCTGAAGGTGGAAAGCAAGCAATCAAAAACAAGGTGTCAGCTTTGCCAGAGGATTCTCCTCAACTCCCAGTTTGGGCCTACTGCCAGTTCTCACCCTGCTGTGCTTCAGCATCCCAGCTCTTCCCATGACAGGTGTTTATTCAGGCAGAGGCACTTCACTTTACAAGGCTTCAGGCTTCATGGAAGGCAGAGAATTTCCAGAGCTGCTTTTCCTTGCAGCATTGAGCAACCTAACACCACCGACAGCTAGAACAGGCAAAAAACAGAGGCTTCTTTGTGTCAGGGTCAAGCTCTCCCATTACCCGTTTCTGCCTGCTGACATTTCCCTAGATGGCAAAAGGATTTTTAAATAACAGTGACAAGCTGGCCTTTCTTGTATTAAGAACTCAGTATGCATGGTACCCAGCAAGCCATGGGCTGAGCAACAGCCTGCCTTCAGAGACTGCTCTCCTGGGAAGAAAAACCCCCACAGATCTCTGAGTCAGAGCCTCTCAGCTTAGCAACCCTCTCCAGGCATTTTGGGAGGGACACAGGGCATACCCAGTGATCCACACTGGCGAGCAGCATCAGCTGCTGCTGGCACAGAGTGCAGAGGAGAACCGTCAGTGGCCACTTGTGTGACTACTGGGCAGGACTGCTTTCCAGCAAAGAGAAAGGCTGGAATTCATGTCTCCAACACAGCCACATATCCTGCTCCCCCAAAAGGGGACAGCAGAGACAGCAATAAAACCCCTCTGAGAGATGGAGATGCACATCAGCTACCAAAGACTTAGCAGCTTCCATTTGTCATTGCTGTTTCCATCCTGCTTTCACTCTGCAATCACTTATTTTGTTAGCTGTGGCACGCAGAGATCTCTCTTAACTTACCATACTACACTTCACCATGCCCCACTCTTTGTCCCATGGCATGGAGATGACCTCTGCATGGATGGAGCCATGAAGGTGACAGCACTGGACTGGAACAAGAGGATAGGAGGCAGCACAAGGAACCTCCAGAGCTGTGCAGCCCATAGACGTTCGTTGCCTGATCAGAGCTGGTCTGCCCTGCCACACTACTCCTTACACGTGATGAGTCCATCCTTTCTGTAACATTTGGAGACTTCAAAGGACATCCATACCTCCCTTCTCCTCCACCCTGAGCACTTCTCCTATAGACAAAAGGGTTCTGCAGCCAGCCAGATGGAGTTGGTGGTGATCTGGCAGGAATAGCTGTCCTGCAAGTGGTTCATGACTCAGAAGGGTCTCTTTCCCCACCATCACAGAAAACACTTTCATTTTAAGGAGTATCACCAGCTATAAGAGATGTAACACAAGTACCACACAGAATTTCCTGACACGTGTCTCGCTGCCTCTTTAGCTACAATAACAGAAATAGGACACCGGAGTGCCCTGTCAGCTGCCTGCACACTGCCTGCCCCAACACACTCACAGCAGCACTGTGGGCAGGATCAGACCCTGCCCTCAGGAGACTTTTGCCCTGTTCTGGAACTGTTGAAGATGATGGTGTCTCTTGTTACTCTGTGCTTCACTTCACCCAAAAAACTCAGCATTCGTACCAAACCTGGCCACCACAAAACTGTTGTTGCAGGTTTTTCATCCTGTGCCTCATTTAGCTCAGTTTGACCCTCTAGTCCTAGATGAGTACTATAAAGTAGACCCATTCTCTTGCATATCACAGGAGATGTAACATTTTTTCTCATCAAGGCAGTACCTACAGCTCTAGGGCAACACTTAAGCTTCAGTCCAAGGTTCAAAATCTGCATTTTTTCAGTTCACCTCCAAAAGTCTTTATTCTTCACCTGTGAGTACTGTTTACCTGTATCATGTCCTTTGCTTCAATTCACTAATTCACACTTTTTGTCACATATCTCACAGGGATGGAGGTGTTCAGACACACCCATCAAATCCAAGCAATCGCTTTGTGACATCTATCAAATACAAGCAATCATTTTGTGACCTTGAGATGTTTTGCTGAATTTTGTTCACACTCACAAAACATCATCCTTAATAAGTGCACTTGAAATCCAAAAGCCCAGGCTTTTGCTACTATGTGCTTTCTAATTGCCCTCAGAGCCTGGCAATGTGGTGAGTGCTCCCTTTCTCTTGCTAGCTCATTTCCTCCCCCATATTCCCAGTACACAGCTGCACAGGGACATGACAACTCTGACTGTGACTGGTATGAAAGTATCACAGACCATCCAGGCAATTCCTTAGTCCCACAGCACCATTTGTGACTACGCTAGAGAGAGATCCCTTGTCGTAGGATTTAAGCAAAATTTCTCAGAAATTAAAACCTTTAGCTTTCACTGTCATTACCACTGATAGGACATATCTGGGGGTGAAATATGGCTGTGAGATCTGTGAATGTTGGAGGGACATCAACATCTGAAGAGCTCTAAATGACATGATCTGTGTTCTTCTGTGCTATCACATTGCAAGCTCCTCTCCGGCTCTCTCTCTTCTGTTCCTGTTAAGTTGCTTCCAGCTTTATTTCTCTTGCAAGTTCCAAAGGCTCACACCCTCTGAATAGCTAACTTTGAATTAATTTTCCCCCAGATAATAGGTCTGCATTTTTCCAGTTTGAATCTTGTGCTATTATTTCCTGCCCATATCCTGCCTCAAGCACGAGGGAGCCACACAAGCGGTGACTGTACATTACAAAAGCAGAAGGAACGGAGTCACAAAAATTTTTGTGTTTGAGAATGCATAAGGCACAGACAAGGAGAAGGTATGCATGAAGGGAAGCAAAGTATAATTTATTTTTCTTCTCAAAAGTCCAGTCAAGAGCTGGCAAGAAGCAAAGGGGGCAGGGAGCAAGGAAAGAGAGTTTAGTTAAATGTTCTGTCTTTATGCTGTGGTGAGAGGTTTTCTCCCTCACAAATTCTTCCCTTACCACCCGTTTCTTGACATGGTGGCACTGCTTCAATCCCTGATTCACTAATAACAAAAACTGCCATGAAGTCAGTTCAAGTTATTCTGGTTCTGTCCTGCAGCAAATGCCCTCGGAAACTGGCCCGCAGTATGACACAAGTAGATGTTTCCTCTTTCAGAAGGGACCACTGCTCTGCAGTCACAGGAATCATTTCCCTCTCTCTCCCCCTCAGGGTATGAAGAAGCAAACCTAGAGATTTTCCCCTCCCTCTTCCATGCAGTGGGAACAGAAAGGAGAGAACTTCCCAGCCTCCTGCCAGCTGTCTGCACTTTCTTCAGGAACTTGGAGCTCAGAGGCGTTGTCCTTTCTGGCTGCATCACCTATGGTGTTCAGCCCTCTCTGTCCTGCCCTGACCTTGTCAATGTTTAGCTGTCTTTCCATCCTAGAGACACTTTCTATTTTTTCTTCTTCTTCTTCTTACTATGCATGGAGCTTGGTGCTTTTCCCCCTCCCATCAACCTTTCTCCTCAACAGGAGACCAGTATAGGTAACCACCAGGAAGTCTTCCCTGGGCTTCTCTTTACATTTAGTTGTGAAAGTGATCTGCCTGCTTGGTTTGTTAATATGCCAGGTCCCTTTCAGTCTCTGCCATCTATATTTCCAGGCTAGCACTCTTCCTGCATATCTGTATAGTCTGTGATGCTATAACATTATTTAAATAAAGGCATGCTGAGATTCAAAAAAGCAAGATACTGTGGAGAGTGAGAAGCAAGTACATAAGCCTTTATGTGCCTTCCAAACTTTACCTCTGGCTGCAAAAGGAGATTCTACAACAACTGCTCTAAGAAGAAAGTCCAGCAATCCTTGAGTAGAGCTAACATGCATACAGCACATGGGAGCAGCAGATAAATAAAAATATGTCCTATTATCAAACCTCAACCACAGCGCAAAGGGCACCCTGCCCTTGCCTTGGCCTCTTATCCAAGGTCCATTTCTGAGGAAAATCACACAGTTGCAGTCTAGGATGCAGGACAGTCAAGCAGCTAATTCACTTTGTTGTCACTGAATTAAAGAAGAACAGTAAGGCACTGTCAATTTATGCCATTTCTTGGTGCCTGTAGGATTTTTTTTCCTCTACTAATATGGTAAAACCTGTTGGTGAAGCAATCAGTACTGTGCAGTGCACACTACAACAGTCACAGAAGACAGAGCTAGAAATGAACCAGGAGCAGGAGAGAGCCATAAAGAAAACCTCTTTGCCTGCCAGAATGCATAAGAAAGGCCTTCATGTGCAGGTGGAGAACACCACCAACCACCAACCCTTTGATGTGGAGTGGGAGAGGTTCTTGTGGAAAGTGACAGCTCAGATGGGTCAGCCAGAGCAGAGGCACCATTTGCACTTTATAAGCAAATACCTTCAGCTGAGCTGTAACCAATGGAAAAAAAGAAGAGACTAAGATGGAGATTAAAGTAAGGGAAAATGAAATGGGGACTGCAATTCTCCTGCTCTTGTAAAAGCAGGGGGAAAACCACCACATTTTAGATGGCTCTCACCATGCCTTCTTTTACACCAGAATGCAGAAAAAAGTTAATTTTTCCAGGTTTGGGTCTCTGTTCCTAGCTCCAGCCAGCTCATGCTGCTTCCTCCGTGTGTTCAGAACCTCAGCTTGAGGATCATATTCATCCCATCCAACCTTGGAAGCCAAGGCACCTTTGGGCTACCCATCCCCTGAGAACAAATTCAAACCCCTTCACCAGTTACAAATGGGTTGCCATGAACCCAGGCCCACAGAATCTTCTGCAGCAACCACAGTGTGAGTGTCAGACAGTCTCAGAAGCAAGTCTACCCACTGGACAGCAGTATGATACCTCCCTTTCTGATATAAGAACAAAGTTATGGTCCCTTTCCAAATGGGAGGACAAAACTACATTCCAATCACATGAAACTATGGTAGGAATGATCTCCTTATTTCATGTCTATATCAACTTTTTTATTCCTGTTAAGAAACAAGGGAACTTTTGGGTCTTCCCAGATGTGATAAGTGAGGTGAGGGGAACGTATTCTGTCACAGATCCCACTCATACTGCTCAAGTCCTGAAGGGAACTATTCCAATTTTTACCTGTTAAAGCTCTGTGACAAACCATGCCTACACAAATGCTACAAACCCAGCACATTTTCTATTCAATAGCTATCTTGCACTTTCAAAAGATCAGTCAGTCTGGCAACCCTCACTGATTTTGGAAAAATCATATGTAGATGTTTCTGTGGGTTTTGTTCATCATACAGTTAGCAGAGTACTTAGGACAGAAATCATCCCTGACATTAAAAAAAAAAAAAAAAGAAAAACAAACCAAAGCAAACTAACCAAACAAAACAAAACAAAAAAAACTCCCATAAAACTCAAAACAACAACCCAACCCAAAAACTAAACTGTGAACAGGAAGAGCTGCATCTGTTCAGTGTTGACTGTAATCCACCCTTTTCTTGTACCATTGAGCTTGCAAAGTCAGCCACCCAAAGTACTGGACATCTAGCAGTTCTTGGAGGGACAGGAACATGACAAGACACATTAGAGAAATGACTAAAACCACAGAGGTGGGACTTCCAATATCTGTTTCCTCAAAACTGAGTGAAGCTATAAATAAGGGAACCACCACTCTTTCCTCTCCAGTGGATGCCTGCTCACATTTGAAGCTCTTCACAGTCAGGCGTGACAAATGCAGTTTATCACACGGGTCTGAGATTTATCCTATGTCTCTGCAAATTATTGCATCACGTGGATAACCCCACAACACACACAAACACATCAATTACACCACTACAGAGCAGTGTGAAACCTGATGGTTTCTATTTCTTTAAACCCACACACCAGCTGAGGCTCAAGCCCGCCTTCGCCATGTCATGACAAGTGTAGAAGCAGTGAACATGGTATCACTTCCATTTGCCCTGCAACCAGCCAGCAAGATGATGTACAGAGTAACTAGCACATATAAGAGAGAGGAACTCTTTAGTTAGAAAGACATGCTCTTTAGACTGAGGAGGGCTCAATTTGCAATATGTGTTTGCAGATAGTTAGTATCCAGATGAAAGTTAGTTAGAAAAGCACATCCAAATAGCATATAGGTAAATTCCTGTTCAGAGTATCCCAGAGAGCATGGGAACTCAGTTACAGAACTTTTCCAAGCATAGATTCTTGCATATGCACAAAGTGCAGAGACATCACATATGGTCTGTTTCTCCTGGCACCCCCAGTCCCTAAAAGCAATCTGTTCTAGATGTTCCCAGCCAAGTCTGACCATGCCTCCCCCACTCCTAACTTCACACCCCATTTCCCAGTCATATCCTCCAATCCTCCTTTGATCTGGGCTTGCAGAGGCTTAGTGCTTATCTAATGTCACTGGGAACACTCACCTTTAATGCCAAGGGCTGCTGCTCACAGACAGTAGTAATGCCTGAAAATGGCAATAAGTAGTAATGTCTGGGGCATGGCAAAACAAGCAGAGTTACAGCAGCTGCAAGCTGCTTGTTTGGGAAGAACTTCAGCAAAGGCATGGCACTGCGTGGGAAAGCTTCACCCTCTCATTGCCCATGGAAATGCTAATTCAGATTCTCACCTCTTAAATTCTCATGGTTTTGACCTGAACACCTCCAATTAACAAACTGCAGGCATTCAGAAAAGCCTGTGAAATGAGTGATGCCTAAGTCAAGGGACACCATGAAGTATGGCATGGGGATCTTAGGCAATTCAACCTTACTGTGTCAAACCTGCAGAATGCTTAAGACTTTTGATCTCATGTTGAGACTTCTCATGTTGTGGGTTTTCTATTGCAACCTGCCTTGTAGAAACCACACACCACAAAGGAAGAAATTGCTGCAGACACACAGCAAGACCAGCCTCTTCTCTGGATGAGCGGATAGAGCTGGTTCTCCATCACCACACAAAGACCTATTGGGCTTACCTTTCATCCACAGAAACAGCTACAGAAAATGTGAACAATCCTATCAACTTGAAATTTTGTCCTTCCTTAAGCTACTGGTAGGAGGTCTCTCACTTCTACACTTTTTCTGTATACATATGAAAGGTGGAAGTACCTCAACGAGTTACCAATCTGCTCAATGGAAGCTGAACTCTCCCCTGGCCTCACCGTACCTTGGTGTGAGAAGGTACTCTCTTCTTTAAACCATCACCTTGCTGATGTGCAGCATTGCTCCCAAACAGGAGCATCTATCTGCACTCCTGTTCACTTGACACGTGCTGTTACCCCCCTCATACACTTGGCAGGTCTAGCAGCGGGGATGAAGCCAGTGGTTGGCAGGGTACCAGTGCTCCTCCAGGGCCACGGTCACAGCCTGTGTGGCCTGTCTGGTTACTCTTCTTCTCTCTGCTGGCTGGGTACCAACACTTCCAGATGGAGAGCTAGGAAGCAATGCTCCTGTGGGGAAGCTGATGCTGATGCTGCAGAACACCTCCACCTCCCTGTGAAGCCTCTGATATTGGCCATTGCCTGTCACGGCCTCCCAGGTTAGAGAGCAGTTTGTACAAAACTAGTTTGCTCTCTCAGGACGAATAATGCTTTGCCAGTCACGGCTCACTTCATAGCCAGCCCCTTAAAGGGCTCCACTGTTGTTGCCCCACGTGTCTTTTTGCTGCAGGTGTTCTGTCTGCTGGGTGCCACTAAGCAGTTCTGTGATTGCAGGCAGCTGGTCCCTGACAGGTGGGCAGTCACTTGTGAACAGGTCTGGGGCAGAGGATACCTCACCACAGCTGAACTGTGGTCAACAGGGTTTGCTTTGAGATCCTGCACTCTAGTATTTTGTATGGAGCTGAGCATCCCTCACTCCAATAAACTCTGCCAGGAGAACAGAGCAGGGGAAATGGATGGTGCAGCTCAATGCCAGCTTCTACTGCAGGGAAAGCAAATAAACTTTCCTTTCCAAATAAACTCCTTTCCTGAATATTGTATTCATATATATCAACAAGAAGCACATTCTAATTCACAGGTATTAAACACAGCTAGGCTTATTTTATCCTTGTGGAAAAAAGACTGTCTTTACTTTCCATCAGTGGAAAAATTCCCACAGGATTGTCTTTGCCCACCATATGTGTCATCTTTGCTGTTGTTTTATCCATAGCTCTTTTCTAAGCAGGTTGCTATAGTCTAAAATTAGACCAGACACATATCAATAACACCAGACAGCAGGAATAATCTGAAAACCAGTAAGAACTTTTAATCTGTATAGATTTCAAAGAGAACCAGCTTTGTTTTTCAAATAAAGGCAATCCAATGTCATCCTCATTAAAGTTGGAAAGGCCTTTGCCAGGTATTTTGTTAGTATCTGCTTATCTTTTGCTGGGCCTTGCAAAGGCAGGGTAGTAGCAGACCTCCAACTCTATCGCAGTATGGATCACATTTTAACACGGATGCTTCCTGACAAACTTCTTCCCCTTTCACCCACATCTCAAGCACACCCCTATTCAATCTTTCCTGTAGCATCTATGAGACAACTCCACCAGCCAATTCTCAGCAAATGTAAAGGATCTATTTTTAGAAGTCTTTAAGATGGCAAGAAATGCTGACCTCAGAAAACTGTGAATAACAAGCTCCTTATTTCTTCTTCCCTGCCTGCTCTCTCTGGGGAAGCAAACCACCACTATCTGGCCAAATCACTCCAGAGTCACCACCAGACCAGAGCTGCATTTTGAACATCTCTACTCCTTGATATATTCCCAAAAGTCTTGTCCATGCCAGCCTCACAGGTCCGATTCGAATTCCTCCATGCTGTCAGCCTCAGCTCCTTCTCTCCATGCAGCACGGGGAGGGGATGCCGTGACTCACCCAGCCCCGGGATCCCCCCTGCCAACCCACTGTTTGTTTGAGCGATTTTATTGTTGAAGCCCTGTTGCCACATTTGTAACTATACATATTTTTTTTTTATGACAACCAGAAGTTCAGTTTTATAAACAGATGCTGTTGTGGGCCTCTCTTACTCAGCTGGATCAGCGTCAGCCGTTTTTCCAGGCTGCGGTCTCTGCGCTGCACACTGAGTCACAGGCAGCCCTGCACAGATTTCTTTGAATCGCTGGTTTCCTCCCAGAGACTCTTGACACCCTGCCAACAAAACAGGGCGTAGCTCATTAATTTTATTTTTTTTTTCCTTCTCTTTAAAGGCAGTCTGATTCATAGTAACTCCTTTAAAACAGAGTGGAAAGACACCACCCTCCCACACCACCGGAGGAAACTTAAACCACCACCAGGTCACTCCCCTTCACTCCAGCTCTGCGCTCCGGGACACCGGCACTGCAGCCCAGCACGCTCCTTCTTCCACAGGTGCCAGCACCCGCCCCAGCCCACACGGTAAGAGCTGTTCCTGAAAATCCTCACCAACTATGCTCCCTCAGTGGCTGCTTCCCTCTCCTAACAGCTCTCCTAACCAGATTGCCTTTCTCCTCTGCCCCTTCACTTCTCTTCGTCTTGGCACTCAAGCTGGCTATGGCACGCACCTTAATTTCCATGTTTTGCTTTGAAATCCAGCTGCCTTATGGGGCAAAGGGGCACTACAAGGCACCCTGGTTGCAGCCCTGCAGTGCTGGCAGCAGCAATGTTATTTTCACCTCCAGGACACGTGCAGCCAGGGTGCAGGCACGGGTGCCCAACCTGGGCCAGCTCATGCTCAGGAGCTGCTCTGTGCTTTTGGAGTAGCATTGTTGACAAATGTGGAAAAATGCCTGCTTGGAATTAGGGCTGCAGGCTCAGTTTTTCTGGCGCTCAAATACTTCTGCTTGTCTCTCTCCCCTCCATAATTAGTTTGCCAAGCTCTAATTTAAAACAATAGCAATCATTCCAAGTGAAGACTGAGAGGCCCCAAAGCTGCAGACTCTGGGGTACAATGGAGGCAATCTCTCTTTTTCCAGGGATTGTGGCTCCTGAGGCTGAAGCCAAGCCCCAGTTCTGAGCAGAGCCACGTGAAGGGCAGAAATTTGTGTTCCACCTTCTGTGGCAGCACAGCCACTGGAGTGGGGAGCACTGCGAGGCGAAGTGGGGGAGCGGGTGGAATTGCTAGGAGCACCATGGGCTGCTGGAAGGGTGTGTCAAGGAGATAGAGACACTGATGGGAAGTGTAGGATTGCAGAGACTGGCAACTCTCCCTCTTCACCTGCCTTTTTTCTACGCAACCACCCCCTCTTTCTTTCCCTCCTTTTCTTCACCATTTCTCTTCTTTCGTCTGCCTGCTGTGGTTTGCGTCCTGCGGTCAATTCTGAGCTATTTTTGAGGTCTGCAAAAGGGAGTGCAGCAAAGCCAGTTTGTTGGCACCACACTGGTTCCTGTTGCAGGAACTCAGCCCGCCCCTGCACAGTTTCAGGGGTTTGAAAGAGACTGAACAGTATGTAGCCCAATATGGCCAGGAATGGGTGGGGCTCAGGCTGGGACTGTGCATAATTACTATATGAATGAACTAGAAGCTGAGCTGACAGTAACTTTTTGGAAAAATGATGTATTTTGTGAATTTTTAAGTCCCCTCTGGCCCTGCTGCTTGTAGCTCAGTCATGCAGTGGTACTTCTTGACTAAGAAATAAATGTGTTTGGAGTGGTAGGGAAACTGACTGAGGCAGCGTTTCCAGGGCGTCAGAAACTGGAATGGGAAGAAAGCATTTTTGGAAGTTGTCATTTAATAAGATTAACAATTAAATCATACTGATATTAAAAAAATGCTGTGGCCACAGAACAACTTTCACTCAGAAGCTTTGAATTCCTCAAGGCACCTCAGAGAGCAGATTTGCCCTGGAACTGCCCACTTGACATTTCTGGATGTAGTGGGATTCTTTTCTGAGCAAACACTTGAGGGAGGTGGGCATGAAGAGTGTGAAAACCTGGAGCCCATTAGCTACTCTTCCTATGATAACAGGGGTTTAAGCTAGCCAAATGCCTCCACCCAGTCCACCTGGGGATTGTGAGCACTGAGACACTGAGGGCTTGAAGGCAGCTTATTTCTATTTGCTCCCGTGAGGATTAGCATCGGAAAAGGATCAAAACTGAGGCACCTTACTAACACTGCAGTGCCTGGAAGCACCCCTTGAAATGCAGCGTGTTGGTGTGGCCCTGCACACCCACCCAAACTGAGGAATTCCTGTCAGTAGGCTCCTGTGGAAGCTCCCCCAGCTATGACTAACCACCCAGACATGTGACACACATGAACCATTCATCCCGGCTACCCCTGTGTGAGAGCCGGGATCTCCACAGGGACATGCCATCCCCAGGGACACCTCTGACAGCCAGGGAGTCAGGACACATTAATGCAGGAGTGACTGACCTGGGATCCTGTGGAGAAGCACCAAGTTTGGGAGTGGGTGCCTCAGCTGCAGGGCTGCTAGCGCTCCCCCAGTGAGACCCTGCTGCTGAGGACAGAGCCCTGGGCTTGCAAAACCGGCCCTTCTGGCCTAGCCGGTGGTCTTTGAGTTTTGCAGTGTGGGAGCAGTGCAGTGCACGCAGGAATTACTGTTTGGTGGTCTGGGGTGGAGCAGAGGTTGTATTTTGAAACAGTTCTGGGAGATTTGCTGATAATAGCCAGCATGTTTTTGGTAAAAGAGCCACCTCAGGGCTTTGCTTATAATGAGACTGGGGAGATTTCCCCAAGCACTAATCCTTCTCTCTATTCATCACCCTCCCAGCCGCAAGGCTCGCACACGGCACTCAGCCTGTGCCCATTTCTGTTTCCTCAGAGCAAGCAAAAGCAGGAGGGAGCCTGCTTCCATAGCCCTGCCTGCTCCCATGGGACTTCACAGGCCCCTAGTCCCCAGCTGGCTGCTGGGACACCTTCCCATGGCATGTTTCCCTTGCTCAGCCCCGGGTCACTCAGTGCTCCCTTTGCTGAGTGCTGCATGGATGGCAAAAGAGGAGACACCTGATGCTGGGCTGGAATTTGCCCTCAGATGCTTAAGTGCCCTGTAAGGCAGAAATAGCACTAGACCCCTTTGATCTCAACAGGTTTCTGTGCCTGTACCTTTCAACAGGGAAGTGACAGCACTGTCACCCAGCATAACATAAGGCAGGCTGCAAGGCATGGCACTCCTAATATTTTTTCCTTCCTTCTGTTTTCCAACAAAAAATTAATGAGCTAAAACTAAAAAACGAGATTTATTTACCCTTCCTTCAAGGCAGGGAGCTGCTCTTCTACTCCTCTAAAAGGGAGGGTGAGGAAGGGGATTTCCAATCTTCACATCTGAAGATGGATGTTTAATACTTCATTGGTCTTTTCTGCTGAGGCAAAGCAGCATTCACAGAAAAGGAGGCTCTTCTCCATGGCCCTACCAGGATTGATAACTAACTCACAGTCATTTCAACAGTGGCAGTGAACAAATGTGCTGAAGCACATCTCAGTTATTCCTGTATTGATCCTCTGTCAGGGCCAGTCCATACCCAGTCATCCCACAGCATGACACAGGGTGAAGCAGCAGTTCCCTGTATAAACTGCCCAGAGGGAAATCTGGAGTGCTTCTTAAGCTGCTTTCTGCCATTACACTGCAGGGAGAGCAGCAAAGCAGCACATCTCGGGGCTGCCATCTGGAATGTGACCCTGCTGGGAGAGTTTTGGAAAGTACCTCTTTAGCTAGAACAGCTTGACAGTGAACAAAGGAAACTCTGGCCAAATTTGCAGCTTCATGCATCCTGCTCCTCCTGAACTGCTTTCAGGGGGGCAGAGAGTATATGGAAGCTGCTCTCTTGGTTAGACCCAATATAGCCCATGCCTTGTCATGGAAGGGAGGGACAGGTTAGGACAGCTCAGCTCCAGAACCTGCATTGCCCAAGGGAGTGACAAGTTTGCCAAGATCATAGTTGAGATCTATCCCCTTTACCCTGTGAAAACAAGTCTGTAGCAGGGGCATGGGGAGACACCCATGAGGAGAGCCCAGGGACAGATCTGGGCTGGGTCATCCCCAGTCCTGCAGGAAATGCACTGAACCCTGAGCCCTGGAGTGGCTGACACAGGTGAACAGTGACTCATGCTGAAGGCTTAGTCCTTGTGATGTGAGGCTACCTGGCAATATGTTTTTGTATTTGAGGAAATCCAGGGTGAGGACCTTTGTTGTCCTTTTGCCCTCGCAGAGCAGAGTCTGCTGAGCAAGGGAGGTTGTGAAAGCAACCTTCACGATTGGGTCCATTTTCCACGTTCTTCTCATTCCAGAGAGGTATCTTCCCTGTATTGGCTCCAGCAAGCCTCTGGGAAAGATAGTGAGAGCCTTGGGAGCAGGAGGGGAGCTACAAAATGCTCAGAGCCTGGAGCAGGCTGGTCAGAGGGTTGCTGAAGAGCAGCCCTAGGAATGTGGGCCCCTGCTGAAGGAGAGCTGGGCACATCCCCCGGCTGTGACAGCCTGGGCAGAGGAGCCAGCCTGCCTGTGAGCTGTGAGCTGGCCTCCAGTGCCTGCAGCTGGGCCAGCTGCTGTGCCCTCAGCAGGGGAGCTCCTGATGTCTCCAGAGCCACGTGGAACATGAACCAGCTTATATCTTACTGATCACAGGTGTGAGGAGCCCTCTGAAAGCCAGATGGGGTATTTTACACCACGACCACCTTTACCCCACCCTGCACAGAGCAGTGACCAGCTCCAGGCTGCACAGCCTCCTCCTGTGTCTGCTTTATACACATGCTCCCCCCACTTCATCTCTTGTGCACTCTGGTTGAAAGAAGGAGCTTTCACACAATTTTGTATTTGAATCCTTCACAGTCTTTTCCAAGATGGCTTGCAGGAGCAAAAGCACCCTGAAAGCAAACTGACCCAAAAGCTCAGAGTCTTTAGATGCCCCAGTCACACTTTCCTCAGCATTTCATGGGCTGTGCTTGCATGTTCAGATGTTTTGCAGTTTTGAGAGGCAGACACACAGTAAGATACAACTTCTTTTTTAGAGTTACCCTCCTTTGGAAAAGAAAAAAAGGAATATCTACACAAGACTGTCTGTGCAAATCACAGGACTGCAGTTTTAATCCAAGAATGCAGCCAAAGGCACAGCTGATGTAGGCTTCACAGTCCTTCAACCTCTGTCTAAGTGCCGTTGCAAAGAGGAAAAGCAGGAAGTCCCTCCAGAAGTGATCTGTGTACTTTGCTCGTACCACTGTGTAACCTGAGCTTCCCTGTCAGAGCTGTCAGAGAGTTTCTCCCACCCGGGCACTGCCAGTGTGGCACAGGTAGATGACCCGTGCACCCATAAGGAAGCTGTGCACACACACACAGACAGACAGACACACAGAAAGAGTTCACAGGGATCCCACAGATGCACACTTCCAGTCATGGGGGGGAGCCACACAGAGCTGTAGATGCACACCCTACACACAACACATCAATGCCCAGACTGCCAGTCCTCCCACAAATGTTTCTCATGTATCTCAGAATCTTGCTGGAACTCCTGCCAACATTCAGGGGTCTAATTAACCCACCCAGGGACCACCCAGCGCTCTGAGGGGTGAGAGTGCTCTGCATGGCGCCTCTGGAGGAGCAGAGGAACCCTTCTGTGCCTCCCTTAGCTCCGGGGTTCCCTTCCCCACCCTCCCTCTACTTGCTGCCCATCAGTCCCAGCCCTTCCTTGGCGTGCCTGGGGTGAGGAGTGACAGTGTTTTCCTCCAGCAGCGGCTGCTGGCTGCCTGCCAGGCCCCAGGCAGCTGTCTCTTCCCTTTCCCACTACCAAGCCAGCATTGGAGTTTCAGTTGATGTTGTCACATGGCTGAGCACTCGAGGGTGGTTTCTTCTGGAGAAAATGCCAATTTCTCACTGTCTGCCCTAGGAATTCTGATATTTCCCCACACTTATATGAATCATGAGCATGAGAGCTGGAAAACCCTTATGTGTCATCTTTTGTGACTCCCCTCTGCATCTCTCAGTGAGTGGAGGTTCATCACCAAGGGTGGATTCTTGAGGAATTTGTCAGATCCCATAAGAAATTTTTCACATGCTGGTGTTTCACCACTCCCTTGGGAAGGCAATTCCACTGATCTCTTGGAGAGAGAGTGGAATTGATCCATTCCACCAGGAAATGCTTCACAAGAACCAGACAAAATCTTCCATTTACTTTAACTTATTTTCAGCTGTAGCCCCTCAGGCTGGTCTGCACTTTCCTTTTGGCTGACATTAACCTGCTGGTTTTACAGCCTTGCTGTACCCATGTGGTCACCCCAGCCAGTACCCATATGTACATGAGATCTCAGTGCCATGAGCCAGAGGCTCCAAGGTCTCCGTGTGCCCACACACGCCTCCTGCCCAGCCCTTCTCCCACACACAAAATGAAATCTCTTTCCAGAGGCACCAATCTACTCATCAACATGTCTATAAAAAGCATCTGACTTGTAAATTGAGTCAGGCTGGTCTGTCAAAACCAGGCTGTCAACAGCAGTGCTGACATACAGTAGTTTGTAAAAGTCTGGAGTCAGCAAGGACTCTGGATTCATCAGGATCTGAAGCAAGAGACAGAGCAAAGGGTGGAAGCAAAAGATTCTTCTCTGTTGTTTAAAGTTGTCATGAGCTTTCTAGTAACAATGTGACATGTCCAAAGTCATCATGCCACCGAAATATCAGAGAGGTATTCACATCTTTGCATCCTGTGAAATGACTCTGGGCACAATGAGGACTGGTGCTCATAGCCCACACAAGGACAAGGTGTGCAATTGTAGCAGGTCTAAGAAGCAGTGATGGTCTCAGATCAGTGAAAAGGCATGTGTTCAAATTCTGCAGAAGGTTTTATACCACACTGAGGTTTCCCTTACTGGTAGCAACATGGCAGCATTACTGTTTGTGGGTTGGCTTTGCACTGAGGAATGAGCTGGTAACAGAGGTGGAAGCTTGTGGCTGTCTCAAACAATACCAGACAGTTTTTACTTTCTGTCCAGTTTTATCCTTCGTTTCCAAGTGGCCTTGGCCCTGATTTGAACCACCAGTATTCCTGCTGTGACTCTGTGCCCCTCAGACAGCAGCCAAGTTCACATGATTTCTCTAAATATTGGACCTCCTGTTGTCCCCATCAGAGACTGGGAGAGTCAGACCACTGCTCTGACTTACTGCTGCCTTCCTTATATTCTATAGGGGCAGCTGGGAAAGGCAGAATTTCTTTTGTGCTAGTTGTTTTCAATCTATGGAGATTTTTGTTGACATTCTAACCAAAGGCATTTGTTTTTTCCCCAAAAAGCTATCTTTCCATTGTTGAGAAATCTAATGTATCAAACGAAAGGCTCCTCAGCTGAAAAATTCACTTTGAAGGGAGTCAGAGGTCACCAGTGTGCACAGGCAGTGCAATTTAGATGTCTTCTTCTCCTTGGAAACTCTAGGGGGCTACAGGATATTGACTGGGTTCTCACTCAGCCAGCTTCTCTCACAGTACACCTCACCAACTCAGCCTGGGAGAAACAGTCCCAAGCAGGCACCTCAGTTCAGAGAGGAAGATGGAAATGGAAGTCAGATGAGCTACATCCATTAAGGAATACTTGAGATCTAAAATATTTCAAATTTAGTTGAGAGTGTCCTGATTTTTCACCTGAAACAACCCCATTGTTCCTGCAGAAACATCCTGTACACTTACCCTCTAGCCCTTTCACTGCAATGCACTTTTTGTCAGAAGCAAAGGACCTCTACCTAATCTGGCTTACCTTCTTGAGTAACTCCCTCCCTATATTTGAGGAGCTATACCACTGGCCTTTATCATATCTCCAAGTGGCACTACACATTCCATCCTGATCCTTTGCTCAGAAGCAAACCAGGGGCAAGGACTCACTTCTCTGTATTGCCCTCAGACAGAAGGATCCAAAACACTTAAGTAGACAGAGGGGCGATACTGGTGGCAACAATCTGCCTGCAGGAGAAGACTTTGTCTTAGTTTTAGGCACTAGATAGTACCAGCCTGCTTGAGCTTGAACTGGGGTGCAGCAGAGCTGTGTGTTGTTCCCCAACACACGTACTCCTGCGTGGTCAGAGAAATAGTCTCTACACAGCTAACAGTCTCTCATGCTTATCTGCAGGTTTTTTGTGCTGAAGGCTTCTATGGTGATTCTTATTCATGCTTACTGTTGGTGTGGCTTGTATTTCTCTTCATCCATCACCTCATGAAAAGGAAAGTCCACTGTTATCAGCACAAGATCTTCCCTTGACTCATGCAGGCTGTTCAGCACATGCATGACCTTCACTTCCCCACTAGCCTGCCCTGCCTCAGTAGTCCTTCTACCATTATGTCTCTTTACTTTTTTTTCTTGGCTTAATTGGGGTCTCTCCTCTGAAGGATGCTTGAGGAAGACTCACAAATTGTTTGCTTGACTGGTTCTTGAGAAGCAGTCCTAAAAATGACAGTGTCCTGAGCACTTAATCTTTCAGGGTTAAATTATTGTGGGGTTTGAGAGCTTTGGGGTGAGTCAGTGGAAAAAGCTGGCAGCTCTAGGAAGGCTAAGACTGACTCATAGCCCAGGAAGAGCCTGAGGAACTCCAAATGCAGCTGCAGTTTAGGTAGGGGGATGGAAGAAAAGGCATTTGCATGCAATTTTGTCCTATTGCTCCAGCAATGTGACCCCACCCTGTAGTGGAGAAAGATGTCTCACACTTAACAAATGGAAACGGTATCCTGTCAGTCCCTGATGCTCTGCCAGGTTCTCTGTCTAATGGGAGGAAATGTCCACGCCACAGCATCAGAAGCAGAAGTGAATCTATTTCAGTGCCATTCCTTCACCCACGGCTCCTCTGGGATTGTTCTCTCGTGTTTTATTTAACAGGCAGAGAGAGATGAAGAAAGGGGAAAGCAAATGAATACAGAGGGAGGCTTGTGCTTTAACTCACAAAGAATCAAAACTAAGCTGTGAGCACATATCCCCTGGGGGAGTTTGCATTTGATATCGTGTGTATTCAGGGAGAGGTGCTGACGTTCTCAGGAAGTAGGTGCACTGAAAGCACCTGAACTAACACTGCTCTCCTGCAGTGCTAAAATAGGCAGAAAAAGCAAAGGGAATAAAGGATTTCAGTTTCTTCTTAGAGTATTGGTCAAAGTCCTGGGTGTGGGGTCATGATTTTGGTTTTTTTTTTTTACATTGTAAAGTAACATTTTATCCCTCATTTTCATTTCTGAATGCAAACAAAAGATGCATTCAAAAGGACTGTTCTAGTCCTTAGGATGTCATGAAAGTAGGTTTTTAATCTTTCAAGTAGAAAGCTTTGTTTGAAGGTCCTAAAAAATAATAAAGAAAAAAACCCCCACTGAATGAGATTTTAAAGAGGCCATGGAAAAATACATCCATCTAAGAAAGAAGAAAGTTTAGCCACTGTTTAGTAAAGGCAAATTTCAGAGCAGGCAAATTTGTCAGTTTGGTTTATGCTTGTCAGCACCCTATAGTGTCAAGAGCACTTGTGAAAGTTTGTGTAAGAACCAAGGTAACAAAAAAAAAAAAAGAAAAAAAGGGAAGTAGTCAAAGGGACAGAAATATTTGACTCAAGAATTTCCTGCAGATTTGTCACTTAGTCATGGCAACAGCAATAGTTTCTAGTTTGAGTTGCAGTGGTGCTATCTGTATCAGTTGCCATCCAGCATTTTGAAACCCTCGTTCCTTTTACAGTGGAAAGGGGTTTAACTCTTAAGTTAAGTGTGTTCATGTGGTAGCCTGCATATACTGTTGAGAATCTGAATTTTAGCAGTGCTGAAATCATAAGTGTCTGTCACTACAGTCAGAGTACAAGTCCTAAGAAGGCTGTGCTTTCTCCAAGATCATCACTAAGGGAAGCACTGTGACAAGAAAGGTCGCAGTGACCAGGCCATCCAGCCAAACCAAGCTCTAGAGCACGAGTTTGCCAAGACACCCCAAAGCAGACAAGCAAACCTGGCCCACATTCAGCAAGTCAGGGACTAACATCTCCAGAGAGTTCTCTGGGTGAAGGAAACCTTAGAGTAGACACGATTTGCTGAGGAGATGGGACTAGTCACCAAACCTAATCTGTTTTACTAAAGAGAAGCCTTGTTGGGGGGGGGAGCAGTGACCTAACAGAACTCGTTCCTTGAGATCCTAAACTCAAGGAATTCTTCCTGGTCCCCAGCTAATGCTGAAGTGGTCAAAGTGCCACTGATGGAGAAGCCCTGCCTACTCACTGTGGTTTGGGAAACTGTAACAAAGCAGTGCCAGGAACAGCTGCAGCCTTTTACAGGAATACACTCCCACTCATGGCCACAGTGAGAGGAAAGACAGTAGTGGAGTAGGTGGAGTCATCAAGTGAAAAAGACACACGAATGGGACTGTACAAAGCCTTTTGTCACAGTTTGTGTGAAAGACATCATAAAGTATGTGTTGTTGCATGACAGTGTTGCCACACCCTGTACAAATGGTGACAGCATCAGACCCTACCTGAGTCACATGGACCAAAATAACTTGACAGCTAACATTAATCATGTGCTTGATACTGCTCTTCAGTACCAGCACTTCTGAGGGAAAGAGCAGCACAGCCTGTCAAACTTTCTAGGAAGTTTACTGGCCACAGAATGGACTCAGTAAATGCTTCTGCCTGAAATATACTCACTTGATTTGTGTGAATTGTCTGCACTCATTCTCACAGCTTAGATTTGTTCCTTGTATTTCACATTTTCAGGTGAGAAGCCATCAGTCTTGACAAACCATGTCATGCAAGCTTTCTAAAGCACATTCCCCTCTCTCTTTCTAATCACATGTTCATCAATGACAGGAAGCCTTAAAAAAAAGTAAAAGTTTGCAGGGTACAGAGGCAAAAATACCCAAAACAAACCAAAGAGGAATTTGCATTACAGGAGAACCCTCCTGTATTAATAAAGTGACCTGCATGCCTCAAGTTTTAAAAGGGAAACAGGCAGTTTTCATTTCAAACCCGGGCATCTTCCCCAGCTCCAGAAAACCTCATGGCATTTCCATACTGTTCCCTTCACTTACAAGAGTGATCTGTGGAGTAGAGGCCACCCCTCTGGCTCACTCTCCCCAACTACTCAACAGCTGAGGCACCAAGGAGCCCACAGTCTCCCATTCCATATCATTTGTCTGTGACCCAGACCATTTGGAAGAGGCTGAGACACCAGAGGAGAACAGGAAGAGAAAAATCTTTCCTGACCTCTGTAAATCCCATGGGCAAAACCTACTCTTCCTAGAATGTATGCCTGGAGCATGGCATTTTTACTTTACATTAACACACATCAATTTAAGCAACCTGTGTATATATTCAGGCTATTTTTAAAATGCCCCCAAGTTATCTACCCATGGTCTACATCTCCTCCCATATTGGCTCCTTAATCTGTGGGCTCTATTTAACTTCTTGAGCAGATTTTGTTGAAGTTTCTAGTGGCTTTTTTTTTTTTTTTTTTTTTTTTTTTTTTTTTTGTGATTCCACATTTCCAGAGTGAACCTAAGATCAGCCTGGGTTTTTGCATGTAAACAAATCTTATGGTAATGCTGTTCTTTGACTCAGTTCTTCCCTTCACATCCTCCCTCTGCTCTTGTTCTCCCTCAGAGCTCTCTGTGTCGGTGAGACCACCTAGAAGAGACCCAAGATGTTGGTGCTACTGGCCGGTATCTTTGTGGTCCACATCGCCACTGTCATCATGCTCTTTGTCTCCACCATTGCCAACGTAAGTAGGCTGCCCTGGACGAGGCATGGCTGTCACCTCCCGGAGACAGCCAGCCTTAGACACGGCTGGCAGGCAGATTGGGGGGTGGGTGCTCAGGTGAGGGTGAGGAACATCCACTCGCGGCCATGGGGAGAGAGGAAGCAGCGATGGGTGGCTCAGGGAGCAGGAAGGCAGCCGGGATGGTGCAGGAGGCAGCCTCTGTCTGTCACATCCCCAGACCCCCGAGCTCGGAGCACCTCAACCCTTCATGGGGCTCAGCAGTGCCAGCCCTGGCGCGGCACTGTTCCCTCGGCCGGGGCCAGGCTGTTCCCACCCGGGGCATCCCACGCCGAGGGGCGCGGGGGGCCACGGGAGCTCTGTGCCGAGGGGACCCCCGGTGGCACTGCCCGGGCCCCCGCGCCCCCCGTCCGCCGTCGGGGCGCATCTTGGGGTCCCCTCGCACCCGCCTCGCCCAGGAGGAGGGTCAGGATGACCTGGGAGATTTCTCCACGATGATTGGAACAGACCTCACGGTGTTTTGCCCAGACCAAATGACTCCTGGCACTGGAAGCCAGTGTCCCACCTTCTGGTGCCGACGTTTCTGGGCAGTTGGGCTACTCGGACTCACTTCGTGCTTTAGTCTGATGGAAGAGCAAAGAAGCTTTCCTGCCCCAAGACACAACCTCTGTTCTATCCTGTTTCAGGTTTGGATGGTGGGTTCTTCCAACTATGCAAGGATCTCAACAGGACTCTGGCTGCTGTGCAACAGGACCTGCACTGAGCTGCCAGTTAGCAGTGAAGATGAGGGTAAGTTACTGCCGCATTTTCATCGTGGTGAATCACAGGACGTTGATGAGCACTGCCGAGACCAAGTCCTGACCTTCTCCAATCCATTCTCTGTGTTTTGACAGCTTCCCTCAAAGCCGTGCAAGCCTTTATGATCCTCTCGATCATTTTCTCTGTTGTGGCGCTCGTCCTGTTCATTATCCAGCTGTTCACCCTGGAAAAAGGCAAACGTTTCTACATGACCGGAGCCGTCATGCTGGTTTGCTGTGAGTATGCACCTGCACACGGTGCCTTGGCTCCCTGGGTGTCCCACTGCCTCTGTGAACACAAGTAGCCACTTATGGTCACCAGGGGAGGTTCTCAGCCAGTAAATGTTTCCAGTGGCCCAATTTTTGTTACAAAACAAAGCACCGGGGAATGGGAAAGTGTTGGGTTGGGATTTTTTTGGCTGTATATAATGAAAGTATTTCCAGATTTTCATTAGGAAATCCCAGTGGGTTTTGCAAAATACCTTTGGAAGACAACAAAAAGGATTCAAGTGTTTTAGGGAGCAGGGGAATAAGCAGTTAGCTACTGCACTTGGGATTCAATACGTAGCACCAAACTGTCGTCAGATCTTATTACTGATTTTCTCCTAACAAAGGTTTATTCCTCATGGCATCCACTAAACAAGCCCCAAGTGTCTTATGTCATCACAGCTGCAAAAGAAATCCTCCACAAATAAGCCTAATGGGCAGCAGCTCCTCTCTCATATGGCACAAGACGTGCATTACAATCTCAGGGGACAGCAGCACTTCAGAAGTCCTGCAGCAATGCTGGTTTCTGTGCGTTTTCCAACTCTCTTTTCCCTCTTCCTTCCCACAGGGATGTGCATTCTGATTGCAGTCTCCATTTACACAGCTCGGTTCACAAGCACAGTGGCGTTCGCCACAAATCCTCACCATGGCTACTGCTTCATATTGGCCTGGATCTGCTTCTGCTTCAGTTTCATCATCGGCATCCTCTACCTTGTTCTTAGGAAAAAATAAGGCTGATGGGTGTCCAGGGGAGAGGGTTGGCTACTGGGAGTGGGGAAGAATTACTCTGCTGAAAGAACTGTTGGGCCAATAGACAAAAACAGCCACCATCATCACCATTGCCACCGCAGAAAAATCACTAACAAAGCTAGAATCCTCAGAAACTCCTTCACCAAAGAGAGGGAGAAACAACTCCTACTGATCTAGCACTTCTGGGGCTAGAAATATGCAAGTGACCCAGACAGCTCTTCTCCTTTTCTGCAAAGTTGTGCCATACCTTCACAAAGCTTCAAGCTCAGCAGTGATGATTAAAGGGCACCACATAAACAAGGGCTATATTTTTTTCTCTTCCTAGAGCCCTTCTCACTTACATTTGAGTGTGCCTTGTAGGTTGGGCAAGTGAGGATTATGATCCCTTTATTTGTCCATTGATACAAATGGGATGGGCCTTTTGTTACATTTTTTAATATAAATATATATATATATGCGCACATAAGTGAACGCTAAAGATGTTAAATTGAGAAAAAAAAACAATAGAAATTGGATTCATTTTGTATTAAAATATCTACAAAAATAAGGCGGCAAATTTTTTTGCTGTTCTGTTTTCTATTTGATATTCCCATGATTGAATAAGATACAAGTAGGAATGGCAAATATACAGGCATGGATGATGGAGAGAGAGAGAGAGAGAGAGAGAATAGAGGTAAAGATATACAGAGGTTCTTAATTACAGAGAGTGCAGTTGCTCAGTGGTACACATGCAGGGAGGGAACCACCTGGATGTGTGTCTACACTAAAATAATCTTCTGTTCAACTCCAGAACATGGTAACAGCACTGCTACATCACAGATCCTTACTGAGACAAGTCCTTATGTGTAGGCAGGGCTTTTTCCCACATCATCACCTGGTATATGACATTAATTGAGTGCCCCACCTTGTGACAAAGCTCATGTCAAAAGCAGATAATGGTTAGCAGAGGAAAGTTATTCCCTAATGAGAGATTAGGAGAGAGGAAGTAGGGCTTGTGAGTTTTGCTCCTTGCTGCACAACATTAGGCCAGCCACTTAACCTGGTGCTTTTCATCTGCCAAATCCTTCCGTAAAACTAGCTACCTCCCAGGGTTGCTGAGGGATTCTGAGTCCACTCTGTAACACAAGGTCCCCATGTGAAAGGCTGGCATAGGAAAGTTCGGCACTGGTACTGCTGCAACCCACAAATTTCTGTTAGTTTGAAGAATCTCAGTCACAAGAGGCATTTGCAAGAGACGAGGTCAAAATTCCCTGTGACTCCATTCAGAGTTAAAAGGTAGAGAGTATAAAAACCAGATTGTGCGTGGATGCTATTTACCTCTCTCTCTCTTTCTGTTACATTTTCTTCTTATGTAGACTTTATCAATTTGGTGGATATATTCTAGTACTGTATGTTGGTGTTTCATTAACAAAGGTTATTTCATATATAGTCATTGTAAATATTTTGAAATTCATATTTTTAACTTTGTGGGTATAAAAATAAAATCTGATTCCCTTTCTAATAAAGAGTTTTGCTCTGGTTTTTTTTCCCCTGTTATTGTTTCAGATATTTGTTAGCAGAAGTACTTGCTGTTCTTACTGAATCTCAGCCCAGCCCTTTCAGACAATGCAGAACTACCATGTTCTCTTGCATACCAGTAGATGAGATTTCCTGTTCTGGAGGGAAGGAGGAAGCAGAACAGCTCTCAGAGCTCCTGTTTCAGGCTGCCTGCAAGCTCAGGCAGACAGTGTGAGCAGTGGTATCACTCAGTCTCAGTGCCAGGCTTTGCCTCACACCCAGGAAAGCTGGAAACATACTTTCTCACCCTGGCAGAGTCTCATCTGTCCCAAAGCAAAATCACCAAGGTGTTTGCCTGGGTCTCACAAGTTGATGTAGCTGTTGCCTCTCCAGCATTGTCTGGCCAAACACCTCTGCAGTTCAAGAGCTTGAGCAAAGAGTCCAAAGCCCAGGACACTGGCAGATCTCAGAAAACTTGGGGCACGATCCTGTGAGCTGTGAGGTAAGATGTAGCAAGAATCAGCTGTGTAGGAAATTTTTCTTTATCCATTAATCTACTTCAGGGAGAGCCAAGACCTGCTAATTGAGGGTAAAACAGTGACATGAATCTTCAGGAGCTGAGGTTTTAACAGAGGGGGACCTCTTACAGCAGGGTGTGGGAAGGGCTCACAGTGTGTCATGGGTGGACACTCGTCTTGGTCTGAAGAGGTTCCAGGAGTCACAGATTATAGAATATACACTGAGTTGGAAGGAAGCAATCAGGATCTTCAAGTCCAACTCCTGGCCCTGCACAGGCCATTCCAAGAATCACCATGTGCCTGAGAGCATTGTCCAAATGCTTCTTGAACTCTGCAGGCTTGGTGCTATGGGCACTGCTTAGTCCTCTGGCCACTGATTCCTGCTGTTCCTCATGCTCCTGGCACTCCTAGAAGTGCAGGGTAACCAAAGACCATCTGGCCACCATGGACAAGGCTAACACTGACAGGTGAGACATCAGCCACCCACTGAGGGGAGAGCACTGAGGGAAGTTAGCCAGAAAACCTTGCAGGAGCACACCCACTGCTAGGCTGGTATCTGTGTCCTGTTCTTAGCACGGTGCAGATGTGACAATATGATACCTCACAGGATGACAAGGCAATGCCAGCCTCATTGGCATGACCAGGTCATGGGCAATGGTCTCCAACAGCATTTCTGTCACCACAAACTTATTGATAGCTTAGAAAGGATATGAAGGCTGCTGGACACTCTGGGTAGCTTGGTTTGCCTGAAAAAAATCACTTGGGCTACTAAAGGATCAGTACCCTAATGTACAGGTGGAAAACGTCCCTGAGTACCCTGGCATCTGACAAACCTAGTTAACTGGTCCCTGAAGCATAATTCATTCCAAATGAGACAGTCTTTGCTCCACACCAAGTGGCTCCCACCACCATCTTCTGAATCCTGTGACATTATGGGCACACAGACATGAATTTACATTTGGCACCACCAAGACAGAACACATCAAACAGAAAAGCAGATGTCAACACAAAAAGGATCAATTATAAAACATAAGGAAGCAGAAAAGGAGAGGAGCAAATAGCACTATTGGTTGTGTCATATGACAGATGTTTCCTCAAAAATAATCTTCAACACAGCCTGAAGTGACACTGACCCAGTGCCACATGGACTGTGAGAGACAAAGTCATGTCACTCCTGCAAGAGCCATTACAGGGATTTCAGGGACCAAGCTTCACAAGGCCCAGGTCCACAGCAGAGTCCTTGGACTTGGAAGAGAAGCCTTTGAAAAAGGAGAAAGAGGGAGGAGAAATTCCCATGCCTGAGGTTCAACTGCAGAGCAAAAGGATTCCCCCTTCCCTGGTTCTTTTCTGCAGGTCACTGCAAGGAGAAAGGTGTTTGACAAAGACAAACAGCTGACTAATTCAGGGCATTCAACTACAGTAAATCAGCTGCAGAAAGCACTAAGAATGGGGGACAGCCAAAGGGGCAAGAGCTTTTTGGACAAGAGACTTTCTTGCTCTGATCAGAAAGTCACACTATGTAGGCTGGGAAGAAGTAGTCCAATAATTGGTCACATTAAGGGGTTTCAAATTATCTCTACATATTCTTGGGGGTGTTGCAAAGCTGCTGCAGACACCTTAGGGGAGAGCCCTGCTCTGCAAATGGCAGAAGCCCAAACCAGCCAAGCAAAGTAAGTGACTCCTGGCCTGATCAAAGGGTGATGACAGCACTGTGAACACAAAGGCAGAAGCACCTGCTGCATTTACAGACTGTGGCTGACTGCCAGCTCACCCAAAGCAGAAGAATGCCTTGATTCCCTTGCAGCAAAGACAACAGAGAAAAACCAAACCACCACCAATAACAAAATACAAAAACCCGCAAAACAAACAAAACTTAATAAGAACTAAGTGTGCAAGGAATGAGGAGCTCATGGAAGGTATCAAAGATGAGACCAGGAGTGATGTAAAAACTACAGGTTGCTTCCAGCACTAGAATAACGCTTCACTGCTGGCATCCTGGGTGCAACTAACCCAGGAATCTTTTAACAGAGGAAAGCAAGGTGAAATCAGTGTGACATATTATCCCACTCAAAATATATCCAGTCCAGGGGGCAGACTAGAAATGAATTCTGTGGTTGTACTAGCTGTAATTAGAAGGCTGCCTAAACTTGTGATTATTTATATTTGCAGCTCTGCCTGCTCAGATAATAAGAACAGTCAGGGTACCAGTTGATTGTTGGAGGAACTGGGGAGGAATATTAATGGCAGACCCTCTGTTCCCACATTGCACAGTTGGTGAGGTGCATCACTGCAGGCAGCTCAGCTCTCCCAGCATTGTCAGCACCACAGTATTGAATTAGATACACTATGATCTGATGCATGATGACAAATCTCACGTTGCACAATTCACTCAAAGTACGTGGGTATGTGGTATAAATATACACCTTGTCATCTGTTACAGTGCTTAGGAAACCTGATTGCCTTTCTGCTCAGCCTAGCATGGAAGGCTGTAGCTGGCAGCCTTCCTACATTCCACCCCCTCTCAGGCTTCTCATGTGAACCAGGTTAGCCAGAGACCAGAGGGGTCAATCCATAGCAGATGCCTCAAGGCAAATACAGAAAGCATGCTCCTCAGCAGAGATTTATGAGAAGCCAAGATGCTTCGACTGATCTCTCAGGCTAATTTCAGTATCAGCGTTTGGATGACAGAACTGCATGTATCTAAGGGAAGAGGCAGTGCTGTGGAGCTCTGTCCTGTGAATATGGTAATTTTCATAACCTGGAGAATGTAACACAGTCAGAGGTGCTAAAGGGGCTTTGGGGATGCTCCTGCCTCTGTCAACTTTCCAGATAAATGTATAGGTGAACAGAAGACTAGCTTTTGGAGTTCACAGATGGATGGGACTTATTAGGCAGAGTTTTATGGAGCGTCATAGATTATTTCTTTCTCTGGAAGCAATTCCCAGAATAAAAGGTTTGTTTAATTGATGTGCTCACTGCTGAACTTTTTGGACCTTGCTCTGATGATAACATGGAGCTGGAGTAGGTGAGTTGTAATTCAGTGAGTAAGAGCACTTCCTAGGTCTTTGGGAGGATGGGGGAATGTATGGTTGTGTGAGATAGGAGTATCAGCCAAATGAGGCACTGTCTTGTTATCAGAGCCCAGCAACCATAAATGGCAGGGCTGCTTAGCCAAGAGAGCAAAGGGTGCTGCTGTGGGCATGGCCCATGAGGGGTGGGGTCAGCATCCTGCAGAGGGGGCTGTGAGAGAGGCTTCCATGTGCTTCTCACACTGCAGCCACAACAGGTTTCCCTCATGCTCCTGGGGAATGCAGGGCTCCCTGGGAACTGCTGACAGTCCATCAGTCCTAGTGGTGTCCCTAAAAGCTGAGTCTCCTAAGCATTTTGAAGGTATATTTAGCAGCTCCCTCAGGACTGCATCCCAAGTTTTCACCATTTTCATTTACAGACTTGGAGAAGTAAAAGACAACCTCAACACAGCTTGTACATATTTATTAGAGAGTTCTGTTTCTAAACCACATTAGAAACAGGAGATGCTTCATGTGCATGACACAGAGGATGATCCACTAAGGGGTACAGCAAGAAGCTTCATGGCAAAGAAACCAGAAGCCTGGCCCTTTGTATCCCAGCTCTGGAAAGGACCTGCAGGCCCTGCAAAAGAGCCAGGGGTGAGGAGGGGATGCAGAGGTCAAAGGCAGAGATAAAGTGCTCAGGATCACCCCTGGGTAGACTGGCAGTGATCAGAAGCCATGAAGGAATGGGGCAGTAGAAAGAAATGAGTTATTAAATTTAGGGACAAAAGGGAGAATGAGATGGACAGGAAGAACAGGCACTGCAGAGGATGAAGACCATCACTGCACTGGTGCGTTGGGGAAGACAAGCAATTTAGCGGGGAGATGTATGGAATTTGGGACACCTGAGACTCACTGCAGTCATCCACCAAGCAGTCAGACCCTCATCAGTCAGTGAGCTTGCTTCCCGCCATTGTAGGCTGACATTCACAGCTCTGCCAAAACCTGTGGTGAGCTGCTGTAAACCATCCAGCACCGGTGGATGGACCCAGACGTGCCCTCTCAGCCCTCTGGCGGCTGAAGGCCCTGGTCCCCTGTGTTGTCACTAGAGGTCAGTGCAAGCCCAGCAAACGCCTGTGCTGAATTTATGTTTCTGTGTGGTGCGGCCACCCCCAGCCGAGGCAGTGGTGATTTATCACAGTATAATTCAGAAATGGGAGCATGCCCCAGTCCCACTTGGCAGCCCTCGGATGGGCTCCCTGCTGGCCTGTGGCATGTCATGAAAAAGAAAAACGCAGCATCTTGACCCACGTAAGAGGTGACATCATGGGCGTGTTTCTCACCAGTAAAAAACCTCCAGGACGAATGGAAACGGGGGAAGAAACTCTGCAGGGGAATCGGCAGAACTCTGGAATCATCAGTCTGGAGCTTATGACCATGGCTCAATTACTTTTGACTACTGAGAGCTGGTTTGGGCTCAGGGAGGTAAATGGGTTTGCCATCTTCTCCTGCAGTTAATACCAACCCCTCTGCTATGTACAGACAGAGAAACTGAGGCAAAGAAATAAGATTGACCAGGGAGAAGCAGACTGGAAGCAGAGAATGGAGGAGGTGATGGGATGGCCTGAAGGTGAAAATACTTCAGAGCTTTAGGACCTCAACTGTTCCTGCTTCAAGGGGACACCATTTCTAGCTAGCTCTCCTTCACTTCCAGTGGATCTTGAGAAAACAGGGTCTTTCTCAGGTTTGCAAACAGCAAGCCTTAGGTCCCTAAAGACTGATTGCAGCACATCAGTAGCTAAACCTGTATGAAGGCAACCAGCTTTCAGGGGTGTGGTTTTAATCCTGATCATTTGCCAGTGAAATCTGTGGAAGCTGCAGAGGCTCGGCAAGGTCCATCAGTTTAAGTATCTCATTTCAAACACCCAAGACAGAAAAATTGGACACAGGCACTCAGCAAAGACCTTGAAACCCTGCAATAGGGAGACAAAGAGAAGTGTCTTTTTTTTTGTTGTTTTTTTTTGTTTTTTGGTTTTTTTTGCCATGTGTCTACCAAAAGATTTGCAATGACCTTGATGCAATAAGGGCAAAGTTTACATTTGCAGTGCAGTAAATCTAGTGGTCCCTGTTGTATAACTGCTTGCCCATAGAGAAGCATGGCTATAATATATATCACAGTGTCACTCAGGCCAACACATATGCTATAGATAAAACTACTACTTGCTCAGAGAATCCACAATCAGGAAAATTAACCCATTCTTAGCGTTTTGCCAATTTCAACTGTGTTGCACATGTATCCAAATATCAGCAAAGCTTTTTGTGCCACTGTAGAGTCAGATATATTTGGAATTCAAGTGGAAAACACTACACAGCCTTGCTTGTGTCATGCCAGATGGAGCTAAGAGAACAAATCCACATCCCTATGTTGTAAACTTACTCTTTTCCCCAGAATCACTGATTTGAGTGGGATTCAAGTAAAATGGAACTCTTCTTTCATCAGGGAGCTCTCTCTGTGAGAAGGTGCAATGGATGGGAAACCACAGACCCTGAGCCCTTGTTTCTCCTCTCTTTCACTGTCTGGAATTTCTGTTTATAACAGCATTATTCATATGCATGGATTTACCTCAATTTTCATAGTTCCACATCACCTACTTCACAAAAATTGAAAACATGGCTGCATAGTCACCTCCAGCAGGTCTGGAAAGAGAGATTTCTAGTATGAGAGAGAAATTGTATAACCTCTGCTTTCTGGGTCTATGAAAACCTCATGGTTTCTGACAAGCAAAACAAGGCTACTATATAGACTCTTACTTCCAAGACAGCCAGATCAACAGGCACGAAACAGGCACCATTTGACATTATTTAACCAAAAGCACCCTTCTCACAGTCTGATCCCCAGCCCTTCAGGGGTGGGCTGACTCACACATGCCTTGTCACACCCCCACCATGCTGCTTCCCTGGGGACTGCATTCCTCTTGCTTCCCAGTGCTGCCACCTTCCAGAGCTCCCACTGGTATTCAAGGGGCAGAAGTCTGGCTTTAATCCTCAAAGCCATCAGCAATTATTTTGCATCACGTTTGCCACTTTTCTCTGTCACATGTGCACTCTTAGCTCCCACCAGTGTTGAAAGCTTCCAACAGCCCTTGCCTTTTGAAAGAGCACTGCAGACAGCCATTTACACTTTAAATAGACATTAAAATGAAGCCACCTGCATGCCTTCCAGTTCCCAAACTGCAGAGCAGAGCAATGGATAATGGAAGTGTACCAACACATCAACAGTTTCCACTAGCAACTGCTGCAGAATAGCTTGATACCAACTTCAAATATGGACAGGAAATGGCTTTTGATATCAAATGTAAGTTTCAACCCCTCAAGAGTCTCTAAAAATAAACATTTTGTTCCTACCCATCCTTTATTTGATACCAAATGGATTGTGGAAAGGGACCAAACCATAGAAACAGAAATAATAATAGAGGTACAGTTTTAAGTAACTCATCCTATATTATTCCCTTTTCTACTGGACCCCCTGCCTCACTCAGCACACAGAAGTGCTCTGTGGATGAGGCTGTCCTTGTTATTCACTCTTGTGGCAGTATTTTTCTGCACGCCAGCAGTGCACTGCACAGCACACAGAGCTCTGCCTCCTTTCTGGGCTTTTCAATGTGCCTCATTATTATCCCCATCAAGCCATTCCCAAACCCAAAAGGACTTTTGTCTTTCCCCTACAAAACCAAACCATTATCACAGATATTTTAGAAGCAGGGGAATTGATTCATGGGCAGATCACAGATAAAAATCTGCAATGCTGGCCATTAATTCTGGCCACCACAGTGGCTTCTTACATATAAAACAGCTTGTGGCCACTGCTGAAAAGCTGAGGGGGGGTGATGTGCTCAGCATCACGTTCAGAGTCCATGGTAAAGGCAGAGTGTATTTCTACAACCCACTATAATATTCTCAGTACAGCAAGCTGTATTCACCTTCTTGCCTGCATAAAGAGATTGCATGCCTCTCCTTAAGCCACCAGTCACCTCAGGTCAGGATTCCTGATCTGGGGAACTCCAGGAAACCTCTCAACAGTGTAAACCCTCTGGATGGGTAACAGAAGAACACAAAGACAAATGTCAAAAGGAGCAATTAATCTTAGGTGCCTCTGTCAAGACACCAATAGCCCATGTATAAAAATCTCTATGCACTCAAAGCACAGCTGCCATAGGATTCAGCTGCAGTGAGTTCTGCAAAGCAGGCCCCAAGGGCTGCCTTCAGCTCCCTTCCTTCCCTGCAATAAGTCAGGCCTGCATAGATCTGCTTTTAAACAATTGAGCACAAGCTCTGTCTTGGCTAAGGACCAAGTGCCACACATTTGCATCCCAACTTTACGCCTTCCTGCGCATTGAGCCCATCCAGATGGCAGGGCGTATTCCAGGCTTAATGATCTGCTTTCCCTCCCTCCAGTATGGGCACAATAAATCACTGGCAAATCTTCCTGATGGTCTTTTAGAGGGAAGACAGATCAAACACATATAGTGAGTTTCAAAATACCAAGTCCTCAGGAAAATTATGGTCTACAACATGGGTACAGAGCATGGATTCAACCAGATAGTTAAAACGCCTGCAACTAAGCTTGCCCTGCCAGTCCACCCTTCCCAAGCCCCCATGCCCTGCACTTTCTCCTTTGCCAGGCAAAGATTTTGCCAGACCTGGCTTGCTTGCTCCACTCTTGGTCACCGCAGTCCCCTGCCTGCTTCAAAGAAATTATCTTTTAGCAACAACGCTCAGACCAAAACTTTTGAGCAATCTCAAGAAGAGAAGCTGGAGTTTGGTCTTTTGAAGGCTGGCCACTGCTCATCACCACAGAGACTGCAGGAGACCTAGCTTTCAGGGAGGAATTTTACACATCTAAGTCATGATCAGGAGATGTATGTGCTCATGACCCAGGCGAGACCCAGGTGCATCTTCTGCCTGCAGAGCATGGCACAGGACACAGGGATCTGTTTACAGGAGCAGACCTTAAACACCAGAGAGAGATCTTAAGATATTATTACATGGGGCTGCATAAAAAGCTTTTCTCGTTTGATGAGAGGGTAAAGTGGCACACACAAACTTAGTCTCAGCAAATGTCCACAGCAATCTGACTGCCCCCCACAACATCACACAGAAAGTTGTGGCAGAGGCAGGCATTCCTCTGAATTGTCCTGATAGCATTAAACAACCTTAATACAGAGGTACCTCTGTGTCCAGCCTGGGGACTTCCATCTCATTCTCTTCAAACTTTTCAATATCTGCAGGGACTAATATAAGGTTTTGTGCTTTGCAGTACTTACTGCCACTTAGCTCTGACCTCTCCTAAAGCTGCTTCCACTCTGCCTGATAAGAGAGGTTTTGTGTAGAAGCACCATGTGCTCTTACATTTAAAGATCAGTGAATTGTTTGGGATGCCAAACAAGAATTCAGTTTCACACCAAACTTTATTGTGACATTTCCTGGGTAATCAAGTCTTTTTACCATCAAAACACTGTTTTCCAGTGTGTAGACTTTGAAAAAGAAATTCCCTGCTCTGGAGTTCACTGTGTTTCTGGCTACTTAAACTAGATCTGACAAGTTAAATTATTTGTATGCCTTGAGCTAACCATCTGCATGGGAGTGAGCATCAGGTACAGCTTATATGTAGAATACTCCACAAAATATAAATTTATCCACATGTGCATTCAAACAAAATGTCAATGCTATTTCTCAAAGAATATGGGAGCAAAGGCCAGGGGCCAGTAAAATAATTTTCAGCTTTTAAGTGACAGACAATGGAAGTGATCCAGTCTTGCATCTCCTAAGTACTAGCAGATTGGCTGGGATTTGGATGCTAACAAAGAGATTCAGAACATGGGCCTGGTTTCAATTAATAAGCATGTGTCCATATGGCTCTGTGTGTGTTTGTGTCTATACCGAGTGTTCTTTCCTGGTAATGGGCGTTGCATAAGTACAAGCATGCATGTGTGTGCCTGTGAAGACAGGTTCAGAGATAGTTCAAAATTGCCTAGCAGCAGAGGCAAAATTTGTTGTTGATGTCCAGAACAAAAGGTTTCTTCCCTGGCAGGAAATCAGAGCCACGCGGCAGCAGTGAGAGCACCAAACATGAAATGCTGACCATGCAGGATCTGCCACTCTGTTGTGGCAGGGTGGCCACAGTTGGTACTAGGACAATCTCACCCAGGAAACAGAAGGACCAAAGACAACCAAACCTGCCCCTGGGGGGAACACCAGCCAGGCTGACCAGCTTTGTCTGCCCTGCAAGGAGGCAGAGGCTCACAGTGCCTACTGCTTTAAGTGGATGGTACCACTCTCCTGTCACAGTGACAGATCCCACTGTTCTGCTGCCCTGGGCAGCCTGACTCCCAAGGAAGTGTCCTGCTCTGCCCCTGCCTGCAGCCAGCCCACCTGCGTGCGTGTCAGACCACACACATGCTTCAGATTTGTCAGCAAACCACACAGCTCTGTGTCTCGTCCACAGCACTTGCTTCTCCGGCATCTTTTTTTTTCAAAAAACAATGTAGTTGTCAGATCAGTAGCTGTCAGATGGGTAGAAGGAAAAAGAGGCAAATGAGATAAAATACTTTGTACGCTATAGGAAATTCATACCCAGCAATTTAAAACAATTTGTGCATCCATAAGCCTAATTTAATTCTTTATCTCCCCCATATCATCTCAGTTTCTTAAGTTAGAACTGTTTCTGCAAATAATAGGCTAATTCAAAATTATGATGTACTAATGAGGTTGATGGTGACCATAAAGGACCACAGACTCTGATAAGGTACTTACCCTGTACCTTATTTATCTTGACTTTTCAGCTCTACGTTTCTTTCCTCTAGATGCACTAATTCTGCATTGTTCTAATAGCCACTCTAAGCTGGCACACCTTCATATCTTTTTTTGTCAGTGCTTTAAGAACTCCTTCAAGCCCTTAACTTTTGGTGGCTTCTTGCAATGCAGAGACAATCCCCTGTGACAAACAGCAATGAAAGACACAAAGAAATCCACTACAGATTTTTTTTACATGAGCACTTGCAAGTTTTCTTGGAAATACAAGCACCTTGGAAATACTCTCTGCACCTTGCATTAATCTTCCTGCCCAACTCCATGCCCACTTCATTTCTCCATGTTTAAATATACCTTGTATTATTATTTTCCCCTCACAATAATTCTAATTGTATAATTGACCTCTCAGCCCCTAACCAGTGCTCAAACACAGCTTTAAGGGTTTTCATAAATCACAGTCTAGAGTATCCTGCAGTGCAATGACAGAGCTAAGTATGAACATGATCTTTTCAGAGAGCCGGTGTCTGGGAATGGGGCTATCCTGCCACAACACAACCCCCAGAAGCATTTTTGAGGCCAAACCTCACCACCACAAACCTTCACTGGACTGAAGAGCCTACTCTGGGGATTCCCAACTGGAAGTAACGAAAAGTAAGGATTCCCAGGGGTCTCAGGGCTGAATGGGGAGAAGCCTACCAAGAGAGAAAAGGGCAGGAAAACAGTAGATATTCAGCCACTCACTCTGAGAAGAAAACTGTTGTCTGCCAGCCTCCTTTCAACAGGAGCACAATGACAGCTCTATGAGACCTCCATGAGCAAAAACCCTATCACACACCCCTGAGGTCCTAGCTCTGCTCAGGAGTACCAGAGGCAGTGCACAGCCAGTGACATGAGACATGTTGGCCAAGAAGATAGGAGCAGAATGTTAGGGTCTTGGACAAGTAAAGTGAGAAATACCAAGAGCAGCAAAGCCAGGAATAAGACTGGGGACCACAGTTGAGGAATGGCAAGAGGACAGGAGTGCTTTATGGATGGGGTTAAATTCCAACATCCATTTATTTTAAAAGCCTTTTTCTTTCCTTTTGATTAGGGGATGCAATTCTGTGCCAAAATTAATATCCTAAGACAAGACACAACAGATGGACACCAAGCAGGAAGGGAATAAGAAGAGACAATGAAGCAATTCTGGTCAGTCTGACAGATCATGAACTCAGCAGCCTCCTACCCGCCTATATCCATTCACAGGCAGATCAAACTTTGTCCTTCAGACTCTTTTGCTATTTCCAAGAGAATTTAATTCCTTGTCTTTTTCCCCATCAGCATTTTTACTATGTATTTACTCCAAATCTGTAAAGAACCAATTACCCAAAGTCTCATGACTGCCAGGAAAGAGGAAGGAAGTTTTGTAGATGCACCAAGGGAGAGGCCAGAAAACCAGCTTGGAATTCCTAAATAGCTGTGCTCCTGTATCCACAGCAGCCCACACATGGCATGCCAGCAGTGCAGTCTGACCTGCAAGTGAATGGGGAATCCACGTGGCATCTAACACATCCACAGACAGTTTGAAGCTATAAATTTTCAGGTTCCAGCCTGACACCATGCTGGGACTTATCAGGGGAAAAAAAAAGCAAGCAATTCTCCCATCCCGGTGATTCATTCTTCCGTGTCTCAGACATCACAGAGATGAAGCCAACCGTACCTTTTCAAGCATTGTTTCCCTCAATTAAATAGAAACCTAGGCACCCACAGCACTGTCTGCTATCCTTTACAAAAGAACTAAGCACAGTAAATGCAAGTTTTCATCCTTGTAACATCTCTGAGGCCAACGCCAAGCATGTGATGGATTTAACTGGAGAGCATGAGGGACTTCATGTCTAAAAAATAGAAATCACTTAACTGAGTTGAAATCATTATCTTTATGGAAAGTAATGCAAGCTGATAATTTTGGTAAGGATGACAAATTCTCTTCTTCCAGCATAATTCATCCTAGAGAACCTGAGTGTACTTTCTGGATGCCAAACATCAGCTACTATTACATTTTTGCAAATGTCTTGACAAGCAATTAAAGTTATCACAGCTCTTAGGCAATTTCTTCCTCTAAGAGTATGAAATAACCCAAATATGTGGTAGCATCAGTAACTTGCAAAGAGGGCAAGTATCCTTAGAAGACAAAACTGTGATGCACCTCCACTTGAAACAGCACTCTACCTTCAAGACTTAAATGCAAAACCGAGGTACTAATAAAGCCATCCACTAATTTTTCCTCAAATTTTAGTCAGACCAGGATGTCAAGAAAGACATAACAGAAACTGAACTAGAAACCAAGGAGCAAAAACCTAGATGAGTAAAGGGACTATGGCATAAAGAGAAATGATAACAATTATCTATGCTTAGTTTCAAGAGGCAATAAATAAGTGAGGCCAGCAATAAATAAATATCAAAGAAAGTTGAAGGCAAAACTATTGCCTTGTACAGGAAATGGAAGTGGATTCAATTATGATAGAGGCAGGTACAGTGAAATATTTTCCACGTGGCATCTAAATTGTTGAATTTCTGGTTGGAAGATGGCATTCAGGTTAAGAATTTAGCAAAATATAGAGCAGGATTCATGCATGTAATGGATGGGAATTTTTAGGAGCTTTGTGTATTGCAGGGAATAAAAACCAGATTCTAAGTGGCAGGGATTAAGCAGAAATATCCCTCTGGGAAAGTTATCCTTGAACAATGTCTTTTGGGATGTTCCCATTTCCCCTGAATTGCTGTACACAAGCCAGAGGTAGCCTACCCCACCCTGATCTCATCTACAGGATAATTCCAGAGAAGTGTTATCACAGCTGAATGGAGGAATTGCATGCTATTTAATCCAAGCCCATTGGAAATGCCTGGCAGCATCTCAAGCTGCACTGTTAGGAGATCAATTATTACACCAATAAAAGGAATTAAAAGCTTTGTCAGAACACCATCAGAAGTGTGACTGCCCTAAAACATACACAGGCCAAATTCTGTGTTGTTGTTCAGCTGGAAGAGGGCCCTCCCTCATCCCTGCCCCAGTTCTGTGCCGCAGAAGGAGAGAAGCAGATTACAAAGAGCAATTCCTTGCAGTACCCCAGGTGAAAGCAGCACTTTCCCCAGTTCCAGTTATTGTTAGCAGAAAAGTTCCTCCTGGGCTGATTTGCATTGACCTACAGAGACACATATGTGAATGCAGTTAAGTGTTGACCTCAATGTCACACAATAAGAGCAGCAGTCACAGCAGAATGGCTTAAGGCTATTGCACAGTTTATTGAACACAGAGAGGCTCTGCCTGCCTGGTGGGAGCTGGGCTGGCAGCACTATAGTTGTTCCTGCAGCCCTTGGCCCTGCAGCAGCTGGGAGAGCAGAGCTAAGGGTGACAGAGATCACTTTGAAGATAGGTACCAGGCTTTTCTCATCAGTGTGAGGAAATGAGATCGTGCCTGGCTATGGGGAAAGAGAGGGAAGTAATGGAGTTTTTTTCATTAGTTGGATCCTGAAGTTTTAGTTCATGGGAAAGGAACATACATTCTCAAGATGAGGCTGCTATCTCCAAATATAAGGCAACTTGCCTTTAGGATGCAACTTACAGTACTTCTGCAGACTCAAGCAGAAAAACTCAGTGGCACACTAGCCCCTAATTCCAGATAACTGTGCTAGATGACTTGCACAAGCCTGTTCTGCATCTCAAAAGTCAGCACAGATCATCTCAGTGGCTGCAAATTGCTTAACTCAGTGCACTCAGCTGTGGCCACACTTCTCTTCACGGAGAAAAGCAAGGCACAACTTCCCAAGGATATTTTCTGGGAATTGCAGCAAGAAACCTCAGAGAAAGGGAAGACAATTCTTATCTCATTTGCTGTGCCTGTGTTTGTGCCATAGTAGAATGCAATATGGAGATTGTTTACCCAAAGTAATGGGGTTTTGTTTCCTTGGCCTATCAGGGCCAAACACGTGTGCAGACTGTTGGTCAGCAGTCACAAAATTCTGTTTGGTAGAGTTGAGTGCTTGTGCAGTTTCAGTTTAGATGTAGTGTAATATAGTATAAAATAATATAATAAAGTAATTAATTAACCTTCTAATATCATAGAGTCAGATACATAATTTCTCCCTTCTTTGGGGTTGCCCTGCTTTTCTATACTCAGCTCCTGATAGGAATCTGCAGTATTTCACTAGACTTGTTCCTCCACCTCCTTGCCTGCCTCTCTCAATGTGCATGCTCACACTGAGGTGAACAAGTTTCCACCTCTGAGTGAAAGGTGATATCTCTTCAGGAGGGTTGTTCATCAAGCAGGCAATTTAATCTAAGCTTTTAGAGTTCTCCTGCTGTCCAATGGCTTGACTTGGCTACCTATGGCTCTGTAGTCCTTCTAAGTCCTTTGTTCTGTAGGGATTTGATTTTTATTCTCCCTGAGATTGAAAAAGAAAAAACCTTTTTTTAGCATGTATCAGTGGCTGGTTTAGGAGACTAAAAAATGCAAGGTCATCAGTCCAAACCAAGCCATGTCATTGTGAAAATGCTAACAAGCCTGTGGTAAGAAGGGAACTCTCCTGCTTTATACAAATTATTTGATCAGAGAAGGGCCATCAAGTTCATCAACTTTGCACTATGTCACAGACAGCATCCTAATGTCATCTACTGTATCACCCATACCTCTCCACCAAAGCTAGATCAGGACCAGATCTGCTTGCCTTGCAATATCATGCCATCATCAGATTGATTAACTATTCAATTGTCTCAGCAGCCTGGCAGGGCAGGTAATGACTATTATTGCTATTCAATGCAGGAGAGAAATTGTGGCTGAGAAATCACTTAGCTTACAATCAAGAGAGTGATCTGATAACAGCCTGGCTCCCAGGTGTCCTCCTAACCCCTACAGCTTTCACTTAGTGACAAGATGAAGACTCAACCCATGCCATAAGGAAATTTATACAAACTATCCGCCAGAGTGAAATTTCATAAGTGACCACAATAATTTTTTTACCCATTTATGTGCAAATTGACAGGATTCCAATAATCAGATTGGGGTGGTGCCTGTCCAGAAAACAAGCAATCCAAATCTGCTGCAGTTCTCAACATGATGACAGGAGGATCCGGTTGACCCCAAGTCTGCAGCAAGTTCTCCTCTCTAGTTGCTCCTTGGCTGGCCTTGGACACACAGCATCATTCACATTCCATCCTGCAACCACCCACCAAGGAGCTCACTGCCAGCACCCCAAAGAGACTGCATGGCCACCTTGCTCCCAAAAATAAGAAGGCATAAGTTTTTCTGAACCTCCTGGGAACAGGTTTTTAAGATCCCCAGGTATGTATGCACATGAACACACACACACTAAGGCTTACTGCATGTCCAATACCAAAAAGATCACATATGCCCTCTCAAGGAGTATTTGCTCTTTTCCTCTCGTAAGTAAGACTTTCTTTCCCTTGATGCTGACTCTTGCTTCTTCCTCACAAGGGACAGCTGCCTCCTTCCTCAGCTAGGAAAAAAGGAATTCCTTGTTTCCTTCTAGATTTCCACTTCTTGCTGTCTTTCACCATCCAGTCCAGCACACAAATCACAGCCCCACTCATTCAGAAGAAGATAGCTTCTTCTAGAGGTTTCTGGGATGTACTAGGAACACAGAGAGATGACAGACATCTTGAGGAGAGTGTTTACATTATAATTGTCTGTATTCTATGGTTTCTTAAAGTAGAGCAGCTCCTGTTCTCCAGATGGATCAGCAGAGATTATATCCATTGTGTCTTTTAGACTGTGGTTGTCTGACAATAACATGAAGACAGTTTGGTTTTCAGAGGCAAAAAGAGAGGCGCTCCATAGCTTGATATTACAGGAATGAGCACACCAGGAGAGCAAGATGTGAGTCTAACCTAGGGGAACTGACTTCTGATCATGACATCTTTTGGAGGCATGGCACCAGAAGAGATGTCCCTCTGGTCTAACCAAGCACAGACAATCCTTTGTTTTTAAGAGTCTGGGGAAACCAGAGAGACAGTGGTGCTGCTACAGTTAAAGTGCTTAAGAAGAGAAGGCTGAAGGACAGGTGACATCTAGAAAATGCAGCAGAACTGCATGGCACTTTGTGTATCCTTCCTCTCCCCTTCTTTCACCACTTCTCCTGTTCTACTCCAGAGACTCAGCCAACCTTACAGAGCTGTTAAAAATTTGGTTCCAAGATGGAGGTTTAAAAGGAAGGATTTTGGCAAAGTTGAAGTTTCAGTACTTGATAATTTGAAATTAATTCTAACTCAAAAACACTCCCTGGATTTTCTTAAACTGCACAGCAACAGCTTCCATTAGTTTCCATTGCCTGCAGAGTAAATATGGCACTTCTCAGGCCAAGCCAATTTTCCAAGTAAACATTACTGAGCAACTGAACAATACCACTCTTAATAGAAAGAACTGATGAAAATATGTGGGAAAACTAGTCTTAAAATGTTACACCAACGTTTGCAAAATTCCCCCTTGAAAACACATGCACACACAACGAGTCTTACAAATGACCATATATATTTGGGTAAAACTCAAAAGATGAAAACAAAATGTTCAGGGACCACCAGAGGGCTTTGCATATATATGAGAAATGACTAGCTGAAATTGACTCCTTAATTCATACCAAAATGACTGTGTATGCTGAATACCAGGCAAGTCTCCCCATTCATTGCATTTCCTCCCATGCAACTAAACAAACAAACAAATAAAAAACAAACAAACAGATGAAAAAAAAATGTTCTCAATGGTTTTCCTTGGAGAAAATGCCCATGAACACATCCTGGTAGTATGGCTGCTGTCTCCATGCCTTCACAGTTGGGACAAGCCACCTCATCTTCAAAGACTGAATATCAGAAAAAAAAGACACATTTTAGAAAACATGAAGGGGTAGAGGATAGAGGAGGGGGGAAATGAAGCAAATAAAGAGAAAAGAGAGTGCTTCCTTGAGAGAGCATCAGTCATGCAATATGCACAGCATTTGTCAACAATTCTCAAGGGTGCTGTATGCAGACACACCCATTCAACAGCTGGCTGGGGGTAGATTGTGATCATAGATGCTCTGGATATGGGAGAAGACATAAGTCATAGCATCCTGGAATCATTTAGGTTGGGAAAACACTCAAGATCTTTCCCCAGCACAGTAGCATTTAGACCCCGTGCCGGATGCCAGCAGCAATAATCTCCATGCATAGCATACAGTTCCACTGGAAACAGTGGAATTGTTCTGGTTTCAGCAGGACCAACAGAAGTAGCTCTTTTCCAGACCCAGGGGACACCTGCACTTTGCTGAAGTGAGTAATGTTTGGTCTGGTTCAGAGTAGCTTTTACTTGACTCTTGCATCTTCCAAGGATACAAATTTACCCCCTGAAAAGCCCAAGGGATGTGTAACTAAATCAACTAATCTGAAGAAATAGAGAGTCGTGCAGTACTACATGCTGCTTGGGAACCATGAGAGGATCAATGAGATGCTCCTAAGGGATTATGTCTTTTACCTCTCAGTGATTTTTGTGGTGATTCTGACACTCACTTAGAGAAGTGGCATCTAATCTTTAAACTGCTGACAACTGAGGTCTCAGGGTGAAATTCAGCCACATGCTGAACAGCAAATATCCCTACTGGCGTACATCCTACCAGCTGCTATGACTGAGGATGGTGAAAAGAGAAACAAAAAGAGAACAAAATCAGTGTGGGAATGGCCAGTAACCAGAAGCCTCTACATTATCTGCTTAGTGAGTGCTTAATGCTGCACTTCCTCCCAGATTTTCCAACCAGAGCCATGCCCCTGTGTCATCTGGTAAGTGCCAAAATGTGGAGAAGATGTAGAGAAAGGGGAGTGGTTTGCATTATCACATTACCTTAGCACACATATCTTTTCTGAATCTGATCTGTATCTAAATTACAATTGCTGACCCTTAGATGTCCAGCAGTCCAGAGAAAGTGGGATTGGTTTCCATTTCCATTTCATAACCATCATTCATGTGAGTTGACTCCACTCTGCCTCATTTGCTGCAAACTGTAGTACACTCATCTAGAAGTATTTCCAGAAGCCAGCACTGGGCATGGTTAAGGTACACACACTGCCACAAGTCTATAACCTGTGGGGCTACATGAATCAGCAGCACAGTTTGATCTGCTTCAAAGCAGGTGCCTACCTATACTTCCAAGAGAGGATTGAAGCCTCCACAAGGCAATAAACCCAGGAGGCATCTTGCATAGACAGCCAGCAGATTTCTATTCTTAGAATGATTCTAGCATAAAATGTTTCCCAGTTTGTCTTGCTGATAAAGATAGTTCTTAAAACTGGACATGATGAAAGATGCCATTGCAGAAAAAGTGCTATCCAGGATGCCCAAGGGGAGCACAGTCAGTGTGTGTGAACACAGCACGTGTCACAGTCTATAAGCAAACAGCATTATGCTCATGAGCAATGTCTCACTGAGAAGCTGAGCAATATCTCCTGAAGTAGCCAAGCTTCAGTTATGCACACTCAAGGGGCATGGAGACTCGAGGGGTATGGAGCATGCTGATGACTGCATTTACCAGTGAGGACATTTTTGAAAATGCCCAAATGACATAAGTATTTAATTCCCTTTTTCAAATTTGAACAAGACCTGTGGGGTAACATTCATCACACTAATATTAGGTCTCTAATAATTAGGCATCTGGGGAAAATGGTGCATTGGGGTTCCCTCTATAGCAAAAAAGGAAGAAATAGAAACATCCAGAGGGCAATTCAGTGGGCCTGATCACAAAACAAACAAGAAGAGGGCAGTACTACTCATTCAGTGCCCTGTGAGATGGAGGTATTTCTCATTACAGCATGACCTCACTAGATCATGCTGTTGATTTATGCTTCTCTCCCTGACTGCAAAAGGAGCCCAAATGACAAACTGTGCTTAACTTTTCCATGAGTAAAGTTGAACAAGATGAATCCATCTTCCCTTTCTATCAGTGTGTTAAAATATTTTGCTATAAAAGAAACAGAAGCAGCTATTCTAGAAAAGAGGTTTCAAGAGATTCTAAGAAAAATCCTCCCTTTAGTGGTTTTGAAAATGAAACGAGAATAATAGATATTTCAACTGTTCTGGCATGAAAAGGTGTTAACAGTATGGCACTTCTAAAGAACTCTGAGATGACAAGACTGATTTTCCAGAAGCAACTTTTCAGTTTCATTTTGAAAATTCCCTGTAGAGGAAAAACCAGAAATACTGCTTTTCATTCCCACTTGCCAGGAAAGATGTCAAGAAGCCCATCAACTTTGGTAAAGCCAGAGCTTCCAAACCCCAGAAAACTAAACACCTACAGCCATCACTATCACAGCACAAAGGCAGCTCCTTAGGAGGAATTATTTTGCAAATCCACACTTGAACTGAGCTGTTTGTTTACATATGAGACGTGGCAGACACCTTGCAACAAGCAGGAAGAGCCAGTGATAACTAATTTATCCTAAGGGGGTGAGAGTAGTGGTCAGCAGGCTGAATTCAACCATGGAGGTCTCCAGGAAATCTCCAGGCGCTGGAGATGCCACAAGCAACACTCAGTGGAACAGGAGCAGATATAGGATGACTGTATGTCCAAGAAGAACAAGTCTGCAGCTCCTGAGTACTCCTGGGTGCACCTATCCATCTCTCATAAAACTCTCTGGAAATTCTTGCTTTACCTTCATTTTTCAGAAGAAAAAAGGCTTCTTGCTGGAAACAGCAAATCTATACTTATGGTAACTGGAAGCAGGAACAGCTTAAAGAATGCTGCTTGAAAGACTAAGTGAAAAATGCCTCTCAGCAACAAGCAAGATTTACCCTAACAGGAAGGGAAGAAACTTGTCCCTCTGGATGCTTTCCCTGCAGCCAAGGTCACACAGAAAGGGGTTAAAGAAAACCAGCGTCCTGTATGTCAGGTAGTGCCTCGGGGGCATGGCTGGGAGCTGGAGAGCAGAGGACAGGTGAAGGGGACAGCAGCACAGTGCTCCTCTGCTGCCACGTGTCCTGACTCCCAACAACTGATCTGAGACCTGGCCCAGGCTGCCCTGATGCTCCTGGCAGTGAGGCAGCCAGAGAGGCACCCAAAGGCTGCACTTCAGCTCGTGTTGAACTCACCCCCTGGCAGCACCACCTCCTGAGTGCTGAGGTTTGGCTCTCTCCTCAGGGGGATGTACCCACATTTTTGTTAGGAGCATAAGAAAATGCCAGGGAAAAAGCCTTCCAACATGTCATATTATTGTAACGGGAAAACAAAGTGGTTATAGTTTCCTTTAGTTACTCCTGGATTTTCTTGTGGATGACATTGGTTTTTAATGAGAAATGGATGCTTGCATGACAATTCATACTCTTACCCTTCCTCAACACATCCATGTGGATTTGCTGTGCCACATATCTCCAGTCTGAACCTACATTTTCTTCTGCTCCTGCACAAGGCATCAAGGTAAATAAATGTGCCAGAAACATGGGGCCTCCTCCTCATGACTTTTCAAAGGAGCATCTGACCTGAAGTTCCAAAGGCTGTTTCCCTTAAATATCCCTCTCCCTAGCAGCTCCCAGCATCTCTCCTGTGTTGTTGCCCAGTCCACCCTACAGCACAGAGCAGCTGAGTGTTCTTCAGAACGGACATAAAGGATGTGTGAAAACACCTTCCTGGCTTCAACCATTCAGTACCAGAGGCTTCTGCCTGTACCAAAGAGACAATATGCCTCACCTCTCTCTTTTCCACCTGCTTCCTTGAGGAAAAATCCGTATGCTACTGATATTGCATAGAAAGAAGAGTCAGAGGGACAGCACACATGGCCAAACTCAGGTGCTGCTTCACTTCTGACAGAGAATGAATAAAGCCACTGCAGAGCAGCCAGCATGGCCAAGACAGGTGTCTCACATCATAGTGCCCATATCCCAGGTCTTGCTGCACCACCCTGCTGGCTGGGACAGTGTCTCCAGCCCTTGCCAGCGGAGGTGACAACGGGTAGGAAACCATGACAGACTGCTCTGTGTCCCCGCTCTGTCCCCATCCTCTCGTCCCTGAAATCCAACCTGGTGCATCCTGGGGGAAGCCCCATCTGCTTCTCATTCCAGACCATGTCATGTCATAATTATTCCTAATTATGCCTCATTTAGCTTGATCGGTACCAGATTGAGAAGGATGGCCTAGTGAGAGCGAGCATCTCGGCCGCGGGGCGCGGGCAGGGGAAGCGCCGAGCGGGAGCGGCCGAAGGGACGGAGCGGCACCGCGCAGCGCCGCCGGCAGGGGGCGCCCGCCGGCCCCGTCCGCCCCGCCGCAGCCCCGCCCCGCCGAGAGCCCGCGCTGAGGGGCGGCCCGGGCCGGGCGCCGCCGAGAGCCGCCGGGAGCGGCCCCGAGGGGTCCGGGTGTCCTGCGCCTCTACAGGGCTCCGCAGAGCCCCCGGGACCGGCGGATCCGGCTGCCGGTTGGATCACAGAGTCACAGAATACGCTGGGTTGGAAGGGACCCACGAGGGTCAGAGTCCAACTCGCGGCCCTGCACAGCACCATCCCCAGGAGTCACTCCTGTGCCTGAGAGCATTGTGCAGACACTCCCTGAGCTCTGTGGGGCCGGTGCTGTGACCACTGCCCTGGGGAGCTGTTCCAGTGCCCAGACACCCACTGGGTGAAGAATCTATTTCTAATACCCAACCTAAACCTCCCTGGACACAACTTCAGGCCATTCCCTTGTGTCCTGTCGCTGGTGACCACAGAAAAGAGATCAGTGCCTGCCCCTCCTCTTCCCCTCACAAGAAGTTGTAACTGCAATGAGGTTTTCCCTCAGTCTCCTCCAGGCTGAACAGAGCAAGTGACTTCAGCCATTTCTCATACACCTTCTTCTCAAGGCCCATCACCATCTTCATTGCCTTCATTTGGATGTTCTCTTAGTATCTTTTTTGTTGTGGTGCCCAGACTGCACACAGCACTAGAGGTGAGTCTGCCCCAGTGCACAGCAGAGGGGACAATCCCCTCCCTTGCCCAGCTGGTGATGCTGTCCCTGATGCCCCCCAGGACAGAGTTGGCCCTCCTGGCTGCCAGGGCACTGCTGGCTCATGTTCAGCTTGCCATCAACCAGCACCCTCAGGTCCATTTTCTTGGCACTGCTTTCCAGTGCCTTGTTCCCCAGTCTGTATGTACCATGCCAACAGGGTTGCCCCATCCCTGGAGCACCAGTCCTGGTGCACCCCACTGCAGGGGTATTTGCAGCTGATCACTACAGAACTGACACTACAAAAATAATGTTCTCCAGACACTGGTGAGAGTCACAACATGTTGGGTCTCACATGTTCCTCCATCCCTACTGAAGGCCTACACAAGTGTTTTCTAACAGATGTGTGCTTGTCATCCTGCAGGAAAACTCTGTTCCCTGTTTTTCCACACAGCAGCATCACCTGTGAACACCTGGACATGGGCAGCACCCTCACTGATGCACCAGAAGATATGCTGAGTGCCAGGCAGCTGATCCTCCATGACAGGTACTGGGAATTGTATGTTTCCATTACAGATCTCTTCCCCTCTTTGCATGAGCCATAAGTCAAGGCTGACATGTCACCTGCTGACATGTGGGTCCAGCAACAAGTAAAGCACAGGAAGGTACAAAAATGTCAGGTATGTTGACCAATGGAGGTTGGTTTTCACAGGACACTCACTGCTCCGCAGGTCTCAGTGGCCCGAGCTTCGGTAGTCAGTAAAGAGGTGAGGGAAACTGTCTAACAATAGTATCACTGTGACCTAGGCAGAGACATTTTCACAGAACATGTTGGGTCAGGAGTGAATGAGCCAGTACAGGCATAAAACATGAAGAAATGGCATCCTCACATGCACTGCTCGCTTTCTGGAAAACAAAAACAAAACCCGCAACTTTTTTGCTTGGGTCTGAGCTCCTGCAGCTAAAATAGCTGTTGAGTGAGCCAGGGCTCCACTGTAGTCAGCTGCAAGCTGCATCTCTGAGGTGATGCAGGCATTGCATCTGCAAAGCTGCTTGCCATCCTCTCTGCCTGTTTGCCCTCCTCAGGAAGCACCTCCCAAAAAGCCCACCAGGGCAACAGGCCTTCTTTGCACCTGTGCTTCCAGCTTAAGGCTGTTCTGCTGCAGGGAGATGGAGTCAGATTCCAGAGGGCGAGAGGGCGGCAAAGCCACCTGCAATGCAATCAAGCGACTGCTGTGGGAAGAAGCCAGGCAGCAAAGGAGGGATGATTTACTGACTCAGGCTAAGGCAATATAAACACTTTTGATACAGGTGCCTGTGCTCTCAGATATTGCCTGACTTAATTCAATTGTTTTATAAACCGATTTAGTTAAACCCGTATAAAACTGGTGTTTAAACAAGCCCAAACAGTGGTCAAAATGCTGTTAATAAAACATATCATCATAAAACAAATATATATTACGAAGGCGTCCTTTTTGCTGACAGGACATATCCTTTCTCATTCTATTTCTTTTTTCCTCTGTTCTTTTCCTTAGAGGTTGTACATTCTGCTGTGCCATGACTGTCTCTTTCTTTCTGTACTGTACAAAAATAGGATTGTCTCCATTCAGAAGTCTGCAAGTCCACCTCTAACATTTCTCAGTGTTGTATAAAGTAGAGCTGGGGAGACATTTATTTATTTTTATATAACCTTCAATAAGATTCAACCCAGAGCAATATTTTTAAGCAGATTTTAAGCAAAGTAGTTTATTCTGGATCCAGCCTGACCCTTTTCATTCTTTTCAAACTGACCTATCTTACAGTTTGGAATTATTTAATCACTCTGAAAAGATGTTCCCATTTTTCTTGTTTTCAGCGAGGTCACTTTTTTTTGCAATGTTAGTAATTTTTTTGGTATTTTTAAGTCCTATTCCAAAATCACCCAAATCAAAATCTATCTGTGTCCAAAATTAACTTTCAAAATACCAATATCTTCTCTCAAACTTGGCCCAAATGCCAAATTAGTTTGGTCTCCTCCACCAAAGACCCTTCAATTTTTAAACAAATGCATGACAGAGTTGTAAAAAAATAGGAAGACCAAATTACTGTTCCTTTAGTAGAAATCAACAACAATCAACAACAATAGCATAAGTCAACTTTTTCCTAGACACATCTCATTTTGTGGTCTTTGATTTGTTCAGAAGAGAAATTTTGGTCAAGTGATTCCAGCATCCAGCTGTTAGCACGCCTGCATGATGCATTGGAGCAATTGCTCCCTTTGGGGAGGCAGATGAGGGGTGGCTGGAGCAGCCACACCGAGCAGCAGGAATTGTCACTGATGGAAATGAAGAAAAAAGGGACACATTTGAAAAAAAGGCAGCGGGGGGGGATGGAAGACAGCACACTTCATGTATCAGTTGGGCAGCTCTGAAGGAGTTAGGAGGAATATACAGAAGCAAGATGGGCTGGGGCTGGTCTGTGGAAGGGATAGGAGGCAGCTTCTGGACCTGTAGGGAAGCAGGAGCCAGTTAATCTGAGACAGCAGTGTGAGAGCTGCAGGCTCTGGGATAAAAGGGGCCAGAATGCTGAACTGGGCTCAGTGGCTGGAGGATGCACCCCTAAGTGGAACTCTAGCTCAGTGGGCATCCACTGTCTGCTACTACTACAGTCAGAATGCACCCAGAGGCAGCTGCCCTCAGGCCCAGAGAGCAGCCTGCCTTCCTACCCCGTGCCACGCAGCAGTGCTGATTTGTACCCAGAAGCCAGGCAGCCATGGAGAACAGCCGCACAGCATGTCAGGACCTCAGAGGAGCCCAGCCAAGCCCCCACTGCCTCACACTGCTGCTGTCTGAAGAGCCCAGAGCTTCCCCTGAGGAAAATGGTGTGCATACAAAATCTCATGGGAGAGGTTGTCACCCACGCTCTCCCATCTGTCCCAAATTCTTGCTCTTTATCAGTCCCATAGCCCCTTTCCACTGCAAGACAAAGCTGCCGACTGGCTGGTGTGCCAGCACAGGGGTTGGCTCCTAAAGGCTGTGTTAGGAAGGGAACTCTGCTCCAAAGGACACATTCAGAGTAAGCCCTGTGTACATTTGGCAGGGATCATAATCCACAACCACCCAGCCTGGTGACATTGCTGGAGGCCTCAAGAGTAGACAGTCCAAGCCAGGATTTGTGATTGTTTACCTTGACATCCATTTGGATACACTCCAAGTGTAGACAAGGGATTTAGATGCCCAGATTATTTGCCCTCATGGCAGCAATGCACAAATACAACTACTAGGAAGATTAGAGATATTCCATCTGCTTAAATTGCTCCCTTTTCCTGCCAGCTCTGATAACCATGATGATGGGGATTTAAGCCCCAGTGCTACTAGCTGTGACTGGCACCAGTGTGATGATTATATTTCCCATGGGACCACCCTCCCAGTTCTGTGCAGTCCATCTCTGCTCATCTCATCACAGCAGTAGTCTCATCTCTGCTTGTAGAGCCCCACTCCATATCAACAGTCCCCAACAGCTCCTGTGCAAGGCACTAGATAAAACTGTAAGAGAAAGATGGCTCTTGCCTTTTTATTTGGCCGTTAAAGCAAACGGAGGCAGTACAGATCATTAGAAAAAACAGCAGACAACAGAAGAAATTAGAGGAATTGTAGATCTTCGTTGTCTTTGCACAATTGCAAGTTCTTATGCTAGTTTTATTCATACTTCGAAATGTCACCTCTTTGGGCTGTGGCCAAAAATATTAAGTCCCAGTCCACAGTGGAAAAATAGAGGCTTCAACTAAAAGTATCTTTACTAAGCTTGAACTAAACCATTTGTTATCAGTAATTGCTGCAAAATAAGAGGCACTGTTCAGCCCCGCATCTGGAAGGAAATGCTAGAAGTAATTATGAGTTTAGAGTGCAATTGCATTATAGTGTAATCTCAAGCACTTCCCTTGGTGGTAGACAATTTTGTTGTTAAGCTGTGAACTCAGAGTGCATTTTAGCACACTGTATCATTTGGACCTGGAAAGCAAAGTCTTCCACTACTTTGAGTGCTCAGTGTTGTGGTTCTGCTCCCCAGAAAGAAGGCACCTCCCAAAGCACGCTCTTGCCTTGTGAACAACATTTTCCATGGATTCCTGGGGAATTCCACCATCTCTGAATCCATTAGAACCTTTTTGTACCAAAAGTTAGGGGTCTCCTAAACAAATAAAGAGGCAGCTCAACCTGACTCCTGTTTGAGAGCACAGATAAGGAAACAGAAGAGACTAATCTCCCTGGGAGGAAGCCACTCTTGTTTTGCAATCTTAAGCCTTCCAGTGCACACACTGGGGTCTTGTAATCTTCCCCTCTGACTCTTCTCCTGGAGTGGGGCAATTGCAGTAGATTATGGAAGTCAGTGATGGTGGCTGATGACTGATTTTAGACTATGTGTTCCCACACTACCAAAGAGGAACAATTTGATTCATAGGAAACCCCTTCCTATGAAGGGGTTTCCTATGAAATCCTTTCCTCTAAAATCATCCTTTTACTTTTCTCTTTCTGTAGCATGCCCAACACTCATTAAGACTGGTTGTTGATTATCTGCACTCTTGTCATCCCACCTCAGTATCTCAGCTGTGAAATGCAGCTCTTCTTCTTACTCCTGGCAGTCAAATGCAGTAAACATGGGCATTTTCTCATGCTTTTGTGTGAGAAAAAGCTTATCCTTTTGCAGGGTCAGAGGATGCCTTCAGAATCATCCAAAGCCCTGCTGCCTTCAAATAAATTGCCTTTTTCTTTTGTTTTTTAATGATCTAGAAAACACTGTTTGCCTTCTAGGACTGACAGTTATTCCCACACAGAAGCAACAAAACACAAACAGGCTCCATCCTTTGTAGTCAGCTTTAGCATGTAAGGGCAGAGGTACCCAAAGCTGTCCTTCTGGAGGGAAAGAATGGAGGGAGGCTGTGACTGGTGAGTGTGCTCATAATAATTTTATCTTAAATGCAGCCCACAAATTCTGACGGGATGTAACATGATGGCCACCAACATAAGACCTTTTGCTAGGCTTTTCAAAAGGTTTTCACGAGCTGCAAGTCACCTGTGGACTGCAAGGGAGGAGCTGCAGTGGGACATACAAAGTTTAGAGTGGACTGTAGGATGTGAAAGGAAACAGGCAGCTGCAAAGCGTAGTGAGGACCATCTCCTCAGAGCCTGACTGCTCCTAGATCTCTTCCTTCATCTGTTATGCAATTCAATAACCAAGACTCCAAAACGCAAGTGCAACCCAGTGCTATGCAATGAAGCAAGCAGGCTGTGGTTGTAGGTTTCACAGCAGAGACTGCAAGGCATTGAATCTGCAGAGACAAAAATCATTGCTGTGAAAGCACATTTCATCACTTTCTTCCCATGAGTGGAAAACCTTACACCTCCTTCCTTCTCACCCCCGATACCCCCAAAGACATTCAACTGCATTGTGTAACAGGGAAAAACTTCAGCTGCAAGACAGGTCCATAGCAGCAGGACTTCTCCCTTGCCCTTGGGGAGAGCTATTGGGCACAGGCAAAGGAACTTTGTATCACACAAAGTAAATTTCTGATTCAGAGTTAGATTGTCACAGAAAGCCATTAAATAACAGGGACAATGAGTAAAAGGGAAGAATGGCAAAGAGTCACTTTATATGAAAGAGCAATTTTGTGAGTTGTTTTTTGTTTGGGTTTTGAAGAATAAGAGCATAACACTTCCAGCATATGATGCACAGTAAATGCTGAAGGGCCAAGCAGAGCAAAGAAAGGGAAAAGGCCCTGAAAACCTTCAACACATTATTGAAATACGAGAAGGAAAAGGTTTTGTTTCCATGGCAACATATCCTATGGTGCTTCTGCTGGAGCAATCTACCAGAGAGAGAGGACTTACACTGTTAGGTATGCCAGTGAAGTGAAAGATAATTACAAAGACCCCTTTCCTCAATTTGATGCATTTGTAAATTTTCTACTTGATGCGTGTGAGTGCTCAGATGTTACAGAGCTCCTGGAAATGGATGTTTCCATAGATGACAGAATGAGCTCCAAAGAAAGTGTAGGTACCTGTTGCAGACCAAATGTGTGTGAAGGTTTGGGTGCATTGTGGTTTTTTGCCCTTCCACGATGTTGCTTTGCTGTATGAATATGGCCTGCAACAGAACTTAAGGGTTAAAATCATTCTTAACTGCAGATTTTGGAATAAGAAGTTGCAGTTTTTCATCCAAGACAAGAGGACTTGGTTTCCAGCTGTCACCTCCTATTTCTCACATACATGTATGTCAAAGCTGAGGTGCTCCATACCAGCTGTTTTACCACAGCAGCATGGCATGAAAGAATTCAAGAGGAAAAAAAAGGAATATGAAACAGGAGAAGGAACTGAGGAGATACAGAAAATACTGATATGAGAAGAACTGGAACAGGACTCCAAACATATTTCACCCTATTACAATCAGCATCACTGGATCAACACTTACTAAAAATGATGAGCTGTAATACTAAAACTATCTGTCTGTGGTATGGCAATGCTCAGGAGCACAAAGAGAGGCAGTTATGCATTTTGCAATCCAAGTGGGTAAGAGAAAGATTTTGGTATCTGTAGTTTGCAGAGGGCAGGCAAGAATGAATTGCAAAAGGTTAAAATACCTTGTCTAAAGTTGAAATGAAAGTTTGTGGTAGAAGTGGTTGAACCTACAGCTCCTGACCTCCATCCAGATGTCTAATGATATAACTATCTTCAGAGTAATATCTCCAGGTGTTCATTGAAGAATTCTGCAGATGCAGCTCAGCTGCTGAGGGCCAGCATAATTGTACAGATGGAATAAATAAAGTCAGCACAACAGCTCCATGGTCATGGGAACCTGACAGACATTTCTCTGCCCACCGTGGTTTCAGCAAAGACATTTTCTTCCCCAACTATAAACAGCACTAACTGAAAAAAAAAAAAAATTAAAAACCTACCAAAAAAAACCAAAACAAACCAAAACCAATGACCAAACAAACAAAAAACAAAAACAAACAGAAAAACCAACCTAACATCCTCCAGCCATAATAGCATATCACACAGAGGAAGCAGGAGAGCATTTATCAGCTGGAAGGAAGATATCACTACAGTGATTAGCTTCATTGAACTCAGGGCAGCAACAACCACTCTGTCCTGTATTTTAAGGACCAGACTATGAAAGGACATGCTGGGGAAAATTTCTATTGGGTGGGTCTGTCTGGTGTCCTTCCTCCTCATTCTGACTCTGACTAACTTTTGGGAAAATAAATATGGAGTGGAGACTGAAGTGTGCCAAGAGCTAGAGAAAACAAGTACTTATACTCTCAGATTCTGATGCCAGGATCAGCAGCAGGGGAACAGGCTACAAAACTGTGCTCCAAGTGAGCAGTCTTAACACCTCTGGATCCTGAAGGGAAGAATGTACATAATTGCTAGGCCTAGACAGCAGTACCCTTTCTGTACTCCAGGGAAGGAGCCGGCAGTAAATGCCAGTCACAGCCTGAATCTGGCAAAGCACTTACAGAAAGCAGACCAAACAGAGACTGATGGCCATGGACAACATCCTCCCATCACTCTCTGCAGTTTTGCCTTGCAATGATTTCCCTCCTCAGTGCTACAGACTGGCCTCCAGCCCTTCTTTCATCCCACCTGATCCAATGCCACTGGCAGTGACACCACAACTACTGAACTCATGTTGCATTTTGTCTGTTGTGTTTTCATGTTCTGCTCCAGTTATCTATCATGGATTTCTCTTGTACACTCTTGGTACACACAGGATTTATATATCTACATCTGTGCATCCGTGAGGATCTGGCCTTCTCTAGCCTCATGTCACTACAGTCCTTAAGGACAACATCACATTAACAAAGAGGTAGATTTCTTTCTTTGATCAGGCTTCAGAAAAGCAGGGTGGCCATTTAGAAGGAAATTGGATTTTGAGCCAAGCATGTGGTTTTTTACTTCTCTTCCTTGCAGTACTCTTCATACAGAGAAAATCTTCAGGGTTTTTCTACAGGACTTCAATGCAGCTCTGCAGAGCTGCCAGAAGGTGGTCCTGGAGAAGCATTTTCAGCAGCCCTTGGAAGGCTACAGGAGGGCTACAGTGACAGAAGGATGCTCACAGCAAGTCAGAGTGCAGCTCTCTAGGCATCCAGACTTGACAAGTGTGACAGGATTGAATACCCCACAAGCAGCACAAAGAGCCTGTAAGTGATCAGCCTCACAGCTCCATGGTAGGAGATAGGTATACCATCCTAGGTATAGGTATCATGTCTTCCTGGGCTCAAATTAGGGACTTCACAGGTTGGACTTCAACATGCAGGACTCTGGGGAGGCAAAGCAGCAGCTGGAAAAGGTCTGAGGAGAGATGGAGCATGGCTCTCCTGTGGACACCTGCACAGCATGGAATCTCTCCCAGTCCAGCACTGAGAGCATCCCAGCTGGCTGGCTTGAAGACAACATGGCACTGTAATTCTCATCTATCCAGTGCTAAATTATCCCTTTCTATTGCTCCCTTTCCCTGCAAAGTCTTGAGAAGCATAAGGACCAACTGAATATCTGGTGGCTTTATGTAGCTCATAGGCTTCTCAGAATATAGAACTGGTTCTCTAGGTCCATTTCATGCTAGAGATGCCTCTTGCACTGGAGAAGCATCAGGAGTGGCAGTCAGTGGGCAGCCTTGCACACAGCCTGCCATAGGGGAAATAGGGTTTTCATCAGCTCCTCTTTGCTAGAGAAGCTGCACCCAGCCTGTGATCATCTCTCCCAGTACAAGCTGGTCAGGAGGCAGAGAGCTCAATGCCTTCTCCCTATTGTGAGGACACCCCATCCACAGCTGTGCACCTAGGTAAAGTGCCAACAAATTATGGAGGCGAGGCAGAAAATCATTCCTACAGTTCCATTTGCAAGATAAATTATAGCATCTGCTTCTGAATTCAAACGAGAGCAATGCTGCAGCCTTTCTAACCTGCTGCTCTTGCTGCACAGTCGTCACCATTTTCTGGCTGTTCTGGGAGCTTCTGTGAAAGGGAAACACATTAACAGACCTCAGACAGCTATTAGCAAATGCTTGTCTGGATTGCAATAGAGATCATCACTTGTGTGGTTGCCCACAGCCTCAGAAAAATAGTCATGGTCTGAAATAAGATGACAGAAATGGTAGATCTGCTCTCACCTACCAGTGCTGAAGGATCAGCAGTCAGGTGTAGGAAGCAAAACACGAAACCATAGTCTCTCCCCTTAGCAAGCATAGTAGAAATTGTACTAATGTGCCAAGGAAACGTGACTCAAATGAGTTTTGCCTGTGTCATATCCTCAAGCTGGGAAATCCTCTTTGTGTACCTGACATGCGTTGCTGGAATGCACCAGGCATTTAAGTCCCTTAAGTCCCAAAATCTTTGTCAATATTTTGATGTAGGCTGGGATTAGGCTGTGGTTTGCCTATACATGGCTGAGACTAGCATAGCTCCTTTGCAGTATATGTCTGTCTCTTGCTCTTTCTCCTGTACCCTCCTGCCCAGTAACACAGCTGCTAATTCACTGTGAAATCTCAGTTTCCCACCTACAACTGGACCCCTGTTCCTACTGGAAAAATGTAGGGAACAAGATGCTAATCCCCTTCATAGGGATAATAACCCCCAGAGTATGTGCCTGATGAGCTGGTCAGCTGGTGTCTCTCAGAAGATAGACAAGTGGAGAATCAGTCCAGCCCTCCATGGTAAATACACTTTCAGAGTCTGACACCTCTGCTCTGATTTGGATATCTCTAAGAGTAGTATGAGTTGTACTTTGGAGTTCCCAATGTCTGTGTCTTGGCCCCTGGAGTTAGAGATGATGTGTCCCCCCCTTTCCTCAGCAAATGATTGGATTAACCTCTCTGATGCACAAGGATGATACAAGAACTGCCATGTGGGTTGAGGCATGTTGTGATAAGTCGTGGTTCACACCAGGCTTTCAGTTGTGCCTGAGCCACTCTGGCAGAGCTGCCCAGTGCTGCCCCTCTTATGGTCAGTGTCTCCTGCCAGGAAGGAGTAGAGAGACAGCAGCCAGCGCTGCCATGCTGCAGGGCACTCCTCGCGGCACTCCTGCTGCCACTGGCCTTCCCTCCAAGAGCCCATCTGCTCATCTTCCTCCCTCCCTCTCTTTTTATGCAAAGCAGCTCATTAGTCCGATTAGCAGCCAAGCACCATTTCTGATTGTTCATCAGTGATTCCTTTGTTGCCCTCCATCACTCCTGTTGAGCCTCATTAGTGCTGCTAGGAAGCAGAGGAGCTCTTGGGATATTTATAGGAAGGGTGGGGTGTTCTTTAGGCTTTATTGCTGTCTAATATTCCATCTCCACTCACGACCTCTTCCCTCACCCCAGCCCTCCCTCAAAAGCCTTCTCTTAATATGGAGCTTATCCAGGGGGTACACAGACAGGAGAGGACTACTCTGATGGTTTTGATTCAGGGAAATGAGAAAGACAAGCTGGAGGTATGCAGAGGCTCAGTCCTGGGTCAGGAGTGTACAAACCTACACAGGACAGGGTACCTGGGGTTGAGTCTGTGCCCCTGTGCAAACACCCATCAGGTGGAGTATCTATAGCAGCCCACAAATGAATCCCAATGGATCATCATGTGCACACTGCATTCTTGGGGAGGTATATACCCCAGCTACAAGCACAGCTTGAGCATGCAGCACCTGTGACAGGGGTTGGGTGGGAATGCCTTTCCATGCAGGGCACCCACTTCTCTGCCTGTAAGCCGATGGAGAACTGTACCGTGCTCCCAACAGCTCCAGAGGGAGCAACTGCCTTGGTTACTTATAAAAATATTCTTTCATGCAGCACTTAATTATGGAGGCAACTAGACAAAGACTAATCATTCATTCTAATACAAGGGAGAATAATCATTCTGACAGCAGGCGATACTTGGCTTCTTTGGGAGGAGAACAGAGTGTGAGGAGGAGGCTGAAGAAAAACTACAGGACAGGGAAAGGAGTAGAAAGGAAGAACAAAATCCTAAATCAGTTACCCGGTACAGACATCTTTATGACTTCATAAATGGAATATGCTTAGTGCTTAGATCTTTCCCTGCATCACGAGGACACCTCTCCCTAGTCCAAGCCTGAGGCCTTGATCATGCCAGAAGTCAAACTGGGTGACATTTTAATATCACTTTTAATCTCAAGATTGCATCTTCCTTCCAAAGGGTCCCAAAGTGTTTTTATAACCTTTCCAGGCACATAATTCATGTCTTCTGGCACTGAAATAGAGTATGTTCCTGAGAAGGATGAGCCACCTCCACCACTGTGCAGGGATTTTGGACAGAAAGCAGTGACAGCTTCTGTGTCCCTCTTAAACCATGGGGTGTGCTTGTGCATGCGTGTGAGGAGGGGGATTTCAAGGCAGCAGAATGCAATTGCAGAGTATGGAAGCTGGCCAGGAGCTCTAGCCAAATCCTCAGCTAATACGTAGGTTAGCACTGGGGAGCTCTAAGAAACAGCACTGGTGATCCAGAGTGACAATCCTCCCTCTGCCTTCCTGGTGGGTCACACCTCTGCAAGTCGTCAGACTTCTGCATGACTGGGGATGGTTCTTGGAAGGTTGCAAGCCGTGGTCCTTATATGGGTAGTCAGTCCTGATTAATCACAAAAAATATGGTATTAATCCAAGTGTCTTGGACAAAATCCAGGTTTGGGAAATGGCATCACACACTTCTATATTCCCCCTTTTGGGCTTCAAGCAAGTCCAATGACTTTTCCCTTCAGAGCAGTGCCTTGCTGGGAACAAAAATGGCTCTGTTCCACTTTATTTCTCCCACAGTCCCCAAGTGTCTGCTCCATGCCCACAGCTGGCATGGGTGAAATGGATCTCCTGTTCAAGACAGTGCTCCTATCAGGCTGTGTTATGCCCAGTGCTGTTCTGCACTGTGGCTGGTGAAACACTGTCCTGTACTGCCCACTGTGATGAGTCTTCCTTATGCCCCACCAGGGGTGCTGCTAGCTGACAGACATGAGGCAGGGTTGGCCTTCACTCTCTGGGAAGTGCTGTTCTGCTTTGTCCAGAAGACCTCACAGGAAATCAGCATCCTCAACACATTATGAGCAAGAGCCATGTGAGGATTAAACAGAGCCCTCTATCCCATAAATCTGTCAGGAACTGACCCTTCCCTTCCTCAGCCATTGGACTGCTGCAGTGCAGCCCAAAGCTGTTGGGGGACATCTGCACTCCTACACAAACAGAGCTGTCTCTCTGGCTCCCTCAGTAGCAGGAACAGAGCTTTCCCTCCCCTCAGCAGCTGCAGGCCATCATGCATACAGTATGAAGTTTGCATCTCCTCTGCCTTCCTCACTGCTGTATCTCTCCACTTCCAGCTAATTTAATTGACTGCTCTGGTTATGAGGAATCATGGTGTCTAAGTACCAGGAGTAATACTTAGCGTGATATTACCATTTTCACATCCCAAGGCTGTGCAAACATTAACTAACGCTAACTCTAATTAGCTGCAACTCACTGGAAAGTAGGTAAGCTTGATATTAACCCCGTTTTTATAGCTGGTGACACTAAGACTCAGAAGGCTCAAGTTACTTGTCTCTGATATGGAGGTGAGTTCAGCTAAAGCCAGGATAAAAATGGGCAAATATGTTTTCCAGGCTGTTTCACCATTCTGAGGGGTATTCTGGCCTCCCAAACAGCGTGCATTTGACCCAGACATCTGAGCACAGGATGCCTCAGTCCTGCCATGCCACAAATCCCACCACAAGCATGTGTGCTATCCTGAACTAGCTGAGAGCCCCTCCCTGTCTGGTGGGGCCTTCGCATGCTGCCATCTCCCCGAGAGCACCCAGCTGGCAAATACAATGCCACCAGGGCCAAGGAAGTTTCCCAAAGCCATAGTCATGCAGTGCAGTACAGCAGAGACTTCCCCTTTCTCCCATTTTCCCAGCTGAAAGTTGTTGAATGAGATGGCAAAAGACTGCACTGACAGTGCTAGAAGCTGTATTATGAGTGGAAAATGATGCTCTGACATCCTGCCATGGTCCAGTTAGCAAATGCTGGAGAATAAATGCAGTTTCTAAATGCTACAGTTCTTTCTAAACAGAGTATGGCTCTTGTGAAGGGACATTTTATTTTTAGATATTTTGTTCTTCTCCACTAAAATCCAAAGTTATCTAGAATTAGCATTTCACGCTTAGGAAAAGAGTCAGAGAAGTCCTTCCTTCTTCCTCCATTGTTGCTCCTCTGCCTCATAGCAGACCTTTCAGCAAGGTCATGAGAACTACTGTCTGATGGACATCCTGCAAGATTGTTTTAAGAGAGGTTCCCCGTGAGAAAACTGCTAACTCATGCAATTAGTTTGTCTCAAAATTCCCCCAAGCCACTTCTATTAGAAGTAGCCCTCACCTTCACACTTCCCTGGTTCACCACCCCCTGCTGCCGTAGTTTCCTGCCCAGAGGTGGCTGCATATTTCTTGAGGATGCGTCCACTCATGCTCCCTTCGCTGCATTGCTTGGAGGAGAGCCTGAGCTTTGAGCTGAGCTGTCCCCATATTTGCAGCACAAGAAGTCAGGGTCTCTCTCTTACACACACCCTGGGACAGTTTCCCTGATTAGTGTTGCATTTATAAGGACAGAAAGGTTGGGAAAATATCACAGTTAAAGTTATTGGTGAAAATACCTTTGTCCAATGAAAGGAATGGGTGGGAAAAGGGGTCAAGGGTAGGACTGGCTGAAGGTGTTTATTCCTGAGTGGAACAGGATGCCACTGTGCAGTCTTCTTCCTTTGTAATATTTTGCTACCATATAAAATCAAGATGCATGTAGCTCTGGGATATGGTAGGCAGTTTTGGTCCCTGCTTCCCAGGAGGGCAGCATGGAGTCGGAGAAGGGGTGGAGAAGAGCAGCTAAAATGGCCAAGGGTTGAGGCAACCACTGTGGAATGAGAGGACAAAATGGCTGTGTCGTTGCTTTGAGAGGAAAATGTTAGGAATCTTTAGAGACTCCCCAAGTCTGGTAGGTAAGGTGACAACAGAGCTGCTGCTCACCACCTGCCACGGTGCTGGGGGGTACACAATGAAGGCAGGTGTCCAGTGCCAGTAAACCAGCTGTCACCTCCAACCCAGTCACACCTCAGTGTACACAGTGGGCAGGCAGTGGAATAGGCAGGATCCAGGCACCCTTCAAGCACAGCCACCAAACTGCTCCAGTGTTAGCTACAGTTGTAGCCTCACATAGCAGGACTTGTGCTTGAAGCCAACAGGGCTGTGGCTGAGGAGGAAGAAAGAAGCCATTTCTCATTCAGGTGGTGTCCCCACTCTCTCTGTGAAAATTGGGTGGGGGGAAAGATGCACAGGGGCTTCAGATACTGCTGTTACCCAGGCACCCTGAAGTGCTTAAGGACAGAAGGAAGGATGAAATTGCAGTTACTTTCAGTGTCCCTGGGAAGATGAGCTTTTGGGTCCCACTAGTAGCCACAAGCCACTTATCAACTGAGATGAAGGCTTTGCTTGTTGTTACTGCACTAGCCCAACCCTTCTTTCCTCACTAAATATATTCAATAAGCAGTGCTCAATCTGACAGATGTCTTGCAGCTCACACATGAGTTAGAGCCAGAATTTACTGAAAAATGAAGACAAAGAAGGATTTATATAATCTGTAGCGTTTCTCTCCATTCATAGCCTGCCTTCTTAATATTCCCTGCACACCTTTGCCTCAGGACTACAGCCCTGCATCAGGGCTTGTTCATTCAACATAGTATGTATAGTCTTTGATGGCAGAAGACTTCATATGTAGGAACAGGTGGTAGAGAAAGAAAGAAGCAGAGGAGGAGAGAAAATTATCCCTCCTTCAGTTACATTTCTTTATGGAGAGGAAAGCAGTGTCAAATTGAGGCGCTTTAAGAATTAATTTAACCACAGGCTTTGGAGCACACACACCTACCTTCACAAAGCTGCCTGTGAATATTCCGTATTTCTTTTGCAGAGCATCTTCTAGGGTTTAGGGTTTAGCTCACACTGACTCCTTTGCTAAGAACTGGAGTGCTCTGCTCTTGCACAAATCTCAACTAATGCAGCAGAGTTGAATGAGAGACCTTATCAGGGGAGATGATTTTATTCTAAACCCCGGCTTTCATTCATACTCATTCTTTCATATCCGCATTTTCTCAGGCGCCAACAGCTGTGTGCCAGGGTGCTCCAGCTAGGACTCTTTCCAAAGACAGGGGGGCAGGGGACATGATATAATGTGTCACCACATCTCTAGAGTTCGTCTCAGGCGGGTGGCCAGGCTGGGTTTAGATCTGTCTTTCGTTCACTTTAAGAATTCACAGTGATTGTGATCTCTTGTCTCCTCACCTGGTTCCACCTTTCAGAATTATTAGGAAAGATTCTCTTTAGTTGCCTTACCTGCATATCTTCAATAGTTTGAGGCTTGTCCTTTATCTTACCTCTTAATGGCTTCAGTCTGTCTTCTGCATCATTCCCAGTCTGGGTGTTTTGAGAAGCTGCAAGATGTGGTGTGATCTTGATGATCTTGTAGCTTAGGTGTGATCAACAGCTGTCATTCCTGTTCTTCTGCTATGTCCTCTGGTGCTGTTCATGCCAATCCATTCCACTCTCAGCGTTTCTGTTGGATCTCTACAGTATCTCTGGCTGAGGCATAGTCACAGCCCACACGCCTTCCATCACTATGCCTGGAAGATGCTATCATAGAAGACAGACATTTTAAATGCATGGCATGTTTAACTGAAGTAATGCTACTTCACTCATTGGTGATTCTTGTGTCTGTAAGAAGTGTGTTTTGACTGCACAGTAACCTGCTACAGAGTTCATCAACATGACTTCAGTTACCAAGAGGCATGTGGATGTGTAGAAAACCTGTCCCTTGGCTGACCAGGGTCAAATCTGGACTACAGGCCAGAGTAATTAGGAAAAGGGGAGGGGGAAAGGGGGAAAGGGTAAATCCATATATGGGCAAGTAAAAAAATAATCTGACAGGTTGACTATTTTTTCTGTTTGGACAGTTGGGCTGAGCCCTGGCAGAGTAACACATCTTGCTAGTGAGGCTGGGAAAGGTTTCTGGTGAGTTCAGTTTCCCAGAACTGCATCATTTTTGTCATTTGCCACTCAGGTCCCCTGGGTTTAATCAGATCTCCATTCCCCAGAGTGGTGTCCCAGCAGGCATCCAGTAGCTTCTCATTACAGATAAATTCAGGATCTTGCTGTGAGGCACTAAACGAGGTGCATATTTACTGACATCCTTGGGTGCCTGGGAGTTTCTGAAGAGATCAGTATGACCCTGGCAGGCACCTACATAGTGTTGTAAATCTTCTCCCAAGGACTTACCCTGCACACAGGAGAAGCTGAGAGCAGGAATGAGCTCACCATAGCTTCTTTCCACCCCTGGACCCTCTCCAATAGCTGGAGCTGCGCTGGCAGCCATGGCAGTGCAGAGGTGAGACCACTGACTTCAGGAAAGATGGTTTTATTCCTCCACTCCTTAGGACAGGTGCCTAACAAACCAGGATATCTGGGACACGTTTACTTGTATTGGATTTGGGTCCTTAAGTATTGATGTCTGCACCACCTCCCCAGAGCTGCCATGTGCTGCACACAGCTCCTCTCCCTGAACACAGAGCTCCCTGTGCTCAGCCCTCAGCACTTCCTCACAACTCAAAATACAGAACCAGATCTGGACTGAAATTAGTGGTAGTTGTATACAAGAGATTTTTAGAAAAATGTGCTATCAAATGGGAAAGTGATGGTTTACCACTTGCAGATGATATGGCTTGTATTTTAGCAGAGAAAAAAGTCAGTGTTTGTGGCAATGCTTCAAAATTGCATATAATGTTGATGGATTTGTGTTTAGTTTATTATTATTATTATTATTATTATTATTATTATTATTATTATTATTATTATTATTATTATTATTATTATTACTGGGGTTTTTTCAGATGACATTACAGTTGAGGCTTCAGTGTCTATAAGACAGTAAGGTGAAATAAGTCAGGTCACTGACTCTGCCTGAGCAAGATCTAGATGGCCCCTTGAGTTTCTTCCAACCTGAATCTAGAGGTTTACCCCCAAAACATAGTGGCTGTTTTCAGTTTCAGAAGAATTACTCTCTGAATACTGAATTTATCACATGTATGAGAGAGTAATTTATTTATTTCTGTGCAGTAGCAATCCCTAAGAAAAAAAAAAAAAAGCATCTCATTCAAAATAACATTAAACCTGAAAGACATGTAGGGGAACACACATGGAAAAGGAGCTTAGATTCACAAACAAAAATAAATCAAAACCAGCAGCACCCAGAAACTTAAAGCTGTTTTGAGACTTTTTATAGAGTTGAGAACAAGTTAGCTCCCTTGTAATCACTAGAATGATAGGAGATGGCTGAAATGGATCAAATACAATGCAGCTCTTTTGTAGGCAGTGAGCCTTTATCACTCCACCTACTCTCTCTGTTCACCATCACTGAGAGGAAATATATGGATTTTCTCTAGATAAGAAGAAGGGGTAACATTAGGAAACAGGGGATATGAATAAAAAGTCTGAACTAATTACATTTACAGCTAAGGTCTCCTGGGAAGTATGGCAATGCAGAACTGATATTATTCTGACTATCCTAACCTCAGTCAATGAGGAGCTTTGGGCAGGTGTCCTGCTCTGTATAGGAATAAAACCTCTGTGGCGTTGCAGCAGAGGTTGCTGCCTGGTCATCACAGTCAGTCACAAAAGTGTTGCTCAGTTTAGGGTCTGCAGGATGCTTCACCAAACTATTACAAACTTATGACCCATATTATGCCACTACTGTAAAGTGGCATTAGAAGAGGTTAGAGAGAGCATAAGTGCTGTCATTGTTGTGGATTTCTGCATTAAATTGTAATTTGTTAAACACAATTCCCAGGTGATCCTAGGAAGCAGCATGCTTGCTTCCTCAGAGGAGGCCTAAAAAGGGTTCAGACGTCTAGCAGGAAAATGAATAAGCTCAGCAAATATCTTGAGCATGTAAGCAGAACACATCAAAGATACCTGAAGCTCTGCAACTTTGTGATCTGCATCCTGTCTTGAGCTATGACTGTCTCCAGAGATGTAGAGAAAGATGGAAAAAGAAGAAAATTTAGAAGGCAGGAGGAGTAAAGCCTTTCTAAGTCCTGACAACTGCAGAAACACTGAATATAAGCCTGACACAAGATAAATATAATAGAAACAGAGACTGAGTTCCCTCCCATTTGATAAAACAATGGAATATATAGTTAGGTACTCATATTTCAAAGCTATTTCCTCTCTTCAGAAATGCACCTCTTTAGTTACAGATACGCTTATCAAGTTTCTAACATAATATATTACTGAGCAGGGTTCAAACATTTCAGTGGTGAAGGTAACACTAGAGGTAAAATGAGCCCTGGATCTTGGCTGGATGCCTTGCCAAAGATCCAGAAGGCTAGACATGATTTCAACAGTGTAGAATCAGAATATTGCATGCAGCTTTTAGTCACCCCACCTTGGTTACAGATCCCACCTTGGTTACAAGACATGTCGCCCAGTTGTGGAGAGATGTTACTTTTCTGGCATAGCTTCATATCCACACAAATTAATTCCAAATACATGTTGCAAATGGTGTCTCCAACCCTGAAACAATGATCAGCAGAATGGCAGCAGCACTACACAGACTGTCAGGGTGTTGTACATTTTAGGACAAAGAGATTCTGGACATTAGAAAGGGACAAACTCTTCCTGGAACAATAGATACAGTGGGCTCTTCAATATCCACTCAGAACAGAGCAGCTCTGCTTTTACACTTCACTTGGAAGGCAGAATACATAACCCAAAAATGGAAGCTGAAAGCATCTGAGATTCCAGGAAGAATGATATTTTCTAAAACTATATGTAGCCTGCTATGTTAACTATGCACTTGCTCAGACTGAACTTGCAATTTAAATAAGTTGAAATGGGCCAAGAACTGGGACAGGGAAAGAAAGAAAGAAACCAGGAAACCAGTCTCCAGCTGGTTTTTCCTGTCTTTGGACAGCATCCAGCACTGAAGGACTCTAATCTGGATTGTTAGACTTTGTTCCCCAGGCCTTGGACTGTTACCATTCTGGTAAAAATCCCAAACAACATAGCAATAGCCAAGTGCTACTGCAAAGAAGAGGTTAGATAAGCAGCATGTAATGTCACCTGGAATTTGTCTGAGGAATTAACCTCTACAGCACTAAAAAAAACATGAGGGTGTCTGTTCACATCTTTTCCAGAACTGCAATGGCCCAAGCTCAGGTGATCACTATGTGCCCACCATAGGGTGGCTACCCACTTAATTTTCCTTGAAACGTCCACATCCACGCATTGATCAGGACAGATCTCCCTCTGTTACATACACAAAAAGAAGTCAGAAAGGCACATCCCTGTGCCAGGGACACTGGAACTTTCAAAATATTAGGCGGCACAGATGTGTACAGGGAGAAATGCTGGGAAAGAGAATTTAAGCAAAATATTTGCAGATTCTATATGACTGGTTTTGGGTGATGGAAGGCATGAAAAGGACTCCCATATGGGGATTTGTTGTCATTTCAAGGTATGTTGTGTATGCCAAGGCTGGAATAGAGTGAGGCTTGTTGCAGCTCACAGGTATTTAATGATCAGCTGCGGAGAAAAATTAATGGCACGACAAGGAGATTCTCCTCTGCCTGTGAATTTTGTGAGCTCCAAAGCTCTCTGAAAAATTAACAAAGAATAAGCTTAAAGAGATTGGCTATCAAAGCTGAGCAGGAAAAGGTTTTTGACTCACATAAAGTATTAGCTCCAGATTTGCACAGCAGCCTGTTGCACTCTTTGAGAGTACCACTGGGCAAAGAGAAAAAATTCTGTTCTGGAGATGATTTAAATATTTGAAATTCTACTGGAGGCAGTAGAATTTGGACAAATCCTAAATTTTCACAGGAAGACAGTTCTTAGCTTTGAATAAGCCAATCAGTAGGCTGCCAATAGGCCAAGAAATCCTATCTCTGTACAAGTGAAAGGTGATTTGCTGCTCAGGTGGGAACAAGAGGAGAAAGGGGTATCTCCCAGAGGGGCCAGGAACCAGACAAACTATACACCTGACCTGGCAGGCAGCTTCCATGAGAACACCCAATAACATCAAAACTGCTCCATCATCCTCCAAAGCGAAAGATTGTGAAAGCAGAGAAACCAGGCTGACACAGCAGGACTTTTTTGAGTAGTAAGGACCTACTGAGGAAGGAAGACTCATAACCCAGCCCATTCAAATTTTCTGAGCACTGGCTGGGGCATGAGAAGTCCAATATGTGTCTAGGAAAAATCAAATGTTCTCTCTGACACAACAAGCTGGTTCAATCCTGTTTCAAATAGCTGGAGCAACTGAGCGTTCCTGGTTGTCCATTTATGTGACCCATTTTCTAATGGTGGCCAAGGGGTTCTGGCAGCACTATAAACTGCAGTAAAATTTAAAAGGCCTCCCTACCCTCAGCCTCTCCGTGGCCATGAGCATTCCATAAAATCCTAGATAGATTAAATTAGATAGACAGTGTGAAGAACAAGTTAATTGTTGGTGTCAGCCAGGCTGGTACATGTCATTGCTTAATTAACCAGTAAGTCACTACAAGAAGCACACCTTGCCCCTTAGAATAGTAGTAATAGATGGGGAAAAGTTGTCTTGAGGGGCTACCAGAGAGCATACAGAAGCACTAGCACAGCCCCTCTCCCTCCTGATGTTGCACTTGCCTGGGCAGTGGACAAGACAATGAGCTAAAGGCCTCTTTTGTGAGCACAGCCTGCACAAGAAGGAGGCCTGGAGACACCACCAAATTAGGCTGGAAGCACTTCCCTGTGACCATGGTCACAAGGGTTTTCAGGATGAAGAAGAGATGAGAATGTTGACTCCATGATCAGAAGGCTTGATTTATTATTTTATGATATATGTTACAGTAAGACTATACTAAAAGGAAATAGAAAGGAAAAGGTTTCTTCAGAAGCTATCTAAGCTAAGAATAGACAAGAATGAATAACAAAGATCTGTGTCTCAGACAGAGAGCAAGAGCCAGCTCTGCCATGAGTGGTCAGGAAATCCAAACATCCACAGGAGACCAATCATGGGTCTACCTGTTGCATTCCACAGCAGCAGATAACCATTGTTTACTTTTGGTTGCTGAAACTGCAGCTTCTCACAAGGAAAAATCCTAAGAAAGGATTTTTCATGAAAGATGTCTGCGACACTTCCCCATCACAGCAGTAGGGACACTGGTGCTGCAAAGAGCATGCCAAGGGGAGCACAGCACTGGCCCAGCATTTCTCTCCCCACCTTTCCCATCTGGGCCAGCCATGGTGCTGGGCTCCTCTGGCACAGCTGAAGGCTGCAATTCTGTTTTGGGTCACAGCCAGGGTTCTGAGAGCCATAAAGCCTAGAGCTCCAGGAACACCGCTGCAGCAAAAGACATGCCTAGGGGAGCACAGCACTGCAACTAATACTGCTCCCTCCCCATCTTCCTCATCTGGGCTGCTCACAGTGTTGGTGATCACAGCCTCAGCCGTGGCTGCCAATGAGTTTCAGGTAAGAAAAACTGGGGATGTTTAGCCTGGAGAAAAGTAAGCTCAGGGAAGACCTTATCACTCTCTACAACTATCTGAAAGGAGGTTTTAGCTAGGTGAGAGTCAGTCTTTTCTCTCAAGAAACAAGCCATAGGGCAAGAGGAAACACCCTCAAGTTGTGACAAAGGATGTTTAGATTGGATTTTCTTTTCCTTGTTATGTTAGGAGAAATTTCTTCACCAACAGAGTAGTCAAGCATTGTCACAGCTTGCCTAGGAAAGTTATGGAGTCACAATCCCTGGAGGCATTTATAAAACATAGATGAGTCACTTGAACTTACTTGGTTTAGTGGTGGACTTGGTAGTACTGACTTAACAGTTGGACTTTATCTAAAGGGTCCTTTCCAATCTAAATGAGTCAATGATTCTGTATTCTATGATTCCTAATAGCTTCTCCCCATGTAGCAAGGCAGACCAGCCCCCCTTTCTGCTTTTTCAGGGGCTTTTAATACCTAATTAATTAGTACTCAAGGCAGAGTTTTATGTAAATTTTATTTAAATCCCAATCAGTGCTCTCATTTCCTTGCAGAATTATTTTTACCATAGCGTCAGCACTCAGGTGGGCAAGGAACAAAACTACCTGGGGAGCAGAACCCTATGTGCTCAGCCTGACAAGGAGACTGGGAGCACCAGGACCATGGGAGAGGCTGCCAGATGGAACAGAGACATTCCCAGCATGCAAGCCAGTGTTGAAGGGAAGGACTAGGAGCAGTTAGGGTTTCAGGGCACTGATAAGCTCTGGCAAGAGTGTAAGCAAGCAAGTGTTGACTGTGGAGCTGACCATAAAGTGCTGTCTCCTGAGGACTTAGTGCCCATCCAGTGGGGAATGGCCTAACACACAGAGATGCTACACAGGGATGCTACAGCCACCAAAGGGATGCTGAGAGCAAATCTAAAAACCAAGCTCAGTCTAGGGGTAGTGTTTTTAGCCTATTTGCAAAAGCAGGAGTGTCACAGCAGACACCTCGCTGGGGCCTCAGCATCACTGCTGGAGCTGCCAGGTATGGGACTGAGCCTGCTGGGATCAGTCACTCTGCTACGAAGGTTTGGTGTAAATCCAAGGGTGAGGATCAAATGTTGCCACCTCTTTCCAGTTTATAGAGAAAGTAAGGATTCTTTAGCATCTCCCACTAGGCCATTAGACTGAGACAAGATGATTCAGATCTCAAGAGGACAAGACAAGAGGAACCAGTCACTAACCTGTGACATAACCACACAGAAGAGGTAGGAGGATCTAGCAAGAAAGTCACAGATTGCTTCAGATTGGGAAAGTGAACTCAATCAGGTGATCCAGAAGCAGAAAATGAGTTAATGCGGTAGGATCCCCTGTTCAGCAGCACAGGACAGCTGCTTCTTCTTCATGACTGCTGTTTCACAATTTCCCTGGGAGTTCTTCCTCTTCATGCTGCTTACATCCCCTTTTCCCTGAGGCAGCCATGGTTCACTGAGGTCAGAAAACAGTAAAAACCTGGTCTACAGTGCAGTCTGTGGAGTGCAGATTTTCAGCCACCATGTATGACCCTCCACAGGGGAGACAGCTTTGGAATGTCTTTTTATCTCATCTTGTTCTGATTTTTTAGCAGCAGCCAGGAGACTGAGTCAATGCAAGTGGCTGTGCCTCGTGCTGGATAGATTCATGTTGTTAATCCTCTCTGCCAATCCTTCAACAGCTCTCACTGTGCTACTCAACTCTTCAGAAATCTATCGATTTGCTAAAAAGATACCTCATCTTTGGTTTCTATCTCATGAATCCTTCTCCTATCTTCAGCCTGGATAATTATAGTTTATTTCTTAGGGGAGATGGGAGGAAAGGATTTACACTGGAGTCACAGTTAGCATCTACTACCCAGAAAAACAAGGATTCTGCTACACATAGCAAAAATGCTCAAAGCAGTGTATACTCTCTTAGAGGGAGAAACAAAACATGCCCACTAACAATTTCTAAAGATCTTTGGACTGGGGAAAGCCACCCATTGCCATCATATTTGGAATCATTAGAGAGAAGAGGGTGCAATATCAGAGCAGGAACTTCATATTGATGCCATCAACCAGCAATATTTAAGACTTGGAAAATCCAGAGCAAGCCTCTCCTAGACTCCCTTACAGTCATGGTCCAGGCACAGCAAGAGTGCGTGCAACAGCTTTGGGGACACTGGAAGAATTCCAACGTGATATTAGTCAATGTCTAATACTGCTTCATAACCAATTAGGTTTATTAATTTTCCCTGCCACCCAGAGTATTTTGTGTGATGGCAGACAGATGTTCGCCAAGTGTTTGCAGACTGGCTTAGCTAATACTTTTGATAACCTGAACCTGCAGAGCAGATGCGTTAACAGATTTTGACATGATGCCATTAGTTTTGCCATTGATGGCAGGGAGGGATGAGGGGAAAGAAAGAGAAGAACAAATAAATAAATGTTAAAATAGAGAGAGGAAGAAATCCTAATTTATAGGCTTTCTTCTTCCCCCCAGAACATGCAGTCCAGGCTCTGGCAGACAGCGTTCCCATCTGTGCCATTCCCAGGGCAAGGGAGCAGATTCCTCAACTGGCTCCATCCTGCCAAAATCCCCTCCTTCCCTCTCCACCTTTACCCCTTCCTTTGAAGTGTGATTGCATAGACCTCCATCTGTCTTCATGAACGCACACACATACTTAGAGACCAGAGCAAGGAGGGTGCTCAAGATACAGAGACAGGGAAAGTGCATCGCAAAAGGCAGCTCGTGGGTAATGCAGAAACAGTCCCTTTTCTCTTCCTTCCGATGAGTCAACACAGTGAATCTGTTGTGTAAAACATATGCTACTTGTACATTTGCATAAAATGAGGCAGCAAGATCTAGGGCTGTTCATTAAGGGGCTGAATTCAAACCTTATTTTTAATCTCAAGTTTACTCTCTACTCATAATTAGGCCTCTAGTCAGTCATTGAAGTTCTATCTGTGTGCCTTTCCCTACCCTTAAGAGAGGATTAAGTCTTCTACCTAAGGAGTTGTAAAGAACTGATTCTACATCCATAAAACCCTGTGCTTTACACCAGTGAAGAGATAAACAAATAGTTTACATCTGAGCAAGATCCGAAACAGACACAGTGAGCCTTCCAAAATATGACAGAGAAAACCCACATCAAAAGATTCCTTCACCTTTCTCACCGGGAGTTAACACACAGGCAGAGGCAAAACAGGGGAAACAGAAGAGAGTGACAAGCCACCACCTTTGCCAACAGACACCATTGCCATACTGGAGATGAGTTCAGGAAGCTGGTGACAGCTGCCCTTTTCCCAGAGAAGCTCAACAAATGCAGTAGCCTGGCATCAATTTGCAGCCTTTTTATAATGTCTGGTAACATGTTTTCCAAATTAAACTCATGAGACCTATGGACACATTACTGGCTCAAACACAACTTCCTCTGGATAAAGTGTGACCTCTTCTACAGGAATACTGTGTAGAAAACTGCAGCATCTCTGCCTATGTGTCATTTGACCAGATGTTCATCACACCAATCAATGTTTCCCTAAACCCATACACCATCAGATTTCAAATCTATCATTTTACAGCAATGAGCATTTTGATGGAAAACAGCAGATATTCACTGAAGAGGACAGAGAGATTAACACCATGTCATGGCTCAGCAAGTACTGCTGTTCCCACTCACTAGACACACATATTTGCCTCCCCTCCAAGGCACTGGGGCAGAAATCATCCCCACCAAAAGATCCTTTTCCTCCATGGGAAGACTGCATCATAACCAAAACCAATACTGGGGTATTGGGTGAGCCGTTGTGAAGGCTTTTTCTTTGCCTTTCATGAGAATGTTGCCTATACCATTTCCCCCCTTTCTGGGAAGTTAAGTTCCCTCATTTATCAAGGGATCATTATTCCCAGCTTGTACAGCTTTGCACAGGCTTTCATGAAAACAGGACGGCAATTTAAGGTACATCTGATTTATACATTATCAAAGAGGAAGCCACTTAGTCAGGAAAATTATGTAAGCCTGCATGTGTCTAAATACTCCATCTCCATGATACAGAAGTGGCAGGCAGTGTCCTTCCCAGCGAGAGTTCCAGGCGCTCTGGAATTAGCACAGTTTGCCTGCGTAAAACATTATCAGCGCAGCCAGGCGAAAGCAAAGACCTCATGGCTCCAGCCCCCTCTGCCATGCATCAGGCAGCTCAGTTTGTCTGCTTTAACTTATTCCAGCAGTAATCCTAAAATCAGGGCAACAATTACTTAAGGCAGAGTTCTTTCAGATGCAGGAGAGACTTGCATAGAAAGAGCCTGCATTCCTATAGGTCATGAATTCCAAACCTTACCTTGTCTAGCATAAATTATATGAAATCACCAATGTTAGAAGATATAATGTAGGGGAACAGCAGATTATTCAGAAGGACATGGCTGACTGCTGATTTATTAGCATCTAGTTTCATGGTGTCAGTCAAGTGAGAGTGTCAGGGGAGGGGAGCAGAAGGCCATGACCTTGTTCTCTACCCTTCATTCCGCCAACTTTGAGGCTTAATGTTCACAGAAAGAACTATGTTCCTCAAGAAATGTCCCTATAGAGACTATAAGGACAGGAACTACAGAGAGCCTTGACAGTTTTCTTTTTCCATGGAAGCAGGCTGATCTGAAGAAGAGGTGCCTTTGTAGAAGGCTTTGGAAACATGGTGCATCACAGCTACTGTGGATTAGAGCTCTTGGCTCTAGTCCTCCCCTAATATATTGCACTGGGTCGGTTTGTCTGGCACAGCGCAGACACTCTACTGCCTCTTGGCTCCATATACCCTGTTATTTCCCTTTTATTCTGCCCCTGGCAGAGACATCATTACAGAGAGAGAGAACAAATTTTTTGTTCCTGTACTGGAAAGGATCTGGAGGGAAAAGTGATGGCAAATAATTGCATCTCCCCAGATGACTAGTCAAAATTCTCTTTCCCAGTCAGGAGTACAAAACCCATTGTCATCTCAAGGATGGTTTGGGATGTCCCCTGCTACTGCATTGTTCCCTTCAGGATGTGCCACTCTAGGATCACCAAGGCACCCTTACAGGACTGGCAAATTGGCCACAGGGCAATTAAGACTTCCTTGATGGTAGCTTGAGAATAATCCAACTAGGAGATTGAAGGAGAGGTAGCTTCCCAGGAAGCACCCAAACATAGTCAACTATTTGTGCAACAGATTGTGAAAAAGCTAGAAGAAAAGCTTTAGAGAGCAATGGAGTTCCAGTGGCCACCTGTTGCCCATACAACATCAGGAAGGCAAGCGGCCACCATTCTGCAGGGCAAAAGCAATTTTATCTAGCCATTAAAACACAAAAAGCAGAGTATCTTGTTCTGCATACTGTGTTGAATAAACAACACTTCTTTTTTTCATACATAAACTTAGGTCTTGATTCATCTTTTTATGTGGTTTATGTGACCTGGTGGGTCTGGGGTCAGACAAGACCAGAGCCACTTGCATTAGCCCCACATGCAATTCACCTGAAATCTGGCTTCCAGTTCAGCTGGAGCTCAGTGCTCAAAGGGTGTAGTGGCAGCAGGCCTCCCAGGTAGCTCTGTGAGTGTCTGCATCAATGCTGCTCTTACACAGAATATGCCAGAGAGGGTAGCAGGCCAGAGGTACTGAAGTATTCTGGCAGTGTTTCCCTTGCATGGTGCTTGGAAGGAGACAGAAGAGTCTCTGCTGTGATACTTCTCCCCAGGTGTAATGTCTTACAATAAACACCATCAGCAATTCACCCACACAGAAAGCTGTAACTCTGTTCAAATAACCATTTATGTTACCTTCTACACTATAGGAGAAGAAAATCATCTCCTTCCAACCTTTTCATGAATACAGACACATCTGCAACGCAACATACAGGTGCAACTGCTACCCTTGCAGGAACATCCCTACTGACTTGAAACGAGGTTATGTGGGTGCCAGTCTAACCCCAACAGTGAGTCCTCCTGCATCAGCAGCCAAAGGCCACCAGGCTACCACAGCTGGGATCTGTGGCAACATCTGTGCCAACTATGATATGGGCAGACAGAAAATTATCTTACCCGATGAGTGATACAGATTGCTATCGTGCCTCAGCTAGGGTGCTTTCCCCAGCCCAACTGCAAACCCTTTGTGTGGATGTGTTGTACTTCATTGTAGGCCTACCTGGACATGCTGCTTTCTGTTATGACATGATTGGCATTAACACATCACTCCTTGTTTAGCATCTTAGTGATAGGCCCTGGTGCTAACTGCTGATTTACAAGGAGTCTTGGAGGGCTTGGCCAGGAAAACCTGCTTTTCTCATGCCAGGCTACTGCAGACCACACATATTCATCCTTACCTGGTTCTAGGCCATAGTGGCATCTGCCTCAAGTCAGGAAGCAGATGACCAGAAGATACTCAAATAAGGCTACAATCAAGAGCTGCACAAGTAGACATCATCCTGTCAACCAGCTGGACTCAAGTGGTGTTTGGACTCTACAACTTCCAGTTTAGGGCTTGGTGTCACTATCATTAGCTCTAAGAAGCCTCTACAGAGGTTTGCTTTATCAGTTAGTTGTTTTCTGATAGGCTTGCTTCATAGTTAAAAAATCTTTTTTACCAATGAGATACTTACCTGTGTCAGGATGGTAAAGACCTTCCAAGTTCACAGCTGATAGCCACAGGAGTAAACTTTCCTCAGGAAAAACAAGAAATGTGTGACAGGAAGAGTCCATAAACCTTATATTAGCCAAAAACAAGAAATGTGTGACAGGAAGAGTCCATAAACCTTATATTAGCCAAAATTTATAATTATGAAAGTTGTAGGTTTCACAGTGATTACACACATGACTGAAAAGTGATCAGGAGTCACTCAAAGAAAATTAACTCTACCCATTAGGATACAATCAAAGCATACTTTATTTTAAAGCTTTTGCAGCCAAGAGATGCTCATCTTGTAACCTCATCCAAACCATACTGCTCTTTCAGGCTTAAGGGAATAGGGCATTTACTGCATTTTCCAGCTTAACTATACTAAATCAGCCTGTCAAGAACCAGCAAAGCAACCCCCAGCCCTGGCATCCAGCAATCTCTGGCTATCTGCTATGGTTCTCATCTTGATTTGGCAAGAGGAAGTAGTCACATGTCTGTTCTCCAGATAAGTCCAGGTTTTCAAGGGGATCCAGCAGGTTTTTAAAAAAAATATTGCCCAGAGCCGCATCAATTGGAGTAAGTACAAAACGGATAAACCCCAGAATTCAAAGCTCAGAAAAAACCTGTGCCTGAGGACTATCAGAATTTTAATATCTTTTTTTCTCTTGAGTTATTTGGGCTGCAGCAGGAACTTATTAGTTGATCTTTTAATAGGTGACATTTCTGGGAGCATTTGCTCCAATTTGAGAGGTAATTTGTATCAGCTGTTCTGGTTCCTGTTCCATGACTCTTTTCCCCTCCCCTGCAGCGGGCACCTGAGCTGGCAGCTTTTATATGTGTGCTCTGAGGTAGCATGAGAGTGAAAAGGGTCACTTTTATGCAGGATGAGAAAAATGTTTAACACCACAGGATCCTGACAATGTCTGTACTTGTGCCTTTACCAACATAAAGAGCCAGACCTGAACACACCTTCTGCAGAAAAGGGTAGTGAATTACATCTCCCTTTTCATGCAGAGAGAATATTTTAAACTTTCAATGGTTTAATTGTCAGTGCCCTAAACTGATACTCATTTGGATGGCCTACATGGTTTGTTCCTTGTACCATTTACCTAACGGTTTGCATTTAGCAGTTTGGATAGCTACATGTCCTGCTGCTCCCAGGTTTACTGCTTGCAGTAAACACAACCTGAAATTTGAAAACCCAGGTTAACTTTGGGCATTCAGCAAGAAGATCTTGCAGGTTTAGTTATGTCAAGTGAACATCTTGTCCAGAAGTTTAAAGGTTTACATATAGATACAAGATATGATTGAAGGAGTTGCTACATCCAGATGCTCCCTACATCCCCTCCCTTGTGCTGAGTCACTACCCAGGACCCAGCCCAAGCTGCTTTCCTGTTGGGTTCCCATTAAACTCCACATAACCTCAATGGCCAGAGTGACCCACTTCACCTTCAGCTGAGCATCTGTTGGTAATCTCTCTCAGGCCTGAAGACACTTCTCATAGCATGAATCAGACTGGAGCCTATGGATAAATTGCACACAGGGACATCACAGATAGATTTTTATATGTGAGAGTTGTAGGACCCACTTAAATTAGGGAGCATAATGTTCTCAAAGGACTCAAGAGTGAGCTTGGTGCAACTCCTTCCTGAGCAAGTCTTGCAGGTCTGACCTCAATGTTCTCTGCTCAGGAGAGCAGCCCAGAGCTTCCTGTAGATGTCAGAGTGACCTCATAGCAGTGAGGCAGTGCCTGGATGCAGGACCAGGTCCTTGAGAGGTTTGGTCCCACACTGATCTGCTTGCTCCAGCCTCAGCCATGAGGGAAACAGCACTGCATCGTCAGACTCCCTTTGGAAGGAAAAAACAGCAGTAATGGCCCATGACTTAGAGATTTAGGCAAACCAAGAGCTAGGCTTCTGCTTGCTCTGTCAAGCAGTCTGTCTTGCCCAAAATTATTTTCATGCCAAACATTTATTTAAATCTATTTAAAGTAAATCTAGAAGTCAGTACTAGGAAGAGATTGTGCTAGTGAAATGCCCTTTTTTGAGGTAAGGATTTGAATTCAGGGTTTGCACTCAGATTTGTAGTGAAGCCACAGCAGGTTTTTGGCATCTAAGAGGTGTATGGATTTCCAGTGCTTAGGATCACTGGATGAATCACTGTTGTCAGCAGAGATGACCCATACATCACCTGCATATCCCAGCAGTATTCACACTTTAGAAAATCCTAAAACCCCTTTGAACTTAACATTTTCTCCCTTTAGGTCTTTAAGCTGGGTCAGCTCAGCTTTTGTTACCAGTGCAGCTGGGTCATAGCATGTCCACCTGCTAAATAGCCACACACTCCCCCAGTTTCTCCTGTGCAAGTTTTGCCACTCATGACAAGGCCTGGGCACTCACATATAGCAGAAGCAGCCTCACCCAGACAAATCTATGTGCCCCTGGATGGGGTTAAGCCACTGTTACTCCCACAGGCACCCAAAAGCTGCACTTGGGCACACTTTTATGGGTACAGCTCAGAAAGACTAAGAAATCACTGTGCTTCAGACCTGGCAGCAGAGCAGCATCATTGGCACTCACTAGCACAGCTCTGCTCATACAAACCAGCTTAGATAAATATTCCCAAACAACCCAAGATGTGTTCCCCCCACCCAGGAGCAGGCCAGGCAGCCAGCATGCACACAGTTACAGCAGCAAATCAGAGGGCTTGGGAAGAGCAGCCAGTGGGCACCAATAACAGTTTCTTCAGCCACCAAATGTGCAGTAGCAGCCTTCCTCTCTTCTCTGCTTCCCAAGCCCTGAGCAACAGTTTGCACAGCCCAGAGCAGTCTCCTGGTGCCAAACAGCTCCAGAGGCAGCAGTTATCCCCAGGGCATGGGGATGTAGGAAACTGCAGCAAAGAAAAAAAAAACCAATAAAGACAATTTCAGAAAGGGTATTAGTTGAAGGGTCCCCTACTGCTTCCCTTTACACCTGCCAGCTCTCTGAAGTGGTTAATATCCCCACCCATACTACTTCTACAAAGAAACTCCCAGGGAGAACCACATAAAGGGAGAAACAATGAGGCTTTGTCTCACCTGAAAGTTATTTCTTTCATGGCCAGAAAAGGGCTGGAAGGACTTTAGATGATGATGTGATTTTAGTGCCTTTCACCAGCAGGACAAATGTCTTCTGTAGTTGTTGCTGTGATGATAAAGAATCCCAGAAGGGGTTTGGTATAGTCTGTGGGCTGTACAGTTGGTATTGAAAAGTTAGCAGCATTAAGTGTGACGGATTATTTGAGTATGAAATATTCTTAGTCATAGTCAGAAGAAGAGCTGAGCAAACATTTGCCATGAAAAAATATAAGGGTTTGGTGTTTTATTGTTTTTTCTTTCCCTTCCGCCATCCCTATGAAATTTGCCTGTTTGGCAGCCAGGAATAGTTTTTTATCAGAGTTTAGACACGAGGTGAGAGGCTCTGTGTGTGTGTGTGTATGAAGAAAATAAACATGAAGAAGAGCTGCCTGCAGCATGGCTAAGCTCTGCTACTAGCTGTCACCTTGGTCTGCTCCAGTGATGCAGAGCCCTGAATTTGGGTCTGTTCCCAGACACCTGGGTCCAGCTCTGAGGTCTGCCACAGACCTCCTGAGAGACCTTACAAGAGACAAGCATATCCACCAGTCATGCTGAACATGTGTTCCAGCGCTTGCTCAAAGCAAGTGTTGGGGAAAGAGGCTGCAGCATATGGGCTCAGTGAGAAAAGCTTGCTCCTGAGTTATCTCAGTGGCGGATTTACTGGGAGGCAGGGGAGCCTCACCCACCCCAGCCCAGCTGCCAAGTGTCCATGTGCACCCAGGAGTGTTTGCAGGTTGTGTTGATGCTCCCTGGAGGTCAGAACTGCCTCTACCTGTGTCTGTTACTGGGAATTGCTAAAGCAAAGCTATAGCCTAGAAGGTTGAATGTACAGCAGGAAAATTTGCCAAATCAGATGCCTATAACAGATAAGTTATGCAGGCAATATGCCAGAGATACTTTAAAACCTGCATCTTGCATGGACATAAACATTTCAATAAATAGACCTATGGGTAAAAGTGGAGATTGGAGCACCTTTGCTGGGGGATGTTCAAGTGTTCTGCAAATTGCTGCAAGCACCACACCAAGAATGGGAGAGGCAGATAGTGCTGCATGTTTTGTTAGGTCATTTATCAATCAAGTGAAGTGTGCCAAGATGTACTTCATGAGTCTATTTTCCAGGGAAAAAATCCATGTTTTCTTCAAAGGTCTGTTTTCTTTCCTCCCTGTTGTTTCTATAACAGTTACGATGCAGACTAGCTAATTTTGTCCTGTCAGTGGCTGTTCAGCTCTCCCACCTCCAGCTAATTTGTGGGGGTTTTTTGCACGATTCACTATGTATAAGGGTCTCTTTGTTCTTGTCTAAGGTGATCTCATTCTTATGCAAATGCAACAGCTTGAGGCAGAATGATCTCTTTCTTCAATTAATTTAGAAATCAAATTTTTCACCGCAAATCAATATTTTTCTACTTGTGGCCAACTTCAAGGCATATGGAGTAAAGGCCTTTCATCTGTTTAGCATCTCCGATGATGCAGAGGCAGCATGGTGCTCTGAGCCACACAGCTCTTTGCTTGGGAGAAAATTGCTATGCAAAACACAGTTATCTAATACCAGCATAATACAGCCTCACATAACACTCTTGTATCACATAACACTCTTGTATCTTTACCACAGACCACTGTGGGACAAAACACATGTATCTGCTTGCTCACTGCAGCCAGCAGCCTCTCCTCTCTTGGCTGGAGACCCTATCAGCCGTGGGTAAGAGCTGCAGCAGGCTGGAATGCCCTCAAGTAGCTTAAACTTGGGATGCTTCTCCCAGAACTGCACAAAGGGAGTAATTAAAAGGCCTGGTTCAGAAAAGTAATTTCTGGGCTGGCAGAATCTGGACATTAAGATAAAGGAAGATCTGCTGAGCTCAACAAATCTGTTCTTACTGACCACGTTTTTTCACTGTCATCCTGAAATGAGAAGAGAGATTCCTCTCTGGACCTGGCACAGTAAAGGAAAATCACTCATTTTCCCTGCTTGTACTGGGAGAATCCAACTGTGGCTATGGTAAGCAAAAAATAATGTCTTCTCTTGGTTCTGTTTTAGTAAATCATGTTTAGTGTTCCAAACTGGTTAATTTATTCAGTAAGGCCTAAAAAATACAACTACATTAAGAAAAAAATTAAACATCCCAGTGGAAGGACACAGGGGTGACCTGTGGACAGAGCCTTCCCCTCCCACATCCCACCTGGCTGGGAAAACAAAAGCCTTCCCTCCCTGTGACACACACAGCCCCTTTCCAATGTTTTGGCACCTTGCAAAGGGGCCAGGTTTGCCACTCAGGGTTCCCACAGGGAGCAGTGGTGCCTCTTAGGCTCTGGACTCTGATAGAAACAAGAAAAGACACCCTCTGCAGGCACGAGGGGGCTGCTAGGGGTGCACATTAGTTTCTAGTAGACATCACAGCTATGCATGGGCCCTGGCAGCCCTATCCCTGTGGTTGGGGCTGTGCATCCACCCTGTCTGTTTTGACTTCTTGAAGTGTCAGGTCATGCAAATAGCAGTGATTGAAGGAATGCATTCTGGCCTGGGCATATCTATCTAATCCAGACTGAGACAGAGTGTCTCTTCATTGGAGACAGGCCCAGAGCAAGGCAGGATTACTAAAGATTTTGGTGTGCTCTTTCACCCAAGGGATGTTAATGCTAGGAGCTGTGCATTTCTTATTGCAAGATCTTAAAGTTGTTTTTTTTTAATCACATCTCATGAAGTTTCCATCACCCACCCCTCTGTGTGAAGATGAAAAGTGTTACTGTCCCCATTTCAGAGCTGGAGAAACTCAGGCATGAAGGGCTAAGCTTAAAGCAACCTTTCTAAATGGATACAGGAGGGTTTGGAAGAGTCCTGCAAAGAACCTGGCTCTCTGGCTTTACAATTTTAGCCTAAGACCATTTTTTCCTTTCCTCTACAGAGCCCTGACAGTCCTGTGAGAAATCTTATGTAGATACAGGTTGTAGATGTTGATATAAATCACTGTAAATCAGTAGCTGACATCAAAAGCATAAAACTGCTGCTTCTTTCCTAATAAATGGGCATTTCATTCACCTGACATTGCTGAGAATCACATCTCCTTGCAAGCCTGCTTCCATCCCTTGCTCTCAGTGTAACCAGAGCCAGTGCTGCCCCATCTCTGCATCCAGCCATGAAAGCTGTGCTCAGCCTTGCTGCAGAGAAATATCCTTTAAGCTGTGCTCAGCCTTGCTTGCAGAGAAATATCCTTTAAAAAGCTGCTCCTTCTCATTCATCTATCTCAGATGCATCACAGAGAAAAGGGCTTTACTGTATTGCATCCACCCATCCACTCATCAAAACTGATCTCAGCCCCACTGCAGGATGAAATCCTTTGCTCAGATCCCTCCACCCCTCCCATTGGTCCCCTGGAGCATCTCCCTTGGCATCAGTCCTGTATCCTGCAGGTTTACCACAGAGCTGCTCAGGCCCTGTCAGCTCGGGCAGGGAGGGAGAGAGGCAAACCAGGGTTAGCCACCTTGGCAGCCAAAGCACAGACAGTCCAGTGTTCTCTTTCCAGCAGCACACATCTGAGCCAGAATCTGCTAAACACAGAGGGGAGTCTCTCCTAACCTGCAGGCACTCCGGGTTGGGGCCCACCATCAGATGCATCAGTGACCAGCAGCTGCAACAACAAAAGTCAAAACGGTTGCCAATAATGAACATCAGATTTCTTAACATTACCAATGGATGAGTGGGTGATTCCAGGGAGCATTCAGCTTTTCCCATCATGGCACCCTGGCTCTATGCAGGGCTTGCAGGTGCTGCTGCTCCTCTCACCTCTGTAGTGCTCCAGCATGGAGTATTGCTTGCTGGGAAAGCCAGCATCCTCACGAAGCAGCAGCTCATTCATATTGCACGACCATCCCTTGGGCTCAGGAAGGTGATTGTCTCCCGCCAGCTGTACTGGTATTTCAGTCCAGAAACCTTGGCAGCACTGAGTGAAAGGGTGAGTGGCTGGTGTGAAATGTTCCTGAACCTGGGCCGAATTCAGAGCCTGCTCCTCAAGAAGGGGCAAGGAGGGGCAGAGCAGAGGGAACACGTCATGCACAACCTGGGAGAAATACAGCACAGGTCCCAGGCAGCTGGGTTGCCATGGCTGAATAAGCTAAATCTGGACTGTGGTGTGTGGTGAGAATAAATGCATCAGTACCCAGCAGAACAGGAAAGCTGTCCAGGTAGATCTCTTCTCCTTTTTCAGGGTGCACTACATGGCTTTGCACCATTGACTTGCAGGACAGAAATCTTTGATTTTTGAAGCTGATCATCTGGCTAAGAGATGACAGGGAAGAGAAGAGCAGTAGCTCTCAGCCCCCAGTAACCTATCTAGGGAGTGAATGAAAGTGACAAAAACCTGCCAGCACACTGCCTACACATGAAGAAATTCTGTTTCCAGTCCCCCGGGGGAGACTTCTCCTGAAAATCCCTTTCCTGGGAGGAAAAAAAAAAATTAAAAATCACTCCATGTGTGTGTCTGTATGTGATTTTTCCACTTGACTTAGACCTATACAAACAACGACACTATGACAGTCATCACATTTGTGTCAAAGGAATGGGACAGCCTTGCAGCTCTGGGCTGTGACAGACTGGTACCTGGGATGACCCTGGTGCAGGGCGGTACCTGCAGCACCGACCACCCCACACGCAGTGGGCGCGATGAGAGATGACAGCTTTAATTGCTAACTGCAGAAACTGGGAGCATGGAGGCAGAGGTGCAAAGGAAATGCAGGAGGAGGCCATGCGTGGGATCTCCCCATCCCGCACACGTCCTATCCCTGCCTCTTTTCCTAGACCGAGAGAGAGGAGTGGAAAATGCAACGGGAGGAGGATGGCATGTATATCTCCTTGAGACACACTCCCCCTTGCAGCTCTAGGTGCAATTTACATATGAATGCTGCGGTGTTCTTCAGAAGCAAGAATTAGGAGAACAAAAGAGTGCAGGAAGTAAGGGTAAGGGAAAGGGAAAAAAGACAAGACAGAAACTGGAGGTGGTGACAGGCACCCGGAGGCAAGGTTACGACTCAGAGTTGTTCAGTGTTGTCCCTGCTGACATGCACTCCAAGGGTATAATTTAAGAAAGAGTTGCCTTCCTACGCTTTGTCCCCATCCTGCCTGGCCTCCTGAACTGTTCTGCCCTGATTTCTGATACACTCGTGCAGCATCCAGACCATCATTCTAGGATGGACAGAGCAGGCTGAGCTTTCCCAGCCCAAGGAGAACTACTCTTAGTGCTGCAGCCCTCCCTCCTCTGTACTGCATGCTTTTTTTGCATGTGACTGACAGACACATGTACACTCAGTGAAGAAAAAATTTAAGGGATTTGGAGAAGCAAATTCAAATGGTGTCTTTACATTGAGGATCTCCAAGGTCAAGGTTGGAAAGCACACAGGCTAAGGTCCAAAATCCCAGTGAGGCACACACAGATCACAATACATGAAGTCAGAATCTTATTTGACAGAAAACAAAGGAACATGGTTGTGCAAGTGAAAGAGTTCCTTAAAAATGTAAAACAGGATTTTTACATTAACAGAAAATCATATCTTTATTCAATCTCTTGTTAAATTTACTTAACATCCTCAAATTGCTCAACTCTCAATTTCAATAAGTAGGGACTACATGACCAGGAATGTTTCTGACAAAGGGGTCCCTCAAAATCCAGAAGATTGTCCAATCATAATTTTAAGACTGTTGCAGCCAGAATGATTGAGTAAATATAGGAGTGATAGGGAAAGAAAGTGTGAGAGCATGTATGAAAGACAGGTAGCTTCACTTTCTCACATGGGGAGTGAGGAGAACTATACCTGTCCTTAAGTTTTGTGACAAGTGAAGCTGAGGTTCCTGCTGCTGGGTTTGGACCAGCCTGCCTTCTTGTCAATCTCCTTTTCTTCTCCTTCTCTCTTTCTATTTTGCTGTGTGCAGGCCCTGTATTTTTATGGAAAACTTACATTGCTTCTTATGGAGTCTTTTTAGATTTGTATGCATCAACAGGGAGGTTAAGAGCTTTGCCCAGGGCATTACTGGCAGAGAATAAAAGGCTGCTGTTATTTCTGGGCTGAGTCAGATGCAGTGGTAAATACATTTTTCTCCTGGGGACACAGAGGAGGTGTCAGGGAGTCATTACCTTGAAATCCCAGCCAGAGCAGGTTCACCAACTGCTAACAGCTCTTCCAAACTCTCTCTGTGTGTTGGGAATTGTCCAGAGAAGGTAATTGTATTATCAAGCCTGGAAGGAGAACTGCATGATGATGCATTTATATCCCATGCCCATAAGAGATATTGGAATCCCTGGGTTGCAAAGGGAGAATGTCCAGTTGATTCAGAAGCATTTGAGATTGACTGCAGATCAAGCCCATGTACTCTTTATTGCTGACAGCTCCTTCCCAGCTCACCCTTGGCCGAGGCTGGGCACACCCTGGTGTTGAACCCCTGCACCAGCAGATCAGACCTTCTGGTGTAGACAGCAGGTCTGGGAGCCAATGAGCCTGGACTTAAGATGGGACCTTGGCAGTGCATGTGGCCCCGGGCTCCTGCTGTGTTTGCCTGAGCTAGGGCTCATGCAAGGTGTGTCTTCAAGGTGGTGCGAAGTCTGAAGGCTGTAGAACCAGGAGGCAGCAGAACCAAAGAAAGCATGGGGGGAAAAAAGGCAAAAAATTATCAGCTGGAAACTTTAATTTCAATTATGAAATAATTTTACATGTTAGTACCCCACCTGTGGTCATTTTCATAAAGTTTCTAGGACATGAGTTCAGTCGTGAGTGTGTTTGCAGAACCAGCAATGTTTAAATGAGTCCTAAAGGAGATGAGCTAAGAGAGATTTCAGATCCTCTGTAGCCAGGATTTACCTGAGAAACTTGATTCCAGGAATCACACACATCCAAGAAGAGAACAAAGACCTGTTATGTGACCTACCTGCTCGTTCTAATTAGTGCAAATGCAGATGAAATTAATTAAAACAATTAGAAACTGAAATGAATATGCCATATTTCTCAAGAAATAGAACATGGTAATGTTTCAATAACTTAAACATTTCAAAATCATGTATTTAGTTTTAGTCTTTTTTATAGCTTTTAAATATGTTCTGATGTCAGCACGCATAGTCTTCACATCATTAATAATGTGAATAAAGTTGTGAAGAAGAATCTCTAAAGAAAAAAATCTTTTCAAATGCAATTCCGTCAACTTATGATTTTTTTTTTCATATTTGAGTTTTCTTATCTCACATTCTCCAAAAAGGAATTTTACAAGATTCTTTCAACTTTTATCCAGGCAATAGCAAAAAAACAAAGAAACAAACCCCACAAGTGTTGGAATGAAGAAGTTTTCAGTGAGACATTTCTACCTAGCCCTGCTCACTGCAGTGTCTTCTGGATGAGTGACAGGCCACAAATCATCAGTGAAAATCACCTGCCAAGTCACTTCAAATTAAGTGTGTGAGGAAACCAAGATGTGCTCTTGAGCAGTTCCCAGAGGCACCATGCGCCGTCGGTGCCTGCCCGGCTGAGCGCGGGAGCCGCCAGCCCAGCCTGCCTGGAGCCTCGCTGCCTGTGAAAAATGCGTATTTTATTATTGGCTTTTCGCAAATATTAAAATGAATATTATATGTGTTGTGTTAGAAAGTAATGCTGTATTAATTCTCTTAAGTAATGTGTTAAATATAGTTTTAGGTTATAAAAAAAATAGAAATAGAAACTATGCTATGTAGGATACTTTTTTTAAAGAAAGGACTTGCAGCGAAATAGCAGCCACAGGACACCTAAATATTTCAGAGAAAAATAATTTATTGCCCTCTTATCAGAAGAAACAAACTTCTTCTTCTCCAAGGCGCTGTTAGGATTCAGAGGAAGAAGTTGACAATGACCAGACAGAATCCTGTGTTTGAATGGAATTTATGCATCATGTATGAAGTATATGAATATGCAACAGGCTATTGCTTTTAAGGGTTAATCCTTTGTTAATGGGTATCCTTTTTCAGGCTCGTGCTGCCCAGAAAAAGGTACCCGGACATCCGTAACTCCTTGTCTCTATTGTCTCATATTGTCCAAATTCAAATTGTCCAAATTATTATTACTCTAATTGTATTACTATTTTTATAACCATTTTATTACTATTAAACTTTTAAAATTTTAAAAACAAGTGATTGGCGTTTTTCACACTGCCTCAGCATGCAGGACTGCAACCTGCAGAGGGATGGAAAGGATCTGACGGGCAGGATGGAGGAATCACAGCCTCGCCTGCCTCCTTCTCACGTCCCCTGTTCTTCCCACCAGTCAGTGCAGCGGTTTCCAAGCCATTCAGTCCATTGCAGTCAATTAACTGGAGCCAGTCGCACCCGCATCTGCTGTCACAAGCCATTGGGAAGAGTTTCTGTAATCCTGCCTTTGAACTCCGCGGCTATTGCCATTTACAATGGGTTTATTAGAGGCTTAATTGAATCGCACTGCTCACGCTGCTCATTGCAAACGCAATGGCCATTAGCGGCTGCTAATGAGGGAATCCAGAGGATTACTGCATCAATTATCAGGTTGGGCTGGGACTGGAGGGGCAGCCCACAGCGAGCTCCCGTGAATTCAGCTGGCAAGTGTGACACAGCAAGCATGCGGTAAGCTGATGTGCTCGGTGGCTCCGACATCCCTGAGAAGCATCCAGAGCCTCATCCCCATGTGCTGAGCCTCAACCATCCAGCCTGTCATCCTCATTGGGCTGGACAGGGGAGGACCAGCACACCTCGCTGCCACCAGAGGAGGAAACACCTGCTTGAAGGGAAACCACCAAGAGAAAGTGTTATAAATGATCAATTGAAAGCCAAATTATCAAAATTGTGAAAAGATTTATTTATCTTTTTCCACGACCAAAATACGGTCCTCAAAACCACCACAGCCAAGAGACAGAGTCGAGCCTGGGATCGGCACTGGGTGAACCTGGATGTGACCTCTATCACATTGAATCCCCCCTCGTTCACGAGAGCTGCTTCTAGCAGGGATGTTTTATACAGTTTATCATGCCCGAGGCGAAGGAGTCCCAGTTTCTTTTGTAACTCTGCATATTCATAGTCGGTTCTTTCACTGTGCAGAGCTGGACAATTGCCGTTTCCTGGTTGATAGCCAGCGTTGATCAAATCCCGGGAAGTCGCATATTCACATGTATCTTTCTGGCGACTTTGGCTATCTTGATCGATGTTATCTACAGGGCGATGATCGCTCTTAGGCGGTTTCCGATGACTCGATGGCTCGGGATACCGGTGATCATCGTGATGCCGATCGTTAACTGGCCAACTCCAGGAATTTCAGAGTTTGAATAGACATCCACCTCTCAGGCTGCTTGTGGTCAGAGACTTGTTTGGATTTCACAATCTTTATAAAATACATTCTTTTATAGCATGAATTATTTCTAACATATATTATAGAAAGTATTCCAAGCCATGGGAAAAGAAGTCAAATGACCATATTCTTTCAAAAATAGACTTACTGTTTGCTGGAAATGACTGGTGGGGCCATGTTTACAACAGCCAGAGTCAGGAAAGAATATTGCACGTGAAACAACACCATGTGCACCGTGGTGTGCAGATCCTTACACATACTTCAGACAGGTAAGCATCTCCGAGAAAGGGGGAAACCCTCCCCTAGGAGAGACGGGCTGTGTTGGGAGGAGAGGGAGGGAGGCAGTAATGATCTCTCACATTAGGAGAAGGATGCCACATGCAGCCAGGACCTCACAGCAGGAAGGAGGCGTCAGTCACAAGCTGCCTCGCTGAGCATCAGCACTCTCCAATCCCCCAAGGGGAGCAGGGGGCCTGACCCTGCCTGGCTGTGAACAAGCACTGGGGATGCAGCACGAGTCGGCTGGTCTGTGCCTGCCAGGACCACAGGATGCTGGCTGCCCATCTGCTGCCTTGCTACACTGCCAAACGTCAACAAGGAGAGAGATTTTTTCTTTTTTTTCCCCATTTTTTTCCCTTTCCTGTCTCCTTTCACCACAGCTGATTTTTCTTCTGTGTTTCAGATAAGAGAGTGTTCATGAGCAGAGTTAATTATGTTCTGCAGAGATGAATATGGGGCTTTTGGGTTGCAGCAGGAACTCTTGTGCCTGAGGCATCTCCTTTGCTGCTCCTCCATGCTGATGTGCAGCCCAAGAAAAACCTGCACATGGACCTGGAGGCAGGCTGCAGAGTGCCTGTGCTCCAGCTGATCTCTCATGCCATGGGAGCCAAGGATCCTGCAGAAAGCAGGTCCAGCAGCCTAATGGGGGAGGGCTGTGAGGGGAAAGGAAGGGAAGGAGACACTAGTGAAGGAAAAAGCAAGGAGGTGATCATAAGGTGGGAAGAAGATGACGCTAGAGGGATAAAGCATTCTTTTTGGGGAGCCCTACAGAAACTGAGAAACTGGTATCCTTTTTGCATTAGGCATTTTCAAATGCTGTGACAGTTAGATTAAAAAAAAAATATGATGGAGAAGAAAGATTTTCTTCTCCAGCACCACAAACTCATTCCCTTCTCTTTCCCTGGCTTGCAGTTTGTGATGAGTAGAAAAAGCTACCCATTTTTTTAAAGGTTGCAGAGTTAACAGGTTGGGCCAGTTGCTACCAGGGTGGAGTTCTAACTGTTTGTTATTGTAATCAGCTGTCGTTTTCGTTAACTACCTGTTGTTGATGGTTAAGAATTCCCCCTTTTGTCGAGTAACACCCTGCTGCTTCCTGGAGGATGGCACCCAGACGGTGGAGGAGAAGGGACATCGAGTCGGCATGCAAATGACATCAGATCCAGCATGCAGCGGGAGAGACCCCTCACCAAACATAGACAAAAACCCCTAAAACAATGAGCCAACACAAAATTGATAAATCAAAGCAATGTCTAGATGTGAGGAACAGAAGCAGCCACCAAGACCCTTTTTACCCCTCACCCTAACCTAAAGATGTTGGCTAAACAGAGACTTCGAATGTTGAACCAAAAAGCAAGGAAATTTCCCAATGCTCTTGTGAGGCCAGAACCCCCAGCTCTGCTTACAGACCAGTGGACAAAGCTGCACTCTTCCTCCTCCTCCAAGTCACTCTTGGGAGCAGTCAGTTCTCCCCACCCGAGCTGATCACTGTTAATAAAGGCGTGAAAAAGGAGAAAGGTCTCCTGCCCATGTTTATTTCACAGTTGTAGCTGGAGATCTCCTTTGAAAGGTTACCTTAGTGGGAGAGATTAACACACAAACACATCCTCTCCATGCTACTGAGCTGGAGTAATACAGTAAGTGGGTCTGCCAAACATTTCTGGCTGGAAGACAAAAAGGCAGTGAAGAGGATGACCGACCAACCGACCAAACAACCAACCAACCAAAAGGACCACCTTCAACCATTTGTGCCAGTGAAGGGAAGAGCTGAATAAAGACTGGAGAGTGAATTTCCAGGCGATCTCTTGTTTCTTCATACAGTTCTGAGGAGTCACAAGGTAAAGGGAGGAAATTCTGTTTCTGCTCTGAGGGTAAAGCAAAGGTAAGCAAACCCTGAGTGTCAGGAGGGCAAAAGCAGGGATCACTGAGAAGAGGAACTTGCTGGCAGCAAGAAGAACAAAAAATTATCAATTCTGGATCAAAATGACACTGGGAGAAAGGGAAAAAACCTCTTTCTGAGGTGGAGTAGGCTAAATAATCATTAGCTCTCCCGAGTGGTGGAGGGGGAGGGAGTCTGCCGAAGGAGACGAAGGAACCGGTGGGACGATTACTTGGGGACCTGAGGAGCTAACGAGAGCAGTTATTTCCATTTCAAATGGAAAAGCAAGAGGAGATCAAACACATTTCACAGTAATGATCCGGAGCCTTTCCCTGAACACTGAGCCACACAAACGCTCAGGGTAATTGAAGCCACATGTAGCTAAGATGGAGAAGCAGAAATCTGCTCAAGGGGACTGGGGCGGGGGTGGGGGAAACACCCACAAAGCAAACAAAGATAAAATCCCAACCTGTAACAAACAAACAGCTCTGCACTGGGCTCCCCACCCTCCAATTTGCCTACCACATATGATCCATGTGCATCAAGTGCTCCGCAAAATGACATCACCCTCCTCTTCCTGCATCTCCCCAGAATCCATGGACACCTGTTCCCAATCCCATGGGTGAATGAGCCAGGGAAAAAAATTAAAAACTGGTAGTAAATAAATACTTTGTTTTAAACATCAATCTCAGATAATTATGGATTAAGAATGTCAGTAGAACACAAGATGAGCTTGGGCTCTTTTTCCTTATTCATCCATTTTCTAAAAAGACTAAGGTGACTTCTGTTCAGAACTAATGAGGAATACTCATCAACTGCTCATTGCTTTTCAATCCCTGATCTCCTGCTGAGTCTGCATTTAGCTATTAAGTGGTAGTTTGATATGGTCCCATTCTTCCTACCTGGAAACCAGGCTGAGATCCACCAGCCTGTTTCAGAGGGAAGCATCTATTGTCACTGTCATCGCTGCCCCAGGGTTAAAAATACTGTCAGTTCCAAGGCCATAAACACTGATTACCTTACCAGCTCCACATTTATGAATGCCCATCTAAGAGCAAATCCGAGTCCCCATCCCATTCTAGCAGTCCAAAAACCCTAAGAAAAGGGAGAAGTGTTTCTATGCTGTAGAGTATGAAGGTCACTAAGCTTTATTTAACATAAGCTTAGTGTTTATTTATTCAATTAATCCAATTTTAGTTAAAAATGTGTGCCCAAGGTTAAAAACAATTGCCCTACAGACAAGAGCATCCACAATGATATCCAGCAAAAAAGGTCTAATCCTATCCTCCTCTTCCTCCTCCACAGTTACCTTTGCCAACCTATGGCAAAAAACGAGGACTTTTCATTCTGGCAGCAGAGTCAGGAGCACCTTTATAGAGAGGGCTAAGACCAGTCTGAAGAGCGTTGGGTCTTTTCTCCTGTTGGAGGCAGAAGCCCGAATTCTTCCTGCGGTATACCCATCACTTAACTCATGCACAGCAGCAGGAGGAGGAGGAAAAGCAGTTTCTACGGTAACCGTGCACCCAGCACTTTGGGCTGTGCAGAAGACAGCCAGCTGCTGCACACAGCTGGGAGGCACTGGGCAGCCTGCAGGTGAGTGCTGTCCCTGGCAAGAAGCCCCAGGCAGCACTGGCAGAGCCTGATGTCACACTGAACCAGCTGATGGAAAGGCCCTGTGTGGGCCATGCTCAAGTAATCCCACCATGTCGGAGCAGAAAGGTGGGTCAGTGAGTTAGCTGGGCTCTCTGCATGCAGGTGCAAGGAAACCCTCATGGAGCATGCCAGCGTGGAGGCTCACTGCATATCCCACAATGTTTCCCCCTCCTCCAAACAGGCTTTGAAGTCTGGTTATTGTCCCTGCTGTCTGTCTCCTTCCCCGCAGTCCCACACGGAATATCTGCCTCCCAAGAGATACTTTTCACCCTTGTAGCCTGCCCTTTGCAATGCAGATCATCACCATCAGCAGTCCTGGCTGGAAGAGTCTCCTTCAACATCTGCAGCATATAGATGGAGGTGTGTGTTTGTGTGTGTGTGCAGGCTAGACTCAGGTATGAACCCTGTGTGTGTGTGTGTGTGTGTGTGTGTGTGTGTGTGCAATCAGGGTAGATAGAGATATGCAGCACACATAGACTCTGTGGCAGTGAATGAAAGCCCAGACACCTCTTTCTGAGCCCATTTTGTAAAATACAGGCAGCAGAGCCTCTGCCTGTGCAGTACATGGGAGCTCCTCAGCCAGCTGGCAGCCCCACCTTGTGCTGCAGCCAGCACCAACGCAGTCTTGCCTGATATTGAAACCATTACTCTTCACCATTCCCTCACCCCGTGCTGCCTCTTCATCCCCCAAGAAGCTTGGAGCTAAAATTATATACCCGAATAATTGTTCTTTGGCTTGAAAACAATCTTCCTCCCTCACCACCCTTTTCTTTGACATGTGTGTTTAATATCAAATTATTTATAACCCAGCCTCGCGGTCAAGCTTTTAATAAAAGAGCTGCCAGAGACTTTTAAAAGCATCATATTCACTCGACTAGCCACATTATGCTGAGTAAGGGCTGCAGGGCTTTAGCAGAAGGAGCCTTGCTGCTGAAAATCCCCCCAGTCCGTGTGTGCACGTGTTTTACTCACTCACACTGTTTCTTGTTCTCTCTGTGTCGTTTTTTCTATCCCTCCTTCTCCCTTCACCTGTCTAGATCTGCAGTCTCTGCCTGGCTGTGATGAAATACTGCCCGTACTGATGTCTACAAACAAAAGAATTATTAAGAAGGGATTCTTCTATGCCACATGGATTTTTCCTTCCCTAGGATTACGCATAACCAATGAGAGGTCAAAAATGAAGGAATGGATCCTTTAAACCTCCCTCCTTCCTTCCTCAGCTTTATCTGCTTCTTTTCACTGCACTAACCTTTTCCTTCTCTAAGAGTATATATGCACATGTACATATTTCTCTCCCCCTTCAGCATGAAATATTGATGAATTCTGCTCCCCTAAATGAAGGTTTGATGCAGAAGAAGCCTGCAGTTCATCTTCAGCAGGAGGAATGCAAATGTGTTGAAATCCTAGGAGGGATAGGACAGCAAAATACAAGGGCTGCTGCAGCAGCTGCCAGATCATGTTTGATTCTGCGCACGGGCACAGACAGTAGCAGGGCAGGAAAGCTGCCCCGAGCAGTGCCGACCCTCCTGGCTCCCCAAGCAAGAGGCAAAAACATGCTGCCTGAGTAGGGAGCTTATTTACATGGAATTTATGCCTTGAATGATAGGGGAGGGCCAAGCTGCTGTTAGCACAGATGTAAATCTCTGGCTAGTGAAGCTAAAAGGGAGTTATTCCAGATTTACACTCCCATCAGGGGGGTTTATACATGTAGCTTTCCACAGTGCCTTCTGCCATTCCAGGCATCGCTGCACATGTCCAGCTTTCATGGGCTCTGGCAGGAATAAAGTATGCATAACAATTTGGTAATCAGTCCCCTCCGGGCCTGATGTAAAAGATTTGCCCCCAGGGGATTTGAGCACTTGGAAGAAGAAAACCAACAACAACCCATAACATTTAGGGAGCTGTGCTTTTCTTTGCATCCTCTGAGGAACAAAGCAATGATGCCTGTTAGTCTGTGTATGTAATTGGATTCTGAGTGCTAAGTGAGGAACATCAAAGAGGTGAGGATTGCTAACAGACCTCTGAGTGAAGTGCTGTGGCTGTTCCTGAGCATTTGGCATTCAGGTAGGAAGAGAAGGCCTCGAACATCACTGCATACAAACCACATCCCTTCCCCAAAAGAGCTACCGATCCCTTTTTAAAGGCTCTATCAACTTCTGCATCTGAGAAGGCAGCCTATATTCTCCAGTAGGGACAGAGTGGTCAGGCAAGATGAATGAGGAAAGGCATGAGTGAGAAGGGATCAGGTGCCATGAGTCTTTTCTCAGTCTTCCATGTCACTGAAACATCCTGGTTTTCCCCTGGTCATAAAGTCATAGGATGGTTTTTATTGGAAGGATTGACTTGAGGATCATCTAGTTCCAGCCCCCTGCCATGGGCAGGGACACATTCCACTAGACCAGGTTGCTCAAAGTTCCATCCAGAGCTTGGCCCTTAACACTTCCAGGGATGTGAAACATGGAGATATGAAAGCTTCTCCTCCTACAGAGAGGAGCATAATAAGAATTTCCCAAGCTCTAATGCTTGAAATTAGTGCTGCACTGGCACCTCTAAACCTCACTGTCATCTACACTACCTTCACTTTGAAGTGATCAAAGACCTTGGAAAATCCCCTTTGAAAGTTTCTCAGCCAGAAGCCAAACCCAGTGAAGCCAAACACGAGCAAAGCAGCCAACCTGATGCTTGCCTGGTGCTTGCTGCATACCTCAGGCGACCCTACAAACTCACTGCCACACTCCCTGCCCTGAGAGCCACAGCTTCTCTGCTGGCCTTGCAGACCCCTGCTGAAGCCAGACATACTGGGAGATTTGTGAGGGTTCTCATGAGCTCTTCTCAGCATCACACACACCCTGGTCACAGCCAGCCCAGGGACAGAACCATAAATCCCATTTCACAGATGAGAGGAGGGATGCACAGAGAGGTGGACTGTTCACAGTCCAGTCTCCCAACCATCCCTACTACCTTGGTTCCCCAGCTCTTCCCAAACCCTTCAGAGCAGCCTAGACCCTTTACAACGTGCTGTTCTCACACTACAACTTGTGGTGATGGTGATGGAGGGTGCCCATTGCTCCCCCTCCTTCTCCTCTGTGCACTGGCAGCTGAATGTGTTATTTTTGTCCCCAGTTCAGAGGCAGTTTCATGCATCCCACTGTGTGGCTTATCTTCTGCAATTAGCACTTTCCGCCATATCTGATAGGAGAGAAGGGCTCAGCTGCCCCTGATTAATTGCCAAGTATTTGCTTTCTTTTCCACTTCTGTGGCCTGGAATTAATTAGTTTATCCCTCTTATTCCTTTCATGGGCCAGAGCGTTCTCTTTTTTTGTGCAATTATATATAATAGCAATGCTTGAAATCCCCTGGGGAACAGTTGAGAGAGGCTCTCAATGGGGAGGAAAGGAGCCTGAAAGCAAAGAGATTACTAAAGGTCATATGTCCTACAGCTTCCCTGTGGTCTTAAAATATATATTATCCTCTGACTCCAGCATAAATTCCTTCCCTGCACCATCTACCTCACTGCCTTCTCCAGGTTTTTCAGTTAGTTAATGTCTGAACAGCAGGAAGAGCTTGCAGACCTAAATCCCAAGTGTGAACAAGAGATGTAAAAGAATGGCCCCCCTTGGCTGGACACCCTCAGGTGTTGCAGAAAACACAGAGCCCAGCAGGGGCAATCTCACAATGCTAGCCTGGCCACTATAAGGTACAGGGCAGTAGGAGCACTGGCTCTAACATGAAGGAGATGCTGCAGTTTAGATACAGCAGCTGAACACTCTCACGGTCTCTGGCTGAGGAGGATGACTCCTGTGGCTCACTCAAAAGCCAACCAACAGCACACTGCTGACTTGGGGAAAGGAGGACAGAAGTCCCTGAGCAAGAAGACCATGTCCAGTTCCTCCCTTGCAAATGCAGGTGACACTGGCACCAGTGTTCACAGCCCAGTCTTGCTTTCCTGAATGGTAAATCAGGAGTAAATGAGTATGAAAACTCTGTTACTGAAAGCAAACCTTGATCCTTTGGCTAAAAGGGGAAGACTGTTTTTTGATATTTTTAATTGAGTATCCCAAGCAGTGTCTTGTCTAGACACTGCAGCCCTTGGAGAACAGTTTGTGGGGCAGTCCTCTACCTAGCATGAGGAAAAATCAAGGCATCTGGGAAGGAGTGAGGCAGAACTTCATCTAATTCTTGAACTGTCGGCAGTAGATCCATCTAAGGTCTTATTTACTGAGGTTTTTAGACCCATAAGTATTATATCTTCCTTCTCACCCATTATTAGGCTATGTTGTCTTTACAGTCCACTTCATTTGAATTACTTCACTTACTGCATTTTTTTAAGCTGGTCTCAGACGGCTGTGACCCAACACAGTCCGAGTTTCGGGGGGCTTTTTGGGTGTCAAGACTCCAGTGCATTAAAATTTTTGTGCTATCTCGCTTGAAGATAGGGAACCATGATGCAGCCAAGATGCTGCCCCCAGTTCTCAGGCTGCAGGATGACTGTGGTCTCATACAGCATAAGGAAGGAAGGATTCCAAGGCAGCCAAAAATTAGGCAAGCACTTATTTTCCCACAGCAATACCCGCAGAGCTAAAGCTGTTCAGCTTTTAGTCAGAGAACGGACAGCAGGCTGGCTCTTATGGGTGCAAAAGAGAAGGGATGATCAGGCAGGACAGTGTGCCTAAGACCGTGGTATCCTGTTCTTTGGATGGACATTTCTTTCTGCCATCTCCCCTGCCTCTTGTTTCTACCTTCATTTGGCTGTCTTAATTATTAGCCATGACCAGTTGTCTCCCTACAATCTTTTTGGGCAGACTGGAGGTGATAAACCTGTGGAAGGTGAAGGCTGTGCATTGCCTGAGCTGCAAATCAAGAAGTGGCTGCGGACTGCAGCTCTCCTCCCCTCCCTTTCTCTCCTTCTTGCCCTCCTGACTTACAGCTCTGCCAGCTCTGCATCATGGACCCCTCTGAACTTGCTCTGCAGGCAGGGTGTGAATGGAGCACAGACATGCCTGGGAATCTGTAAGTGCACAGAGATCCCTGTGTGTGTCAGGGAGGGGGAAATGGGCCAGGGGCTGGCCTCACACACGGTGTGGAGCCAGGAAATGCAAGGATGCCAGGTGGATTACACACACACTTACACCCCTGTAATTTGAATTATGGTCTGCACCCTTCAGTATACACTGCATGCTCCAGAGAGCATCTGCTGAGCAAAAGGCATTAACATACAAAAAGGAGGGAGCTTGCTTTAAAGTCGCTGTATATATCCATCCAGAGTGTGTGCTGCAGTCAGACAGTTGTTTCAGGCAAAATGGTTTTGTCTTTCTCCTTGGGAAGGCACCTCAGTGAGCACTCTGAGTTCTCCCTCAATTCAGCATGGTGTTGGGGCTGCAGCCATTTCCTTAGCCATTTCCTTGCTCTCAGATGCAAAAGGACAAAAAGCATCCACAGCTGTTTCTAATCCATTTGTTTCTGGAGAGGACAAGGTGGGGTAGTTTTTTGCCTTACTCTAGAGGGAGTTTTTCTAATGCTGTGGGGCAAAGCTAGAAAAGATGAGTCTATTTGGGGAGAGCAAGTTTTGCCAGTGGTCTGTTGAGGGCTCTAATGTAGCCTCTGTTCCACAGGGACTTATGGGTTGCAGTCTCCAGCAGCAGGCACAGAGGAGACCCTTTTGCCTCCCTACATG